>NW_021620798.1:3570598-3723461 GCF_004785775.1 Grammomys surdaster
AAGGCATCTATTCCCCTTGGTATCACTGGAATCATGCTTCTCAACATGTGGGTCACCACCCCTTTGGGGATCACATATCAGATAATCACATTTCATCTAGCATTCATAGCAGTAGAAAAACTAATAGTTAAAGTTGTGAAGTAGGAACAAGAAGATTTAATGATTAGGGATCAAAAGAACATCAGGAACTGTGCAAATGTGTCAAAGCGTTAGGAAGATAGAGAACCCCTGATCTCAAAGTTTTCTAGGGTCCCTTTTGGAAACCAGTATTTAGTCTACAACTAAAAGTATAGCTTTGCAAGCTGTTGAAATGGCCCATCTGGTAAAAGTTTTTGCTATGCAGATATAAGGACCTGAGTGGAAGGACAAAGCCTACTCCTGAAAATGTCACCTGACCTCTACATGCTCATCGTGGCTTGCATTCTTTCTCCAAATTAATAAATGACATTTGAAATGAAACTTTTGTAATATTGCTTATCTTACTATTTTCTTTTAAATAAATATTTGTATTACATGTAAGAATACACACACACACACACACACATACACACACACTGTTTCCTCCCACATTGATGCTTAATCCTTAATTTTTTTTAAACATGAAGTTTATTAGCTTTCCATATCTAAATTAACATTTACTTTTTGATAGTGCTTGCAGTTGAACCCAAGTGACTCATGCATGCAAGATAAGCATCCTAATGTGGGATTTTAATCTCATCTCCAAATACTTTTAATTTGAAAGAAGAATTTGTATTACATATAAGAATTCTCATATATATATATATATATATATATATATATATATATTCACATACAGGTTTTACAAAATCTTTTATTAGCATTATGTTTTTCCTGTATGTTACCATATGCATGCAGTAGTGACTAAGAAGCCAGGGAGGGCATTGGATCTCCTTGGCTTGAAGTTACAGTTAGCTGTGAGCAACCATGTGGGTATAGGAAATTGAGCCCACATCCTCTGTAACAGTAGCTACTATTTTTAAGTCCTGACTGCTCTCTCTAGACTCCCAGATCCAAATTCTTAATTTTAATAATGTTTATTTTCTCACTATCACTTATGTGTGGAAAATGTTACTTAGGATCCTGTCAAAGAAGCAGTTCCCTGTTCTGTCTGACACAATTTTTCCTATGATTTCTATCAAATATTTAACTATTTTCAATTTCATAGAGCTGAGATTTTACTTTTACATACCAGTGAGATATATTTTCATGAAGATTCCTATTGGATCCTGTTCTTTAAGGTCAGTCTACCGTATATAGACAGTTCCCTTGAGCTGGGCTCAAAATAGAGGACTCCATTTCCCAGTAAGGCCTATTCTTCTCTGCCTGATCTGGGGAGCTCCCTCACATCTTCTCCCTGAGGAATGTCACATAGTTCTTGGCAAAATTACAGGTTCTACTTCCTCTCTCTAGAGAAGAACCTGTTCAGCAAGCAGTTGGGAATTTTGGAATGGCTCTCCATGCAAATACAGCATTTCCAATACAGTTCAGCTCCAATCAATGAACTACTTACACCTGAAAACCCATTCCCACACTCCAAGGTTCATTCATACATAGTCCTTATTTATCCTGAATAGCATGTATGCATGCAAGCTGTTTTATTTCATATCCTCAAGGATAGCTGTTTTACTGAATATCGACTAATAGAGTTATAACACTAAAGTCCTTAGAGAAGACCTTCTCTGGGAGCCTCCAGGCTGGAAGAAGGTAGTGGTGGTGGGGTTTGGGGGGCACAGAGTAGGAATGTGGTGCTTGCTTTAAAGTCTTGTGGTCTCAGGGCTTTCTAGCTTTCTAACTGTACTGAAATGCTGATGATAGCTTCTAAAAACTCCTAAAAAACATTCTTGCTCTCTCTAAGTATAAAATACTGCTGGCTTAGGTGATTAACAGGTATAGTCTAACAGCAGAGGATTAGGCAATGTGGCCTTGTTCTATCTCAGCAGGAACTGCTGGGACCAAACTTTCAACTTTCACCTGCTAGTCTGAAGTCTCAGGAAGAAAAAGGGACACTTAGAGAAAAGTGGTTATAGCATTTATTATTAAGTTATAAAAAGTTTCCTATGAAAGATATCTAAGAGGAAAAATAGAAAGATCCTATGTGTGGAAAAGGAAAAAAAATTATTCTATATACGGAAAGGGAAAAAATTCTATTCCATCTAATACTCTACGTGAGGAAAGACAAAAAAATTCTTCTCCTCTTTGTCTTCAGTACTTATACATTTTTCAGGATACATGATCACATGTTACAAAGTTCTTCACAAGTTCACACAAAATATCAAGTCATAAATTGTAGTAGAAGTTTACAACAGAGAATGTTTACATGCATATCTATTTGGAGTAATTATTTGGCTAAATATCCATCACCTGTCTAGCTTCAGAATTTCGCTGAAGGTTTAAAACTGTAACTAAGTTATTAGTGAAGTCTTGTATAAATAATCAGAGTCAATATTTTATCTATCGTCCTAGCACCTATAATAAATCTTTAGTTTCCTTTTTACGAACTTTGGTTAATTATTTTACAACCTTTTGGAATGTGCTCTGAGTAGGAGAAAGTCTTTTTACTATCTAAGCACAATTAACTAGTGACACTTGGGAGACTGAAAGAGTTCTCATGGCAGTTTTGACTATCAGAAAAGGACCTGGTACTTCCTGTTTGGGACCGAGCCTAGAGCAGGTCGCAGGCAATAGCTCCGTACCCAACCTCAGAAAACCAAGAAAAACAGGGACTCCCAGGAGCTTGAACTCACGCAGCATCCCAGGTAAGGAAAAAGCAGCACTCACCCCAAACAGGGAGCAACAGGAACCCACTGGGACCCAGGAATTCGCTCCTGGCCTGGGGCGGGATCCATCCGGTCTGGGCCCGAGCACTCGCGGATCCCGGGAGGCAGCTCTGCACCCAATCTCGCAGACTCCAGAGGAAGCGGGGCTCGCAGGACCTCTACACCAAGCAGGGTCTTGGGCTAGGAGGTGGCAGTGCTTGCCCCCGAACAGGGAGTGGCTAGGACCCACTGGGACCCAGGAGTTCACTCCAGGGCCCGGAGCGTGGGTTCCTTCTGGTCTGTGCCAGAGCAGATCCAAGGAGTCAGCTCTGCACCCAATCTCACAGAACCTAGAGGGAGCAGGGCTCTCCGTGGCTCAAGCTAGCTCAAGCAGTTTCTTAGGCTAGGAGGTGGCAGTGCTCGCCCCCAATCAGGGAGCAACTGGGACCCACTGGGACCCACTGGGACTCATTGGGATCCAGGAATCCGCTCCTGACCCGGAGCCCCGGCCCCTTCCGGTTTCCACCTGAGCACTGAGCACATCTTGGGCCTCATCTCTAACTCAAGCAGCAAAACCCATCCCAAACAGTTCTGACACAACCTAGATAATAGGAAAGACAGGCCCCAGTCAGAGACACCACTGATAGCACAAAGGTGATCCAGATGGCAAAAGGCAAGCGCAAGAACACAAGCACCAGCAACCCAAGGTACTTGCCATTATCAGAACCTAGTTCTCCCACATTAGAAAGTCCTGAACTCCCCATATCACCAGGAAAACAAGAACCAGATCTAAAATCATTTCTAATGATGATGCTAGAGGACTACAAGAAGGAAGTAAATAACACTATCAAAAAACTTGAGGAGAACACAGGAAAACAGGATGAAGTCCTTAAAGAAACACAAAAATCCTTTAAAGAATTACAAGAAAACACAAACAAACAGATGAAGGAATTGAACAAAACCATCCAGGACATAAAAATGGAAGTGGAAACAATAAAGAAATCACAAAGGGAGACTATCCTGGAGATAGAAAACCTAAAAAAGAAATCAGGAGTCATAGACACAAGCATCACCAACAGAATACAAGAGATAGAAGAAAGAATCTCAGGTGCAGAAGATACCTTAGAAAATATTGACACAACTATCAAAGAAAATGCAAAATGCAAAAAGTTGCTATCTCAAAATATCCAGGAAATCCAGGATGCAATGAGAAGACCAAACCTAAGGATAATAGGTATAGATGAGAGTGAAGATTCCCAACTTAAAGGGCCAGTAAATATCTTCAACAAAATTATTGAGGAAAACTTCCCTAACCTAAGGAATGAGATGCCCATAATCACACAAGAAGCCTACAGAATGCCAAACAGACTAGATCAAAAAAGAAACACCTCCCGTCACATAATAATCAAGACTCAAAATGTACAAAACAAAGACAGAATTTTAAAAGCAGTAAGGGAAAAAGGCCAAATAACATATAAAGGCAAACCTATCAGAATTACACCTGACTTCTCACCAGATACTATAAAAGCCAGAAGATCCTGGACATATATCATACAAACCCTAAGAGAACATAAATGCCAGCCCAAGCTACTTTACCCAGCAAAACTCTCAATTACCATAGACGGAGAAACTAAGATATTCCATGACAAAACTGAATTTACACAGTATCTTCCCACAAATCCAGCTTTACAAAGGATAATAGCAGGAAAGCTCCAATACAAGGAGGGCAATCATACCCCAGAAAGAGCAAGAAAATAATCCTTTTCCATCAAACCCAAAAGAAGATAACCACACAAACGATGTCTCCACTATTAGCAAAAATGACAGGAAGCAAGAACACCCTCTCCTTAATATCTCTTAACATCAATGGACTCAATTCCCCAATAAAAAGGCATAGGCTAACAGACTGGATACGCAAACAGGACCCAGCTTTTTGCTGCTTACAGGAAACCCACCTCAGTGACAAAGACAGACACTACCTTAGAGTAAAAGGTTGGAAAACAATTTTTCAAGCAAATGGCACTAAGAAACAAGCGGGAGTAGCCATTCTAATATCGAATAAAATCAACTTTCAACTTAAAACTATCAAAAAGGATAAGGAAGGGCATTTCATACTTGTCAAAGGAAAAGTCAACCAACATGAACTCTCAATTCTGAATATCTATGCGCCAAATACAAGAGCATCGAATTTCATAAAAGAAACCTTACTAAAGCTCAAAACACACATTGCACTTCACATAATAATAGTGGGAAACTTCAACACCCCACTCTCAGCAATGGATAAATCATGGAAACAGAAACTAAATAGAGATACAGTAAAACTAACAGAAGTTATGAACCAAATGGACTTAACAGATATCTATAGAACATTTCACCCTAAAGCAAAAGAATATACCTTTTTCTCAGTACCTCATGGTACCTTCTCCAAAATAGACCATATAATTGGGCACAAGACAGGCCTCAACAGATATAAGAAAACTGAAATAATTCCCTGCATCCTATCAGATCACCATGGTCTAAGGCTGGTCTTCAAAAATGACAAAGAGAATGGAAAGCCCACATTTACATGGAAACTGAACAACACCCTACTCCTTGATAATCAGGTAAGGGAAGAAATAAAGAAAGAAATTAAAAACTTTTTAGAATTTAATGAAAATGATGACACATCATACCAAAATCTATGGGATACAATGAAAGCAGTGCTAAGAGGAAAATTCATAGCTCTAAGTGCCTACAAAAAGAAACTGGAGGGAGCATACACTAACAGCTTGACAGAGCACCTGAAAGACCTAGAACAAAAAGAAGCTAATACACCCAAGAGGAGTAGAAGGCAGGAAATAATTAAACTCAGGGCTGAAATCAACCAAATTGAAACAAAAAGAACTATCCAAAGAATCAATAAAACCAGGAGCTGGTTCTTTGAGAAAATCAACAAGATAGATAAACCCTTAGCTAGACTAATCAGAGGGCAGAGAGACAGTATCCAAATTAATAAAATCAGAACTCAAAAGGGGGACATAACAACAGAAACTGAGGAAATTAAAAAAATCATCAGATCCTACTACAAAAGCCTATATTCAACAAAATTGGAAAATTTGGATGAAATGGACAATTTCCTAGACAAATACCAGTTGCCAATGTTAAATCAGGACCAGATAAACCATCTAAACAGTCCCATAACCCCAAAAGAAATAGAAGCAGTCATTAAAAGTCTCCCTACAAAGAAAAGCCCGGGACCAGACGGTTTTAGTGCAGAATTCTATCAGACCTTCAAGGAAGACCTAATCCCAATTCTTTTCAAACTATTCCACAAAATAGAAACAGAAGGTACACTACCCAACTCATTCTTTGAAGCCACAATTACACTCATACCTAAGCCACACAAAGACCCAACAAAGAAAGAGAACTTCAGGCCAATCTCCCTTATGAACATTGATGCAAAATTACTCAATAAAATTCTAGCGAACCGAATTCAAGAACACATCAAAACAATTATCCATCACGATCAAGTTGGCTTCATTCCAGGAATGCAGGGTTGGTTCAATATTCGGAAATCCATCAATGTAATCCATTATATAAACAAACTCAAAGAAAAAAACCACATGATCATCTCACTAAATGCTGAGAAAGCATTTGACAAAATTCAAAACCCCTTCATGATAAAAGTCTTGGAAAGGTCAGGAATTCAAGGTCCATACCTAAACATAGTAAAAGCAATTTACAGCAAACCAGTAGCCAGCATTAAACTAAATGGAGAGAAACTTGAAGCAATCCCACTAAAATCAGGGACTAGGCAAGGCTGCCCACTCTCCCCCTACTTATTTAATATAGTATTGGAAGTCCTAGCCAGAGCAATTAGGCAACACAAGGAGGTCAAAGGGATACAAATTTGAAAGGAAGAAGTCAAAATCTCACTATTTGCAGATGATATGATAGTATACTTAAGTGACCCCAAAACTTCCACCAGAGAACTCCTAAACCTGATAAACAACTTTAGCAAAGTGGCTGGATATAAAATTAACTCAAGCAAATCAGTAGCCTTCCTCTACTCAAAAGATAAACTGGCTGAGAAAGAAATTATGGAAATGACACCCTTCAAAATAGTCACAGATAATATAAAATACCTTGGTGTGAACCTAACCAAGCAAGTAAAAGACCTGTATGACAAGAACTTCATGCCCCTGAAGAAAGAAATCGAAGCCGATCTCAGAAGATGGAAAGATCTCCCATGCTCATGGATTGGAAGGATTAATATAGTAAAAATGGCTATTTTGCCAAAAGCCATCTACAGATTTAATGCAATCCCCATCAAAATTCCCACTCAATTCTTCTCAGAGATAGAAAGAGCAATCTTAAAATTTATTTGGAATAACAAAAAACCCAGGATTGCAAAAACTACTCTCAGCAATAAAAGAACTTCTGGAGGAATCACCATCCTGGACTTCAAGCTGTACTACAAAGCAATAGTGATAAAAACTGCATGGTATTGGAACAGAGACAGGCAGGAGGATCAGTGGAATAGAATAGAAGACCCAGAAATGAACCCCCATACTTATGGTAACTTAATCTTTGACAAAGGGGCTAAAACCATCGAATGGAAAAAAGATAGCATTTTCAACAAATGGTGCAGGTCCAACTGGTGGTCAGCATGTAGAAAAATGAAAATTGATCCATACTTATCTCCTTGTACAAAGCTCAATTCCAAATGGATTAAGGAACTCCACCTAAAACCAGCCACACTGAAACTAATAGAAGAAAAACTGGGAAAAACCCTGGAATACATAGGCACAGGGAAAAAGTTCCTGAACAGAACGCCAATGGCCTGTGCTCTAAGACAAAAAATTGACAAATGGGACCTCATAAAGCTGCAAAGCTTCTGTAAAGCAAAGGACACAGTCAATAGGACAGAGCGGCAACCAACAGATTGGGAAAAGATATTCACCAACCCTACATCTGATAAAGGGCTAATATCCAAGGTATACAAAGAACTGAAGAAATTAGACTCTAGACAATCAAAGAACCCTATTAAAAAATGGAGCACAGACCTGAACAAAGAATTCTCAACTGAGGAAGCTCGAATGGTTGAGAAGCACCTAAAGAAGTGTTCAGCATCCCTAGTCATCAGGGAAATGCAAATGAAAACAACACTGAGATTCCACCTCACACCAGTCAGAATGGCTAAGATAAAAAACACAGGTGACAGTACATGTTGGCGAGGATGTGGAGAAAGAGGAACACTCCTCCACTGTTGGTGGGATTGTAAACTGGTACAACCACTATGGAAGGCAGTCTGGCGGTATCTCAGAAAATTGAACATAGCGTTACCTAGGGACCCAGCTATACCACTCCTGGGCATATACCCAAAAGAAGTTTCAACATACAACAGGGACACATGCTCCACCATGTTCATAGCAGCCTTATTTATAATAGCCAGAAGTTGGAAAGAACCCAGATGCCCTTCAACAGAAGAATGGATGCAGAAAATGTGGTACATTTATACAATGGAGTACTACTCAGCTATTAAAAACAATCAGTTCACAAAATTCCTAGGCAAATGGATGGAGCTGGAAAATATCATCTTGAGTGAGATGACCCAATCTCAAAGGAACATACATGATATGCACTCACTGATAAGTGGATATTAGCCCAAAAGCTCACAATTTCTAAGAATCTTCATATAGACCACATAAAACTCACATAGAAGAAGGAAGACCAAAGTATGAATGCGTTGGTCCTTTTTAGAAGGAGCATCAAAAGGTTCAACCAGAACTCCCAAAGTCTAAACCACCAACCAGAGAGCACAAAGGGAGGGACTCACACACCTGTATAGGGAATTGAGGGTGACCTTGTTAGACTCCAGTGAAAGTGGAGGGCCAAGGTCCCCAAAAGTTTGGATCCCCTACTGTGTTGGAATTCGAGAGCAGGGAGATGGGACTGGGAGGATGTTTGGAGCACACCATCACAAAAATTAGGAGGAAGGGGTAGGGGATAAGGGATTTGGGGGGAGAATGAGAAAGGAGACAACATTGAAAGGTAAATACATATAATACCCAATAAAAACCCCACACAGATAAAGGATTTAAAAAAAAAAGGGAGTCTATTTATTTTAAATTAATTTCAAAAGTTTCTAGGAGATGCAAATTGGCTAAGATACTATTTTAAGCTCTCCACAAAAGAATTTAAATCTCTGTTCAATATTCTCAAGAGTGAGGTAAACCCTAACTTCCTCAACAGTTAATTGACAAAAGAGAGGTAATCTCACAAAAAGTAGAAAAAGCTATTTCTAATCGATATATCATATAGTCTGATTAATTGTCAGTGGAGCTATAAAAGTCCTTTGACAAAAGATTATTAACATAGATTTATATATCCTTAAATAAGGCCTTCATGACTCTATGAGTGTGGAAGGAGCAACTGTTGGCGCTTCTGCCCTGATTTTACAAGAACTCTGAAAAATTGGCTTTAAAAACAAAAGAGGGGGAACGGTACCCCCTCAGAAGGAGTCCCCCTGAAATACTCTCCATCATGCCTTGTTCACTTTTCTCTCTCTAAAGCTGAAAGCTCATGGCAAATCTCTTGCTGACCATGTTGGTGACCTCGGGCACCACCAAGACCAACAAAACTTTGCCACAGATATGGGGAAGGACCCTCATACCCATAAAGGGAATGCCCCAGTCCCAGTTCCCTTATGGAGCCGAGGACTGATATGCCTGCCCAATACCACAGAAGGCACAGCTAACCGGCTACCACAAATATTAATGAAAAAAATAGATACCCTCACAAAGCCAGGCCCAATCATAAATACGATGAATAACAATTTACATCCAGGGAAGAGAAATCTCCCTGAGAATCCCCTTCTTTTTTCTTTCCAGGTAAAATTGAATCACCCGTGATGCCTGCTATTAGAAGTTCTAACCCAGATGGACCAGAAGCCAGGAGCCTCGCCCTTACCCTCACCCCCTACCATTTCCCACCTGCACAAGGTCCCCTGAAGCTGGGCAACAGCAAGATCCTGCTTGGCAACTGCAGATAGATTCAAAGCAGTGTACCATATCATCTGAAGAATAGCAGGGAGACCATAACTCAAGCAGTGTACCATATCTTCTGAAGAATAGCAGGTTGCAGTCCTCCTTGCCCCCACGAATAACCAGGACCCGCCGGTCGGGTCAAGTGGCACCCAGACGTGGGGCTCGAGGCAAGGACCCATCCGGACGGACCCTCATTGAGAGGAAGTGCGCACGACATCAAGATTGAGCAAGACAGAGATCATTGCCCGTGACCTGTCGTCCACGGAACCAGGTTGATGCTGCCATCAAGAAGGCAGTTGAAGTTCATTACCATCAGCTGAAAATTACAGAGGATCCAGAAGTGACTCCGCAGAAGACTGACACAGCTGTCAGCTCCCCTGCCTCCCCCTACAGTCAACCCCTAGACTTCCACGCCCTCCAGAAGGGTTCCTGGTATGCCTGGCTTTGCCCTCATTTCTCTCGCTAGAGAGCTTGGCCTCTTTATCACCACAACAAAAATTGGCTTTTTCCTAAACCAAGGCCACCCTTGATATGGGCGCTAACATTGCGGAGCCTTCCTTTATGACAATATTACACCCCAAACTGACAAATGGTTGGTAACTTGAACATTTACAAGAGACTAGGATGGCTGTGAGTTAGCCCAATGACGGGATTATTGTAGGTCCACTTCCCAGGGGCCCACCCAATGCAGCCGAAAAGGAGTGCGTGGTGCTGGGAGTGGGTGCAGCCTACATGGCCTAAGACAGGGCTCTCACCCTCCTTTCACCCACATCAGAGTCCCTTGACGTTGCCCATTGTCGACAGCCTAAAGCCTTCGACCATAGATGTGACTCGTCTCACATCAGTGTTTTGGGGTTGTGAACTTGTCTAAGACCCCCCATAATTAGACATCCAAATTCAAAACTCATATAGTTGGGATTGAACATAAGACGCCTTCTCTAACTAAACAGAGAAGGGGGAGATGCCAGAAGCCAGGACCCTCGCCCTTACCCTTACCCCCTACCTTTCCGCACCTGCACAATGTCCTCTGAAGCTTGGCAACTGCAAGATCCTGCTTAGCAACTGCAGATAGACTCAAAGCAGAGTACCATGTCTTCTTAAGAATAGCAGGGAGACCATAACTCAAGCAGTGTACCATATCTTCTGAAGAACTGCAGGTAGATCATAATTCAAGGCAGTGTACCATATAGACCATGACATGTTTCAAGGCACAGGCCAAGAAGATTTTGTACTTTTCCACCACCTGGACCCTCTTACCCCCTCCCCTTGTAAAATATGCTATAAAAAAAGCATTTCATGTTCCAAAAAAAAAAAAGAAATTAAAAAAAAATAAAATGAAAAAAAAAAAAAGAAAAGGACCTGGTAGGAGTCCCACTATAAAATAATGACAGGCTCTGTTAGACATCTAAAGAGACAGATGTATTACGCTCCTGTCTTCTTGCACTTCCTGGCATCCACATTAGTGTCTGTCTTTGGTGACTGCACATGGGATGAATACTCACGTGGAGCAATCTCCAGACATCCCCTCCTTCAGTCTTTCCCCACACTTTGCCTCCATATTTGTCCCCATGAGTATTTTGTTACTCCTACAAAGGACCAAAGCACCCACACTTTGCACTTTGTTCTTTCTTCTTCATGAGCTTCATGTGGTCTGAGTTGTATCTTGAGTATTTAGAGCTTTTGGGTAATATCCAATTATCAGTTAGTGCATACCATGTGTGTTCTTTTATGAATGAGCTACCTCGCTCAGGATGATATTTTCTAGTTCCATCCATTTGCCTAAGAATTTCATGAAGCCATTGTTTTTAATAGCTGAGTAGTACTCCATTGTGTAAATGTACCACATTTTCTGTATCCATTCCTCTGTTGAAGGATATCTGGGTTCTTTACAGCTTCTGGCTATTATAAATAAGGCTGCTATGAACATAGTGGAGCATGTGTCCTTGTTATATGTTGTATCATCTTTGGGTATATGCCCAGAAGTAGTATAGCTGGTCCTCAGGTAATGTTTACTAATCATTGATATAATTTTAGGAATTCTTTTAGGCTCATCATTAAGACTTAAGAAGGTATCTCTTTGTTTATATAGCATCACTACAAGACAGGACATCTTTGTGGATCTACAGAGATCTGCACCAAAGGGGTGTGCTATTACTTAGTAATTGTTATATATGTTTAATAATAGGAAAAGGATATTAATAGCAGGAATTTTTTCTAAAATGAATCCCTTATAGCCTTGCTGAATAAGAACACACCTGTCACAGATTATATAATAATCTAAGGCAAGCCATTTCAGGATGATCACCTGCTAGTTATTAGCTTGTCACATTATGGCTCCTGACAACACTTCTCCCCATCTGCTCCCAGGTTTCACTGCCAAACTGGGATCCTGCAGACCCTACCCTCTCCACCTCTGCCCCACCCTTCCCCACCAGGACTGCAGTGGTGCATGAACACCCCAAGGGAGAAAGCAAAACTCAGAACCATAGATTTCTAATTAGTCCAGTATATGTTACTGAAGGCAATCTTTCTGACAGTTTTATAATGCAGTTTTGCCATAGATCAATTTAATATAAATTTACAAACTAATTTTGGAGCTGATAATTGGCTAATTTTTCATCACTGTAAATTATCACAGTGAGCAAATAATTGTAGAGTTTCAAATCTTCCTGTGTAGTAATGTATATATTCCATGTTATATTTTTGTAATCACATTTTATATTACTGAGTTATTTGACCTCATTGTATTATTCTATATAAGTTGTAGGATTAACAAATAGTCACTTTCTATGGACTAACTGAAATTTTATTGATGAATAGAGAAATTGTTATCATCTGTCTATATAGATAGCATTGCAAACTTATCTCTACAGTGTTTTTTAGATTAAAATGTGTAGCACTTTTATTTTTCGTTAAATTCATTAATATATTTTTTCATTTTAAAGTAATATCTTTTAAAAATTATCTTTAATAATTTATTACAATCCAGTCACTACTTCCCTCTGGGTCTGCCCTCCAACAGTTCCTCATCCCATTCCTCCTCCCCCATCTCCAATGAACCACCAATCAGGCAGCATAAAATAGCTGGTAAAGTGCTATCTTAAATAACATTTAGAATTTTGGCTTCCTTTCTAAATTTATTATGAATTGATATAAATCGTGATGTGTTATTATTCATATAAACCTTGTAAGTAGAATTGTATTCAAATTATTTTACTATTTTAATATTTGACTAAAGATAATAATCTCTGATATATATATATATATATATATATATATATATATATATATATATATATTCATGCCATGCCATTTACAGAAAATGACAGTTTCTTTTCTTTTTCAGTACTTATGACACATATATTATCTTTCATTTTTGCACTGTTGAAGTCCTTCAGAAAATGGTAAATAGAGCTGTTGAGATAATTTACTTTTTGCTTTAGTCCAGATATGGTGAAAGCTTTAGCTATGTTCCAATTAAACATGGATATTTGTGTTTCTCTGTGTGTGTGTCTGTGTGTATGTGTGTGTGGGGGGTGATACAAACATTCCTTTTGCTTTATGGAAGTTTCTTTTCATAATTTTTTGAGAATTTTTTGTCATAAATAATATTGACTCTCATCAAACATTGTTTCTGGAACTACAGAGTTGGTTTCCCTCTGAGTTTTGTCAATAGGCTTAGACAAGCCAGCCTTATATTTGTAAAACAATTTGACTGCATATCATTCTATTTCTAAGATTAGTACAAAATTTTGTTTTGTATTTGTAACAAAATACAGTATAATAGTCTTTATTCCTTTAAGATTTTTTTCTATTGAAAATAGATTATTTTCTCATACAATACATCTTTATTAGTTTTCTGCAGGGAATGATTAGCTCATGTGTGGGTATGGGCGTGGGTTCTTGAATCTTGTTGCACTGTTGTGATTCCCATAGCTCCAAAGAGACTGGAGCATGGGAGTCTTGAATGAGTTTTCTCCACGTACAGCACCAGGTGTGTGCTACTGGGTCCCGCCCAGCGGCAGGAGTTCTCATTCAGTCTGAAGTTCCGAGGGGGTGCAGAGCTCTTGATTGGGGATCCCTAGGCCAGAAGGTGGATGGGGACTGACTGATCTCAAGCCCTTGGGCTCTCAGACCGCTGAGAGGCTGCAGAAGGACTGAGAATGGGGGTGTGTGGGTGCACAACTGGCTGGCCCACAGCCAAGAGAAACAAGGGGTGGGGAGAGAAGAAAGGGGCCCCGGCAGCACCCAACTGGAGAGACTTGATTACTGTACTCACTTAGCAGACTCAGCGGCCAGGCTAGCTTGCTTGAAGATGCGTGTCCCTGTGGCTGGAATGCAGAGAGGTCCTCCTCAATGGCAGCATGATAGTTGAGACCTTTTTCACACTTACCCACAGTATCAGTTTTTGAAGTTGTGTCACTATGCCCCACATTGGATGTACCAGTTGTGGGTAGGGTGTCTGGAAACGCAGAAAGTTCCTCCAGGCGGGAAGTTAGGTGTGGCAGCTGCGGCTTCAGCAGCTCACTAAAGGCCTTTTCCACAGTTCTCACTGCACTGCCCCAATGACAGGAGAAAGTCCATGAGTTTTATGGCTTTATTTTCATGGCAGATGGTAGCTGGATCTGGATGTACCCCCGTAAAACTCAGGGCAGGCCTGATTTAAATAGGGAGGGAGAAGGAGGAAGGGTCTGGGGGAGGGTCTGGAGAAGAATGCTTAATTGGCTCCACCCTCTGGCCTTCAGGTTTCTCATTAGTATGTAAGTCCCTCTAGGGCCTGAGGCCTGTAGTCATGCCCTCTACCTGTGCTCTTTGGGAGGGGCTGCAATGGCCTATGTGACTGAACATTACAGGTCAAATGGAGATCTTAGACTTCGTGTTAGGAACCTGGATTCTGGGAGCATGGTGGAATGGACGCCCATCCTTTGCAGGGTCTCTGGGCGACTTCCAGCCAGCGCTCTACCAAAAACCAAGACCTCTTTCATGTCCTGACAGTTTTCCTTCCCTCCATTTCTCCTCACTCCCCTCTGTCCTTCTCCCCCAAATCTACTCCCCCTCCATTTCCTCTTCAGAAAAGAGCAGATCTCCAAGAGACAACAACAAAACAGTACATTTGAAAATATTTTTCAATTATTAGTATCAAGGTACTTAAGTTCATGGAGAAAATGTTGGTCAAGTTTTTCTAACATTAATGATTATTGATTAATGAAGCTGAGGGAGACTGAGCTTTAGCCTATGTGAATACTTTCAATAAAATATGTCCTTATGAAAATTCATATTTCTCTAGTCTTGTGTTTGGTTCTGAAAGGTTTTATTAAGAATTGTGTAGGTAGTTACACATGGTGGTAGCATATCTATAATCTCAAGTGTTAGGACATAGGGGCAAGAAGAACAAATAAGTAATTCTGTATTCAACTGCATCATGAATTTTAAGTTTAGCCAATTGCACATAAGACCCTGTCCTATGATTAATCACAAGCCTGAGCAAGCACTGCATGCAGTCTGTTTACCTGCCCTCACTTTCTGATCTCCCACCAATTTCCTAACCATATTTCTCTATAAAAGAGACTTTCTATGTTTCATATTGGTACTTGAACATTCTGTTTTTAAATTACTTTCATTTTTTACAGTCCAGTCATTGCCCCCCTCCAGGTCTGCCATACCACAGTTTCTCATCCTATATACCCACCGTCCTGCCATGTCTCCAAAAGGATGTTCCACCTCCACCACCTCTCCCCACTCCTTGAGGCCTCCAGTCTCTCAAGAATTAGGCACATTTTCTTACACTGAGACCAGACCAGGCAGTCCTCTGCTGTATATGTATGGAGTTAGTGTGAGACTTGGACAAGCTCATGTCTGTTGCCTGTTTGGTAGCTCAGTGTTTAAGAGATCTCAGGACTCTGGGTTAATTGAGACTGATGGTCTTCCTATGGGGTCATCCTCCTCCTCAGCTTCTTCTAGCCTTTCTCTAAGTCAACTGCAGGGAGTCCCCAGCTTCTGTCTATTGGTTGGGTATAAGTATATGCCTCTGTCTCAGTCAGCTGCTTGTTGGGTCTCTCAGACCACAGCCACGCTAGGCTCCTGTCTGTAAGCACACCGTAGCCTTTCTCTCAGTCTCTTCTCTATTTTTGCCCTTGTAGTTCTTTTAGACAGGAACAATATGGGTTAGAATTTTGATTGTGGGATGACAACCATATCCCTCCACTAGATGCTCTGTCTTTCTACTGGAGGTTGATACTGGGTTCCCTTTCCCCAATGTTGAGCATTTCATATAAGGTTCTGGGCCCCCATTTTGGCCCTGGTTTGTGTCTTGTGGACAAACCCGAACCTGGCTCGAGTTTGAGACCAGTCTTAGACACTTCCATACTGGGGTGACTCAATAGGACCTGTTTGGCCCTGCCTCTACTCAGCTGTAAAGTAGAGCTTTTCAATTGGCCCTGTCGGTCACCCCATACCCTCTGTCACCCTTCCCCACCCCTTACGTTATCAAACCCCACCAAAACTACTCCTCTCTGTGCTCCAAGTTTATATAACCAAGAGATTGTTACATTAAAGTTGACTTCCTTCTTTGACAAGACTCCTGGCAAGATGTGTTTCTTTGGGCTGTTGACAATACCATCCCACTCAGCTCCAAGAAACATGGCTGGACCAGGATCTCTCTCCTTTCACCTGGACCTACCAGCCTGAAGCTGGCACTAAGGTCTCTCCTTTTGATCCCTGAAAGTCTCTTACCTCCCAGGTCTCTGGTACTTCCTAGAGGGTCCCCCTACTTCCCACAATGGAATACTATTAAGCTACTGGCAAATGGATGGAACTAGAAAATATCATCCTGAGTGAGGTAACTCAGACTCAAAAGGACATGCATGGTATGTACTCATTAGTAAATGGATATTTGCGAAAAAATTACAGAATACCCAAGATACAATCCACAAGACTCAAAGTTAATCAGCAGAAGGTCCCTAGCGATGGCGATGTTTAATCCCACTTAAGAAGGAAAAGAAAACAATCACAGGAGGCAGAGGGAGGAAGGGACCTGGATGGGAGAGAAGAAGGAGGGAAAAAGGGGAACATAGTCAGGGATGGGGCTGTGAGGAGGCAGGAGAGAAGTCCTAAGGGACAGCAGAAAGAACTGAACATTCTTAAGATCAAAGCACAATAGAAATATTGAGTAAGGTCTTTCCATATAAAGTGAAAATTTGTTTTTACTTGACAATCATCTGGTACTTTAAGTGTTGGCCTCAGATTTCACTGACTTCACTAAAATTTTTATGTCAATATCTTGAATTCTATTCTTCCTAGCTATGAAATTTGAGACAATAGGAGGAAAAGACAGTTCCTTGTCCAGTCTTCCATGCATTTTTCTGTGTCAACATGAAATTTTATTGTTTAATATTATTAAATGGAGTTAAGGATTATTTTTCTTTTTGCTTCATTGATAACATTTCCAAGAGCAGTCTTGGATTTATTTATTGGAAACTCAACCACTTGTTATAAGATTAATTAAGATTCACCACAGCTGTTTTAGAACCTCTTACATTTGTTTAAATACAAATCTAATGGCAAGGTCATTCTCACTTTAGTGGCTACTTACTTACCCACATCCCTGAAAAGCTTATGTCTAACACTCTGAGACATAATTATTCAGATATATAAAAAATAGTAAAAAGGTAAACTACGAAAGATAATAAGAATTTGAACTTCAGTAGATTATTCTAAAATTTGAGATTTTCTGTTATTTTTAGTATACATGTGTGTGGTATGCCTGTGTGTGTAAATGTTCACATATGTGTATACATATGGATATCAGGGTACAGGTACACAGATGCGCATATTTATGAAGAACAGTGGTTGACTTTTTATGTCTTCCTTAATCCTCTCCTCCTTAATTGGTGAGACGGGGTCACTTCCTCAGCCTAGAACTCAGCAGATTACAGTCTATTTTGCCCTGTGGAGTTCCTGCATCCACTTCCCACCCTAGTATTGGGACTGTAAGCAGACCACCACACCTCCTTGCTTTATATATTTGGTAAAGTTCTAGAGTCCAGTCATCATATTTGTGCAGCAAGCACTTAATCATCATCATGGAAATTTATAATCTCAACAATCTGCTTATCCAAAACCTTTTTGTCACCATCTAAAACATGTTTAAATTATTTCTTAGTTTCTGAGAGCATAATATACTTACAAGATAACTTCCTTTCTTTTTCTGCCTCCAAACCCTCCCATTTTCGCCTTTGCTCTTTCAATTTCATGGCCTTTTTCACCAAATGCTGTTACATACATATATGTGTATGTAATATATGTGTATGTTATATATATATATATATATATATATATATATATATATATATATATGTGTGTGTGTGTGTGTGTGATTGATATTATATATATTTCTAAATGCAACCTGCTCAGTCAGCAATATTGTTACTTATATATTTGTTTCAGGACTAACTATTTGGTATTAGATAACCAATTGTTGTGCTCTTCCTTAGGGAACACTATTTATTCCCACTCTCATCTGATTTTATAAAGTAGCAGTTGTACATTCTTTTCCAAGATCCATGACTTCCCTAGCCCTGGGCAGTTGCCTAGGTTTTCAGTACCAGGCACAATTTCTCTCTTAAGTCCAACTTGAGACCTATTGGTTACTGTCAAGGCATGCATGTCCCTACTGCACCCTTAGAGTTATTACACCATGATGGTTATTTGTGTGGCTCATTGGTGTCACAGCTTGGTTGGACTGCTGGTTAACTTGATTATTTGAAAACATGCATGGTTGTTTTTAGTACTAGAATATGATGTACTTCACTTTCTGTTGATCTTCCTTCCTTCTTTGCAACATGATCCAGTTTTGTTGTAGTCCCTTAGAAACCTCTGTTCATCAATATTCATGTATTTACCACTTTTTATCTACTTTTTGCCATTGTTTCTATTAAAAAAACATTTTGGTTAGAATGTGGCTCCATGGAGTATACACACACACACACACACACACACACACACAGACACACACCCCAAAGCCTTGTAGACCCTATAATCACAAGAGACTGAAATCCTCTCCCTATTGGAGTCTAAAGTTTAGAGATGCTAAAAACAATTATCAGTCAGAGTAAGGTGACACCAGTTCAAATGTACTGGATATGTTATTAACTTACATGGGTTTCAAAGAATTTCAGTCATCTGTTTGTTATATCCTCATTTCATCATTCAAAATTGAGTTCAGTTCTTCCTTTAGATTATACAGCAAAGGAAAATTTTAGTCTCTTCTACAAATATTGATACAAACACATTAGTCTTCACTTTCAGTAAGTAAATTGAAATTGTTCCAACTGTCAGACACATAATCCTGGTAAAATATAAAAGCAGGGCAAAGAGAAGAGTTAGCACATTTATATAAACCAATATGACTTGTGGTTTTCAAATTTTACTGCTTTTCTAAAGTTATAAAAAGTATAAAATTTATTTTTATATGTATATGTACATATCCATATGTAAAAATGCACATATATACATATATATGTGTGTATATATATGAAATATTTCCCATCTACAAATTGATATTACCAAATGTACTTATACAGAATCAGTTAAATTTTCGATTTTTGTTGTTTTAAAAATAGTAATCCTGATTGTGGTTTAAGCAAAGCCACAAAAGCTTTAATGTACAATTTTCCTACCTACACAATGTACAGCAGGTGTAAATATGGAGCAGAAATTGAGGAAATGGCCAACTAATGGCCCAGCTTGAGACTCATGCCATGAGAAGGAGCATACCAATGACACTGTTAATATCTTGCTACACTTGCAGACAGGAGCCTAGCATAACTGTTATCACAGAGGCTTCAATCAGCAACTTATGGAAACTGATGCAGAGACCCACAGTGAAACACTAAGTGGATCTTTTAGAATTCTGCAGACAATAATGAGGATTTTAGGTGCCAGAGTATTCCAGGACACCAGAAAAGACCTAAAAAATCAACTAACTTGCCCATTAGGCCTCAAAGAGACTGAACCACCAGCTAGAGAGTATGGATGGTATTGACCTAGGCCCTCTGCTCATATGTAAACCTTGTATAGCTTAGTTTTCACGTGGAACTCAAAACAGGAGGAGCAAGGGCTGTCTCTGACTATTACTTGCCTTTGGATCCCTTTCCCCTACTGGGGTTGCCTTGTCTAGCCTCAACTGGAGAAGATAAGACTTATTGTAACTTGATGTGCCAAGGCTAGTTGATATCCATGGGAGCCCTCCTATCTCCTGAGAATAAAAGTAAGAGAGGTGGATGGGGTTTCAAAATCATAGGGAGGGACTGGGAGGAGAAGAAGGAAGGAAAGCTGTGATCAGGATGTGAAGTAAACAAATATTATTATTAATAAAAATGAAATAAATTGTTCAGCTAGTAAAGGCATTTGCTGTCAACATTGATGACCTTAATTCAATTCTTGGGACCTAAGGGTAGAAGGAGATAATGAACTTCTAAAATATTTCCTGTGACCTCAACATGCGTATGTGCACAGACAGACAGGCAGACACACGCACACACACACACACTTGACATACTGAGGACTACTGTTATAGTCCAGCAATGACAGTGGTGTTTTGGGTTATCTGGGTGGCTCCTGTGTGATCACAAGATTTTTTAGACGTGAAAAAGGAAGCAGGAAAATCAGTGTTTGGTTTTGGACCCTGGACAAGAGACTGAGATCCTACTTGGTAAAGCTAGACGTCCATGCTACTGCCAACAAGGCACCAGCTGACCAGTCAGCCTGTTCTCACCCCAGCAGACTGTCTAAGAGCTCTGAAATCTCTCCACCCTGCTCACTAATTTCCCAAGGCGAGCTGTTGCCATGCATGCCCAACACTCCCAAATTCCCATGGCTGGCTAGGGTGTCATGCCATTCCTTTCTCTGGAACCAAGTTGAGTTGCTAAGTGAAGGAAAACACCACACAATCTTAGATTCTACAGGTAACACAATTGCTGGGCACTGAAACTAGCATCCTAATTTTTTAAGCTATTTAAGTTATAAATCCTCTGGTGGTGCATCCTGTCAGATCCGCCACCTAAACTGGAGCTCTAGCTACCTACATTGTGTCTCCATGCTCTCTCCTGTCCTAAAGAGGTATCTTTTGCCTGCCTCCCCTCTTCTTCTCTCAGACCAGGAAGTACCTCATATTTCCCTAGTGCTTGGCTCCTTAAAATCTTTATTCATGCCGGGGCGGTGGAGGTGCACGCCTTTAATCCCAGCACTTGGGAGGCAGAGGCAGGTGAATTTCTGAGTTCCAGGACAGCCTGGTCTACAGAGTGAGTTCAGGACAGCCAGGGCTATACAGAGAAACCCTGTCTCGAAAAACAAAACAAAACAAAAATCTTTATTCATTAGGGGAAGGTTCACACACACACACACACACACACACACACACACACACACACACACACAGAGAGAGAGAGAGAGAGAGAGAGAGAGACAGAGACAGAGACAGAGACAGAGAGAGACAGAGAGAGAGCAGGAAGGGAGGGAGAGAGACAGAGAGAGACAGAGAGAAACAGAGACAGAGACACACAGAGAAAACATCACACACAGAGATTAATAACATTTTTAAAAAGTTGAGGCGAGGCTTTCACTTTGTTGCCATGGCTGACTTGGAAAACATTACATAGACCAAGCTGGTCTTTAATCCTCTAGAATGCTCAAATTAAATGTGTATGCCACCACACTTGGATTTTTAACAATAAAAATTAATAATAAGCCTTTTACAAATTAAAGATACTTAAAGCTCCCAGGATTATTAAAAACTGTGATTCTAATAGTTTACAGTTTTTAAAAAGAGATTGTTAAGATAACTAACTAAAATTTGCTAAGAATTTTGATTTGTATAATTATTTGAAAAATTAGCTAAGGAAACATTTAACAGCTCTGTTATAAAAATATAATTATGTGTTCTGGGTTGCTTATCATAATTAAAAATATACTACATAGGATAGAATAAGAATTCCTACATTTGCTGTGAAGAGCCAAACTGGCAGAGTGTGCTACTTAGAAGAGTCCAAGCAGCACAAGAAAATCTGTATTTTTAAATGCAGCATTAGAGGAAGAACACTAGAAAGTAGCTGAGAAATGATGAGGACTCTTAATTGTCCAGAGAACCCAAATACAATACTGGAGAAAGAACAACAACAAAATTCAGAACTCTAACCTGGTCTCCTCACTGAATATAATGAGTTCTTGAGACTTCTAACAGAAAAGTAAGTGGGAAACACCCATTAACCCTGATTACAGCAGCATACTGACCGTCTCAATTTGATGAGGTTCCTATAGCTCTTGCAAGCTTTAGAATCAGTTGGCAAGTTTACTGTTCTGAAGTCAACTCTTCATTTGGAATCTGCTTATGCGTAAAACTTCAATTGCTACAACCAGCACAATTATGCATCATCTTTGTACAGAGGCTGTCAGCTCAATATGACCTTTCCAAAAGCAATTGTTCTTTGTGCAGCTTACTGGATAGAAGATAGTTCACTCAAAATCATAGGGCTTCAAGTCAGTTGCCAAATCCCCATCCATGTATTCCCTGTGAGAATTAGGAGGTAACTTTTTATTAAGTCAACAATCTAAGAACTATACTCACTTTTGAAAAATATCATCCTAGGTGGACAAAACTTCCATGAGACATAAGAACAAAAAAAGGAGAAAGTAAAACGAAAGGAAAATATCTCAGAAATAGAGGACAGGTATTCTGATTTAGTAGTACTATAGTCAGACAAAAACAAATAATTAAAAAATAAAGAAATCCCTTTAGAGTTTGAGAACACTCTCTTAATAAATGATTTTTCACAGAGCAAAGACAAAAAGGAAAGGCATTGTAATCTGAAATCTTATTTCATAAAATAATAACTATAATACTTTCAAATATTCAAAGATACATGAATAACTAGATTCAAAATGTTAAAGTATGCTAAATAGATTTTACTAAATAAACATTGACAAAATTTAAAAATTAAAAATACAAGGCAAAGACTCCTGAAGGCAATATAAGCACCAACTCATGTATAAGGGAAGATCCAACAGACTTACAGCATACTTATTGGTAGAAACTAATGAAACGTAAAAGATACCAAGGAAAAGCCTGCTAACCAAGAGTATTATACTAAGTAGAACTATCCTTTGAAGCTAAAGGAGAAACAGTATTTCTCATTAAAGTGATCATGTAAGGGCATAGGACATGAGAAATGAAGCAAAAGTATATTGGAATACTGGTACATGAAAGAGAAAAGGAAGAGAATAGAATAAAACATTAATGAGAGAATTACAAATTACAAATATAAATACTAATGTGAGAACTAATGCTATGTTTTAGGGTTTTTTTTTGTCTTGTTTTTTGGGTTTTTTATTTGTTTTTTTTTTTTTTTCGAGACAGGGTTTCTCTGTGTAGCCCTGGGTGTCCTGGAACTCACTCTGTAGACCAGGTTGGCCTCAAACTCAGAAATCCACCTGCCTCTGCCTCCCAAGTGCTGGGATCAAAGGCGTGCACCACCACTGCCCGGCTTAGGTTTTAATTACTGTGCCTAAGAGATCATAAAATAAAACTACTTCTAACCTATAAGCCACTTGCCTTAGGACAAATACTTCCTCAAATGCTAGAGGCTATTGCTTATGTAAGATAAGAAGCTGCAAGTTTCACTCCCCTAAACAAGCCTGTTTGACCCAACTGCATATGGTTGATCACATTTCAGTGGGTGGCACATGAGCAGGAAATATAACAGGATGCATATTTGCCCCTTATTGGATCTATATAAAGATATACAGGCAGAAAATACTTCAGTATTGTGGGAGCCCTCTGCTGATTAAGGTCAAAGTCCACCATTGGCCTTACAGGCTCTGAGCTCAGAGCAATATGAAGGACGCCCTTCATTGGCAAGACTTCTCCTTCTGACTTTGTCTCGGGAATTTAAAACTCCCACACATTCCCTTACCTCATGAATATCACCTAGCCTTGGTTAGATTACAAGACCGACTTCATTTTCTTTTTGATAAGTAATCTTTCATCTAGCACCTGAGATTCCTGAAAAGCTCTCCCATGCTAATGGGGCATTTTGGTATTTAAATCTTCACCTAATGACATTTGGCCATCTTACCCTAAGTCCCTCAAATTATATGAGCCTTGAATCACCCAAAGGAAAGTTGATCTGAATCCCCATTCTTCATCTCTGCTCCCATTGTCCTCTTGGACCAATATCAACTGACTATCTCCCAGACCAGGGAGAGTCACACAGGATATAAGCTTGGCCTGATTGGACCCAGTGGGAAATATGTAGCCTTATGAGTTTGCCTTTATAAGTCCCTGAAAAAATGTGAGTAGTCACCAATTTCCTCAAACCCCAGAATAGACCTGACTAGAGTCAATCATCATCCTGGCCAGTATTTGATTAAAACTTGCTTCAAATTTGGCTGGAAAGTGGTCTTACTCTCCACCAGTGGAGTTAACACAAAGAAAAATATAAATGAAGAAAAATAAATGGCATCATCATTATCACCACCACCACCACCACCACCACCACCATCATCATCATCTCTCTATTGAAAATAGATTAATTCACTGAAGGACAGTGGACCATGCCAGGCAACTTGGTAAGGCTAAGTGGGTTCAGAGTCCTCCACACCCAGGTACCAACCTGAGATGGGAGGCAACTTCCTGCTCCCTACCACATTACTGGCCTGTAACTCATGCCACCCTTCCCACATAGAAAGTGTGATCTCTGGTCATGTAGGTCAGAACAGAGCTCTAAATGTTAATGAGGTATTTGGAAGCCCTGAGGGTATAGCCAATAAGCTTCCCTTCTCTGACATTCTTCCTTGCAAAAGATATTTCATTTCTGGCTCACTATGAGAGTTGGTATATTCCTGGTTTCCACAATGAAAAATCAATAAATAGTTTCATCAAGAACCACCTTGGGGAGCATGGAGGAAGTCTTCATTTACAGACCATCACAGCCTAAGTCTCCTGCAGAAGGCCCATATGCACTCACAGACAACCTCCTCTAAGCTAAGGACTTTTACCAATGACCTAAGCTGGAGTCCTCCCACCACACTCCAGGCTCATCCTCAACCTGAGGGCCTCATCCGTTCTTGGGTCTTCCACAACCCATGTCTGGATGTCCAGGAGTTTGGGAGTCCCTGGCCCTGGGTTCCTCATCACAGGCCAGTGGACCATCAACGCTTCCTTCCTAACTTGATTGAGTTTCCAGTGGAGACTTGATACTCAGGAGCTTGGGAACCCCAGCTTTGACCTCCCACATCCTAGGCTGTGTTTTTCCACCCCAGTCACTGTGTATTGATATTTCGCTACTCTTTGCAAGAGCCCAGCATCCTACATAGGCTCAGGGTAAATGCAGTCCAGCATCTCCATATTATGCCTGTCCAAGCAGCAGTTCCCATACCCAATCATCAGGGCATAAGGCAAAACCACAATTTTACAATCAAAGGTCAGGCAAGGCAAACAAAGGAAAAACAAAATACAAAAGTGCACTGCATATCAGAAAAAGTGTCATCATTGTGAATACATACGCTAGAAGGCAATCAAGACTTTTAGAAAATAAAGCCACTGTTACTCTACAACCATATAGTTAAAGTTCTTGATGAAGATACAGCTAAAAAAAAAGACAGTAAAATACTAGTAAGACAAACTTACTAGTACTTTATAAATCTTTCCTAATGATCAAGTGAGAATCATATCCCAGATGCAAAAGTGTTTTAACACAGCCAATGAATTAAACTACTACCCTATATCCGAGAATGCTAATTCTCAGAGGTTAATTGCATATTAATTTATGTGGCCTTGCCATTTTAAATCATCATTAATCACTGATTCTGAGGACATGTCATTTCAAACTGATAATGAGGGCACAGTCTTTAAAGAATTTCTCTTACTCTTATACAAATATAAATTATAAAAACTTCAGTGATTTTTAAGGTAAATAAACAATCCTGTATGACAAAATAAAATTAGTGAGTAATAACCATAATAACAAAAACATAGCAAATGAATTAATCTGTTTATTTTTAAGAAAAACCTGCTGTCACAATTTTATTTATCCGAATATGGAGACATTCTTGCCCAGATGGCTTTCTTAATGTGAAATGGGACATGAGTCAACTTCCTCCATGCTAACAATTTAGAATACATCATAGATCTTCAAGGAAATAATGAAGGAATAAGTAATTGGTTATAATGCTATAGGATATGAAAATGTAATTTAAGAGATTGATGAGATGGCTCATCAGAGAAAGAAACTTGCTATTAAGCCCAATGACCTGAGTTTGATCCTTATGTTAGAAACAAAGAATAATCTTGCTGTTACAGGAAGGAACACAGAACAAAGTAACAAAGTAAAATTAAGGAAAGGAAGAGAAGGGAAGAATAAGAAAATCATTTTGGCTGCTTCTTGCATTCCAGTTTTCAAAAACAAATACTCTCCAATGCTCATGGATCCATACAATTGCATATCCATAGTGAAAATGACTATTCTACAAAAACAAACTACAGATCCATCATAATCCCAAACAAACACACATGGTATGTACTCACTGATAAGTGAATATTATCCCACATGCTTGGAATACCCAAGATACAATTTATAGACCACATGAAGCTCAAGAAGAAGGAAGACCAAAGTGTGAGTGTTTCAGTTCTTCTTAGAAAGGGGAACAAAATATTCATGGGAGCAAGACAAAGTGTGTAGCAGAGACTGAAGGAAAGGCCATCCAGAGACTGCCACACCTGGGGATCCATCCCCTATACAGTCACAAAACCCAGACACTACTATAGATGCCAAGAAGTGTATGCTGACAGGAGCCTGATATAGCTGTCTCCTGAGAGACTCTACCAGAGCCTGACAAATACAGAGGCAGATGCTAGCAGCCAACCACTGGACTGAGCACAGGGTCCCCAATGGATGAGTTAAAGAAAGGACTGAAGGAGCTGAAGTGGTTTGCAACTCTATAGGAAAAACAATAATATCAATCAAGTAGAGCCCCCAGAGCTCTCAGGGACTAAACCACAAACCAAGGAGTACACATGGAGGAACCAGTGGCTCCAGCTACACATGTAGCAGAGGATGGCCTTGTAGGGCATCAATGGGAGGAGAGGCCCTTGGTTCTGTGAAGGATAGATGACCCAGTGTAGGGGAATGTCAGGGAGGGGAGGTGGAAGTTGTTGGGTGGGTGGGGGTACACGCTCATATTAGCAGGGAAGGGGAAATGGAATAGGGGGTTTCTGGGGGGGCTGGGAAAGGGGATAATATGAAATGTAAAGTAAGAGAACATCCAATTAAAAAATAAAAGAGTCAGAAGTGGTGGATAACATGACAGGACTAACATCCATGAACTTTCAGAGACTGTCACAACACAAATAATAATTGCATTAAATATTAGTTGGTGTACAGCATTTTTATTTGCTGACCAAAGTATCTGATTCTGGCATTTTGATATGACTTTCCTCAGCTTAATATAATTTTAAAGATATTTATATCAGTTTTGTTCATTTTAGAACATTTAATCATTTTCAAATTCTGTTATTGCTTTTCTGATTGCTTAAAAATCAGAAGAGTTATTTAGACAACACAATCTCTCTCAGTGCTGTCTGATTTATTGAAAATCCTTTACATCAGGACACAGGGTCTGCTACAATCATGCTGCCTTCAGTAATGCTTAGTTTTTAAAAGTGTTAAAAACTTGGAATTCTACAAGTTCATTAAAGACTTTTTAATTTAATGTTTTAAATTTTTGTCAGAAGGAATGATATTATAGGATAGGTTATAGTTCATTTTTTGTGTGTCCATTCAGCTTTAATGTTCTGACAATGATTTTGAGCATTTATTGTGATATTCAATTACACTTCTGAAAATTTTACTTTAAATGCCACCAGGTGATTTGATGGTATTAGAATGGTATTTTACAGGTTTATGAAACAATATCAATCATCTTAAAATCTACAGAAGTAGTATTTTATGTTTTACTTTTTTTAAAAAAAAAGTGTATTTTAGACGATTCTCCTTCCCTGTTATCTCCTACAATTTGAAGAGGTAAAGACCACTAGTAAATTAGTAGCTGGCAAGTTCTGTACTGAAAAGAAAAACTGTAATTGTTAAGGAGATTGATCCCATTAAACAGAAGCCAGCTCTGCAATGGAATAAAGTGAAGGGTGCCCTCCTAGCATGACAACCCTCCCCCACTAACCTTCTAACTTATGTCAGAGAGCATAAGAAGTTTTCTGCTCCTAAAATGTAAGGGAATAATAGCCTCTATTGTGCTTCAAGCAGGCAAAGAGGGTCTCTATGCCTATAGCAAAACTTGACAGTGTCATCTACAAGGTGCTAACTTCAGAGTGATGAAGGATGTAAAAGTAAAGGGATCGATGGAAAATCTTTCCATGGTTGCCAAGAGTAACTTAAGTTAGGCAGTATGAAGTAGAAAAATCTCTGCGTGAATACACTGAGAGGTCATTGGATAGGACTGTAAAAGCGAGGCCTGTATTGTAATGGTGACTAACCAGGTAGATTTTGGAAATACTATGATCATAAGACATCTGCCAAGGAGATATGCCCACGCAGAGTGAGATGCTCCAAAGCTGGAGAGGCAGTAACATATAAGCCTTTTTAGATGTGGGCATTGAACATGGAGCTATAGTATCTGATGGACGTATTGATGTGCACATAGTTTGAAAAGAAATATCATCCCCTATAGACTGAGGTATTGGAACACTTGGTTCCCAGTTGACAGCAAAGTTTTGAGAGGTGATGGGGACTTGTTGGTGAACACATGTCATTTGGTCAGGCTTTGAGAGTTCATAACCTCAGCACTCTATGCTTTGTGTTTGTGGTAGAAGATGTCATCTTTCTGCTTGACCCTGCCACTTGTAGCTATATACTTTGACCTGTAGCATGTTAGACTCATTTGCACTAGAAGAGTAACCTCACATAAAATCTCCTATAAGTTGCCTTAAACAAGTATGCTGTCACACATACAAAGTAACAAATGCGAACATAATGCATTTTTGTACATGCTCTAACTTTGACTATCCTTAAAATTATTTCAAATATCAATATTCATAAAGAAATATTTTGAAAAATTTAACTACCAATTTGATTTGGGAATTGGGATTGTTGTATTTTATGAAGCAATATCAGTCATTTTATAATCTGTATACATATTTTTTCCTTTTTCTACATTTTTGATCAAAGCCTTTTCTAGTAAATTTTCCTCCACTAGCATCACTTCACACATTGCTGTTGATACTACCTTGTAAACTCAACTCCTCCTACCTTTTAACATTTAAAGAACTCAGAGTTCAATATTATGTAGAGCTCAAAAGTAATGTGTTTCAATATATCTCTTTAATTAAATCTTATTTGGAATGAATTCATAAGCAATATGTTGAGTACTTGACATTCTGTTTTCTTTGAATTGGCAACTCATATTTCAAATATGATTTCAAAGTAAACACTATAATAGGGTTTATTATAAAATGGTTTTCATGTGTATTTCTTTTAGATATTATATCTGAATCTTCAAATTTAACACTTTTTTGAAAATTATTATTTTCAAATAAACTTTGAAATCATGGAGTAAGGACGTAACATAGTTTGGAAATAGACAATGTTCAAAACTAATCACTTGAGTTTTATGACTGAAGCATTAACCTTAGAAAATATATGGAGGTTTCAAATTGACATCTAAAACAGTGCATAGTGTAATGTTACTGATTAAGGTAAGGAAATATCATCAGAATAAAAATATAAAAACATTTCCAGGAAGAACATTGCCATGGAATTCAAGTGCATTCTGTCCAGACTTAAAACACAGATGAGTATCTTAACATACAAGAACTAAATCAAGCTCTCCAAAGAAGATTTTACATGTGAACATAGAATTTTATCTGTAATATTGAAATCAGGACAGTTAGATTAGTGTCAGAAGATGTTTATAGGATTTGAACTCTACTCCTACTTGGGAGGAAAACAAAAGGAAGGCTAAAAATCCAAGCAATTGTTTACTAATTTTGTGTTTGTGTGTGTGTGTGTGCATTTGATAATCACACAATACAATTTTAAGTTCACTTTTTCCAAAGTTATTTTTATTTTCTTTTTTTAACTGGCATCTTATGCATGTATTCTACCAAAAAAATAAACAATCATAAAATGATGGAAGAGAACAATGGGCATGCTATTTCCTTTACATTTCTTCAGTTTCACACACTGTATTTTGACCACGTTTACTCTTTCCCACAATGCCTCCCAGATCTATCCTGCCTACCATACATACTCAACTTTTGTGTCAATATTAAAAATTATTCCATGTTGTATGTATACCCTTGTGTATGTGGTCAGCCATTAGAATATAAGTGACCTACCAGGAGCCACTCTTAAGGAAAAGTGAATTGTCCTCCCCAAGCAGCTTCCAATTACCAACAGCTCCTCAACTGTGAGTAGAACTTTATGGCCACCACCTTTCTCCATGCTGGAATATTTTCTGGCTCAATTTGCTGTAGTTCTTTTGCATTTTATCTCCATTTCTATGAGTTCACCTATGAAATTATACTGTTGCAACTTGAAAACATTACTTTGTTGTAATAATTTATTATCCTCTCCCTCTTACACTCTTTCTGTTCCCTTTCTGCAATTATCGTTGAATCTTTTGAAGAAGAGGTGTGATACAGATATGTATGTAGGGCTGAGTGCTCAACAATGTCATATTCTCTGCATCTTGTATAGTGACTTTGAGTTGTCCAGTCATATGTCTTTTCATAATTGTCTCAAACAAATCTGGAAACCTCCTCCTCATCATCATCATCAAAAACAACAATGATAGTGACAACAAGAACAAAATGTGATCTTGATGTCAATATAGAACTATTGCCCAGAACACATCATCAAATTCAAGAGCATTGTTAAGTACAGATTACTAGTAGCTAAAAAAGCATTTAATGGTATTAAGCCATGTTAAGAGACCTAGACTATTAGACTCGTTAATTTCATGGAAAGCATATTTTTGAGTTTATACACTCATACATTTCTGTCAACTTACTTGGTGTGAGGAAGAAATGTGGTAATATTTCCTAAATACAAAATTGAATAAGAATAAAACTGACAGCAGCATCAGCTGCATAAATATTTAGCATAAATAAGCTAGTCAACATTCATTTATTAACTCCTGCACCCATTCAGTGATTATTTGGGGCTTAGTGTTGGACTGAGCACTGAAATTTAAAGATAAATGAAACTTGGTCTTTTGTCTCAAGGAGTTCACTTTCTTCTTCTCTCTCTCTCTCTCTCTCTCTCTCTCTCTCTCTCTCTCTCTCTTTCTCTGTTTAGTATGTTTGCCTGTGTGTTTCTGTGTGTTTGTGTATATGTACCTGTGTGCATGTTTGTGTGTATGTGCCTGAGTCTGTAAGGAGGAAATGGACTCTGTAGTAAGAACTTAACTATTGTTTATCCATATAAACTTCAGTATATTTTTCATTTTATGCCTTAGATTTTTGTATGTGGTATGTGGATAATGGTAATATTATGTTTTGATATTGCATGAGATTTAAAGAGAAATCAGATAAGTGAAGACCATTCGAGATATTCATCAAATTTTATTTCCTCCTTCTCTAAGCCTAGCTAGATTATATTTCCCAGCATCCCAATAGTTAGGTGTGGCAACATTACACTTTTATTTCTAAAATAATATAATTGGAAATGAAACATGAACTTTTGAGATATGGCCTAAATAAAGCTCTTCCATTCTTTTTTTTTGTTCACAATAATTTTTATTGGATATTTTATTTTTTTTACATTTCAGATGTCATCCCCTTTCCCCATTTCCCCTCCCTAGAACCCCCCTATCCCATCTCCCCTCCTTCCATTCTTATTCTCCTTATGAATGATAATATTCGTAGTAATCACGGGAACTTTGGAAGACATATCAATTCTATGAACACTGATCTCCCTATGCTTTCAATAGTGTGTGTGTGTGTGTGTGTGTGTGTGTGTGTGTGTGTGTCTGCATGTGCATGTTAGTTTATGTTATAGAATGAGGATAGATATATAACATCTTTCCTGGTTAAAGACTATCTGGAATATGGATAAGGGTTAACATATTTACCAAGGAATCCTTCTTATACAGACAAAAATGATAAAATAACATGATGTAGATCATGAATTTAGTGTTTCTCAATTTGTGTTATAGGATTTAATTGATAGAATGGGAGAAGGTGGAACCACATATGATGGCATAAAAAATGATAGAATGCATCTTAGATATAGATAAGAGTTGTATGTTATCCTGAAGAACAGAATTGAATATAACTTTATTAATGTCTTAGCACTTCTACACAGGAGGTTAGCCTTCATTTCAGTCAGCAATGCTATTGGCAACCATATACCTACAAAAAATGTGCATGATATTCAAACTGAACACAAGCTGCATAAGAGTACATTTGGACCAGAACTAGGATTCTTTAATTTACATTTATAAAAACTCTTGCGAAAATATTATGATTGTATGAAACATTATGACACAATTTTTAAAAGTTTGAAATTAAGATATATATTTTAATTAAGGAAGAAAGCAATATGTTAAAGCTAGTTCCAGTTGATGAATGGCATGACAACTGTTTTCAAATGTCAATGCCTATCATGACTCCAAGGAAGGACACTTGTGTAATATTCACACTAACAGAAGTAGCATCAGTATATTAAAGGAACATAATAAGAAATTAGTTTGCTAGTATTTGTGTAACAAAGTATTGTAAATTGGCTGGTTAAACAAAGAAATGTTGTTTCTGTGACCCAATTATTTTTTCCTATAAGGCCATCAGTCAGAATGGATTAAATCTACTATGATTTTGGTTTATTTTAATTACCTATTTATATACAAAAAAGAGTCAAATAGAGGTTAGAACTTTACCATATGAGTTCTACAAAAACATATATATATATATATATATAATTCAGTCCATGAAAGTGAACACATAAAATGAGCATATAAGAACTTCCATCTGCTTGAGCTATTTAAAAACATTGGAATGATGAAATCCTGGTGAATAGTGCATGATAAAATCAGTGTTAAAAAAAGAACTATTTTATTTAGAAGAAAGGTCAAGTCAAATAATTTTGATATTATTTACACAGTGATATAAAAACAAGTAAAACAGTAAAATAATGTTATGTGTGTATATAATAAATTATTAGATTCATAGCAATTTGGACAATTTTACAATACTTTACAGAATTTAAAATAGTCATTACTTTTAACTTCACTATGCAAGGGTTATTAATGTGGAAAAGCTATTCATGTAGACATTAGAGCATAGGTCAGAGTAAATGTCCCAAATAATTAGCCAACACTAAATTTTAGACCTGTATAGAATTATTTTACCTACAAATTTTCCAACACTGTATATAGCAGGTGTTAAGAAAATGCAAGGGCATATTCTCAATCTTTGACATAAATAATTCATCTTCCCATTGTATTTGTTTTCCTTGATGGTATTCAATTAAACAATTGCTTCCAGACCAATACAAGTATAGATGTAGTATACAATGAAATTCCAAGTTATTTTGTCTATTTTAATTTTATTCATTTATTTATTTATCTGCTATTTATTTATCGATAGTTTAAATAAAATCACTTTCTGCCTTCAATTTTCTCCCCTCGGTCTGTGCCATATTCCTACCTCACTTCCTCTTAACTTGATGATCTCTTTTCCTGTGGTCATTAGTTTTATACACACACACACACACACACACACACACACACACACACAAACATATTCATAAATATATAAATACAACCTACTGATTCCATTTAGTGTAGCTTATATCTATATTATTTCCAGGTATACTACTTTGTATGAGATAAGCAATTATGGGGCTCAACCATGGAAAAAGCTACTTCTTCCTCCTTCAGCAGTCCTTAGTTGCCTGAAGTTCTTTGTCTAGGGGTAGGGTCCCATGACATTTCAACCTTCCATATTAGCATGTGTATTGATTGTATCTTGTTCCAGTCTTGTCTATGCAACCATATGAATAGAGTGACATGGATCTCAAAAAAGAACCCACTACTACCACTTTCATAAAACAAAATAATTATTAACTTATCAGTATTTTTATGCCTACAGCTCTCTGCCCTCATCAAAGAAGTTTCCTTAAAGCACAGATCATTACTGAAAATCACAACTGGTCATAATGCAGAGATCAATGAATTGTGGGGTGCCAAGTCACAGCATAAGGCTCAGAGAACATTGTGGAAAAAGAAACAGAAAGACTAGAAGAGTCAGAAAACCAGGGGAGACTGCTGTAAGATTTCCAGAAATAACAGTTTGGAATTTTAAGAACAAATAGACTTAAGACTTAAGAAATGATTGGCTAATGATAAACTGTTGTAGAAAATGCTCTACAATTCCTCTTCCGAAGTTTATAACACTTCTATAACGTGAGGATGAAACTTCAGTGGAAATTTTCAGAAAAAAAATTCACCAGATGCTTTCACCTTGCTGTGCAGACACGTTGGTCTTACCTGAAGAAATGCTTTTTGTATGTAACTCATCTCCCACTTAATAGAAACTGTCTATAAAAAGTCCCTGTATTGCAAGAAGTTGCTTCATTCACACCTAATTAATCCATCAGAGAAAGCTTCAAATTGTAATTACTTTCACTATTCTCCAATTAATCTGGGGCAGAGTTAAAACCCTGACCCTGGAAAAGGATGGTAATCTCAAATTTTGGAATGCAATTTTTATGGCATCTTCTGGCATGTTCAGAATAATAATGATCAATCAATGAAGACTTTTATTTTATCTTAAATATAACAACAGAAAACCTAAATTAGGTTATGTTGCCATAGGAGACTAATGTAATTATTCTGAAAATTATTTCCCTTTAATTCTGCAGTGAGAAACATTTAACACTCTGAAGTATGTATTATTTGTTAAGTCCTGATATTTTGTTCTGAACAAGGTGTATGAAAATTATGCTTTGTCAAGAATAATTTGATGTGGGAGATTTTTTAATGATTTGTCAAACAGCTATTGCAAGTTGTAAAATTATTTTTCTCATCATATAAATATGGGCAACAAATAGCCCCTATTATAATCTTTTTCTGGGATTTTACTTGCACTAAAATATTTGGGACATGTATAACAGAAAGATCAGAAGAATAAATGCATACTTCTTAGGTTAAAAAAATGAATAATACATATTTTATGGCTCCTTTCAGCGGAAGTCTTATGAAATCGGTGGATGGATAAATAGAAATATTACTATAGAAATAATATTAATGTTTTTCTTATAAGTTATTGTAAGTCCACTCAATGTTCTCAGTCTTTAACAAAATTCAGTCACTGGATTTCTATGGCAGAAGACTCTCTACACTGTGTTGTTGAGGATTAACCCCAGTACCTTTATCAGTCTGTGCAAGCCATATTCTTCTGAGCTATATACTCCCAGATACCACCTTCTCACATCACATTTAGCAGTTTCTTCCCTATTAGTCACATGAGCTTTAAGACCCCTCCTTTACCCTTCCATCTTTGCACAATTTTGCTTCTCTTGAATTTTTGGGTAGCAATCCTGTTTGCTCTGGTATGACAATCAAATTTCCAGACTTTTATCTCTCTTACCTTCATAGTCCATTGTAAGGGAAGGGACTGTATTTATAATGATCATGGTTCATTCAAATGTTTATTCCTCCTATCTGCAAACTCTTTATTTACTATTTACTTTGTTAAAATGGGTATACTATTGACCTTTGTTTCTCAGATTTTACTCATAAAATGTGTGTAGAAATACTACACTTAGCTCTTCTTATAAAGTATGAAGAATAAAATCATTATGATTCTTGCATTATTTAATGTGATGTCTGACATAATACAAGTATATAAATGTTTGGCAGACAAAATGTGATTTATTATTCTAGTTGCTCCTTGATCCAAACTAAATTATATATCAGTATTTCAGGAATGGTAATGTTATCCTCCATGATACTCAGACACATTTCCATTCATCTTCATTAAAAGTCCCTTTTATTACTACTCTCCCGTGCATTGAAGAATTGCCCGTGCCTCAAAGGTCTACAACTTTTTGATGTCACCATTGAACTGACAATCTCCAATCTTAATAGTTTTCTTCTGTCCTATAGGAATTGAATGTATTTCAGTGTTAAACGTCTGTCTTTGCCTTGATGCATTTTATATTTTTCTTCATATAGTTTATGTCATTTCCTTTAGTTTATTAACATTTTAATGAAAAATGAAACATTAATTTGTGCCAAGCCAATATCAAAAAACCTTGAAAGCCAAAATAAAATATTATTTTCTTATAGTAAAAATTAAAGCATATATCCTGTGGAGATAGATACATGCTTAGGAAAACTGAAAAAATTTCACTCCTTTATACTAGAACCACTTAAGAATGGATAACCCAAGAACAGTTTGAATAGGTCCCAAACATGTGTATATCTGTGATCCCAAGGAAAGCTATATTCTCACTTGGACCTAATCTAGGTAAATAGAAATTATTATTATTATTATTATTATTATTTGTTTATTTACAACCCAATTGTTGCCCTCTTCTTGGGTTGGCTGCTACTCCCAGAGTTCTTATCCTGTCCCCTATCCCCTTCAGTTCTGAGAGAGCGCCCTCTTCTGGTTACCACTCCACCATAGGGCATCAAACCTGTACAGGATTAGGCATACTCTGTTCCACTGAGATCAGAAAAGACAGCTCTCTGCTGCATATGTTCCAGAGGCCTTGGACCAGCCCATGTATACTCTGATTGGTTGCTTAGTCTCCTGGGATCTCCATGGGCTCTCCCTTTCAGTTCCATAACTGTTCTATAGGAGTATCTGACCTCATTCCAATGCTTAACTGTTAGTATATGCATTTATCACAGTCAGCTGCTAATAGAGCCTCCCAAAAGACAGCCGTACTAGGCTCCTGTCTGCAAGCACAAAATAGCATCAGAAGTAGTATGAGGAATTGTTGCCTATCCATGGGATGGATCACAAGTTGGGTTGGTAACTGGTAAGCCATTACATTGGACTCTGCTCTATTTTTTCCTGCATTAATTACTTTTAGATAGGAGCAATTTTTGGTTGAAAGTATTATAGGTAGGTTAGTGTACCTATAACTCCACTGTTGGGGGGGGGGCTCCTTTATGACTACTGGAGGTAATTTCTTCAAGTTCCATATCTTCATGTAATGGCCGTTTCTTTTATAATGGCCGGTTCTGTTACTTTGTAAAGGCCGGCGGGTTCTGTTGTTCTGGTCTGTAGGTCAGGGTCTAGTAAGAGAGAGAGAGTGGGGACGGAGGAAGGGCAAAAAAAGGGGCTAGAGATGCAAAAGATAGATACAAGACAGAGTCCGGTGGAGTCTCTTCAAGTCTCTTTTTTATTCTTCTCTCTTTTTCTAGATTCTCCTCACTCTTTCAGTCTCCTGACACCTCTCACACATAGAAAGGAAATCCTGAGTATTTATACCCTTTACCATGTGACTTGCCCTCATGGACAAGCTCAACTGAAGCCACTACGTCACATGCCTTGTAGCCATGATACCAGGAGCACCTTGTATCTGGGGGCACTAAACAGTGTAACAAGATGTTTATCAGAGTGTGCTGAGCTATTGCAGGCTGTTGAAAACAAGTCTCTTGTCAGGGTATATGGCTCAAGATGGCTGTAAAGATGATAGCCACTTTCGGCTAAGAGTCGACTCCCAACAGGGCCCCCTTTTTAAATTTGTTTTCAAAAGGGAAGGCTGGGAAAACTTATGGAAACCGTGTCTGTCTTAGGTTGGAACAAAGGACCCCAGCTTCCCTTTCCCATCTCTGGATACTCAACAGCCATTGATTGAGCTGCTGCCTTAGGATGGTGAGGCCTCCCACTTAGGGCAAGGGTCTTGAAATGTCCTCTTACCTGTCATTGACTATCCGGCTTAGTGCGCAAGTTAGGGGTTAATCCTTGTCAGTCTTGATGACAGAGGTTTTAGTCCCCTACTTCTAGCCTGTAATAATGGACCTGTATGAGTTTCATTTGAATAACATCTACCTGTTGTCGTACAAAAGCCATCAGTTTGTTGAGCAGCATGAACCCGAGAGACAAGAGACTTATCAATGCCTGAATGGTTAGTGTAAAAGCAACACTCTTTTTAAGGGTAGTACATAACTTCTTCTGATGGAGGAGTAAAAAGTATAAGCCTCTTCTATTCTGTAACACTATTTTTAAAATCTAATCTATATAAATACAGAACTGATCATAGCTTTGATCTTAACAAAACAAGTAAGAAAATCTCTGTATCTGTCCCAATCAATCTCAAACCTAAAACACAACTATAGTAACTATGGTAATGGGTTCTCTCTTGGGTATAAACAATGTACCACTAAATCATAAATCAGGGAACCAAGAGTCTAATAGAGTCACCCTGGAGGCATGGGTGGTGATCTCTTCTTCTGCACTGAGAAGAGCCACCCTGGAGGCGCAGGTGGTGATGTCATCTTCCCCACTGAGAACTTCTCAAGTCAGGTATGTTGGTTGATCTGCTCCAGTGAAGCATCTTCATGTTTCCTGTAATGAAAAAATACGCTTCCCAGGGGGTTTCTCTTCCCTAGATTTGTTATTATTGTCTATTTGTTTGATCAGTCTCTCTGGCAGCCATCGTCCGGCATCTGCCTTTTGGGAATATATGTAGACAGAACCTCTTCTCCAGATAAGCACTGGATCTGGCCCATTCCAGGTTCCAGTTAATGGGTCTTTCCAGAAGACTGTTGTAAAAAAATTTTTTAGTATTAGGATGTCAGAATCTATCTGTAGCAGATTTTCCTTCAGAATCCAAAGATTTGTGATTAGTGGGAATCAATGGAAGTAACAGTAGTTGATCTATCTTCCTTCCTGTAGGAATGGTGACTATATTCTGTATTGTCTTGGCCATTACCTTATTCTCACCTTCATAATCATTGTCTATAACTCCAGGAAAAATTTGTAGTCTTTGCATAGTAGCACTGTTTCTTCCCACTATCAGGCCAAACACATTTGGATAGAGTGGTCCAAACACTCCACTGGGTAAGGCCTGAGGTCCCATTTCTGGGGTTAATACTGTGTGGGTGGCAGAACTGAGGTCCAGTCCTGTACTTCTTGGTGTTGTTTGACTAAGTTCTCAAAGGGGTTGTTGTTTGTTGGTATGAAACTGACTGCCCTATAAGCCTGTTTTGGCTTGTATTGGTTCGGGGCCTGGAGCTGGCCCCTGTTCCCGTTTCCCTGATTATGGGAAAGGGTGTTTTCTTGTGCATCTGTCTTGGACCTACATTCACTAGCCCAATGTCTTCCACGTTTGCAACATGGGCATAGCCCAGGCTGTTTTCTGGGCTGTCTCTGGGTTAACACATTTTCTGCTTTGTAATATTTTGCAAAGTGTCCAGGCTTCCCACATTTAAAACAGGCCTTTTTGTCTCTATTTCCCAATAAATCTCTTACTGATTGTCCTTGCATGGCAGCCGGCATAGCTAAGTCCTGTTGATAGGAGGGCCCTATGTCAGAACAGAGTGTGATATACCCAGTAAGGTCTGTCTTTTTCCTATAGGGTCTAATGGCCGCTTGGCAGGCAGAATTGCCATTTTCATATGTAAGTTGTTTCACGTAATCTGTACCTGCCTCTGCATTACCAAAAATCCTCTCTGTTATTGTCATTAATTGATGAACAAAATTAGAAAATCGTTCGTCAGGCCCTTGTCTAACTGAGGTCAAAGATGCACCAGGGTCTCCCTTTACTGGGAGTTTGTGTCAAGCCTTCATGGCTGCATTTTGAATTTGAGCGAATAAGCCTGGGTTATATTGCATCTGGTTATCACTAGAAGCAAATTGCCCTTCTCCTACTAAGACTTCAAAGGACCAACCATTACCTGCCTGAATGTTTCTCCTAGCTGTCTCTTTACAATTCTCATGATACTCTGATTTCCAAATAAGATGGTCACCACCGCTAAGAACTGCTCTCACTAGAGTATCCCAGTCACCAGGAGTCAGCAACTCCTCTGCTGCAGATTCTAAGATTGCAAGAGTAAAGGGAGCAGTGGCACCATATTGTGACACTGAATTTTTTAATTCTTTAATAATTTGAAAGTTAAACCCTGTTTGATGTCTCCATGCAACTCCTTGAGCATCTCTAGTCTCTGAAACAGGGAAAACCTTAACCTCTCCCTCCTCTGGCTGATCTGTGGCTGAACTAAAACCAGAGGACAGGAGCTGTCTTTGGATTCCAGGTTGAGGAACTCGAGGACCTGAGGGATTTTCCTTGTCCTCTCGAGACCTCTTCTCTGTCTTTAATTTTTGTATCTGATTAATTAAGTCCTGATACTCTTCCTCTAACTCTATTTGTTGTTTAAGGAGAGAAATTTGTTGTTTAAGAAAAAAAATTTTGTCCTGCAACTCCTTTCTGTGATCTTCAACCACCATCTCCATAGGAGGAGCATCTGGAGGTGGAGGAGCACAGGGAGGGAGCCTTGGGGGAAGAAGGCCATTCAGGATCAAAATATTTGGCTGCCTCTTCCTCTAGGTCAGCACAATCTGGCTCTGACAAATTGATTACTTCAACCTTTGGTCGTATTTTGGATTCTATGTGTTTCTTTTTCTTTTGGGCATGAAAGGCAACATTTAAACAGCAAAACAAAAGCAGACAATTGATGCAGGTAAACAGCAAGCAACAGAACAAAAACAGAGAGTTGAGTTCAGGCTTACTTATTTCTTTCCCCATTATTACTATGACTTACTGGTCTCCACACTGCAGTTTCCTGCTGCAGTCACCTCTGTTTCACCTCTGAATTTTCAGTCGATCCTTCTTCCAGTAATGTCCCTCACTGGGTCTCTGGTTCTTGCTGCCGCACGTCTGGGCGCCACTTTATAACAGCCGTTTCTTTTGTAACGGCCAGTTCTGTTACTTTGTAAACGCTGGCGGGTTCTGTTGTTCTGGTCTGCAGGTCAGGGTCTAGTAAGAGAGAGAGTGGGGATGGAGGAAGGGCGAAAAAAGGGGCGAGAGACGCAAAAGATAGATACAAGACAGAGTCCGGTGGAGTCTCTTCAAGTCTCTTTTTTATTCTTCTCTCTTTTTCTAGATTCTCCTCACTCTTTCAGTCTCCTGACACCTCACACACATAGAAAGGAAACCCTGGGTATTTATACCCTTTACCACGTGACTTGTCCTCATGGACAAGCTCAACTGAAGCCACTACGTCACATGCCTTGTAGCCATGGATACCAGGAGCACCTTGTAGCTGGGGGCACTAAACAGTGTAACAAGATGTTTATCAGAGTGTGTTGAGCTATTGCAGGCTGCTGAAAACAAGTCTCTTGTCAGGGTATATGGCTCGAGATGGCTGTAAAGATGATAGCCACTTTCGGCTAAGTGTCGGCTCCCAATATCTTCACACTTAAGCATTTTGTCTAAGGGCACCCACATTGAGTTCTGGGAGCCTTCCCCATCCCAGGTCACTGGGACTTTCTAGAGGTTCCCTCCATCCCCTACCTAGCAGCTGCATATTTCCATTCAATCTTCTGAACCTCTGGTCCTCACTCCTGTATCTCTCCATATCTAATCATGCTCCCCCTTTCCCCTCTTCTTTCCCTCTCCCACCCAGATCCCTGTCTCTCTCTAACTTTTGTGATTATTTTGTTCCCCCTTCTAAGTGGGATTGAAGCATCCTCACTTCCTTTTTGTTTAGCTTCTTGGGGTCTATGGGTTGTACCATGGGCATTCTGTATGTTTTGGCTAATATCCACTTATTAGTGAGTACATACCATGTACATCTTTTTGGGTCTGGGTTACCTCACTCAGAATGTTTTGTTCAGGACATTTTCAAATGTGCCAAAAATTTTGAGACTATTTCTTATCTTGTCTTTTATGAGATTCAGTGTACCTGGTTTTATGTTGAAGTCCTTGATCCACTTGTACGGAGCTTTGTACAGGGTTATATATATATGGATCAATTTACATCCTTCTAAGTGCAGATATCCAGTTAGAGTAGCATCATCTGTGGAGGATGCTTTCTTTTTTCCATGGTATGGTTTTTGCTTCTTTGCCATAAACTACATGCCCATAGGTATATGGGTTTATTTCTGGATCTTTAATTCTATTCCATTCATCAATCTGCCTGTCTCTGTACCAATAACATGAGGTTTTATTTTTTTTATCACTATTGCTGTGTAGTACAACTTGAGGAAAGAGGTGGTTCCTTTAGAAATTCTTTAATTGTTCAGAAATCTCTCACAATTCCTGGATGTTTTTGGTTATGGTCTTTTTACAGCTGGTATTTTCTTTGACCAATGTATTAATATCTTCTATGGTACCTTCTATGCCTGAGATTCTCTCTTCTGTCTCTAATATTCTGTAGTGATGGTTATGTCTAATGTTACCATTCTCATTCTTAGGTTTTCTAACTCCAGAGTAGCCTCCATTTGTGTTTTCTTTTTTGCTTCTATTTTCATTTTTAGATCTTGGACTCTTTCATTCATTTCCTTCACCCATTTGTATTTTCTTGTAATTCTTTAAGGGATTTATTTCTTTACTTTTTAAGGGCTTCTGTCTGACTCTGTTTTCCTGTATTTCTTTAAGGGAATTATTTATATCCTCTTTAAAGGCCTATATTATCTTTATGAGATGGGATTTAAGGTCAGAATTCTGTTCTTCAGGTATGTTAGTGTATTCAGGGCTTGCTGTAGTAGGAAAACTGGATTCTGATGGTGCCAAATTATGTTGGCTTCTGTTGCTTATGTTCTTGTGCTTAACTTCCACCATATGGTTGTCTCTGATGTTAACTGGCCTGGGTATCCCAGATTGGAGCAGGCCACCCCAAAGGGTGGTGGAGCTCTGAGTCCTAAGTTAGAGCAGGCCTCCTGGGAGGCAGGCAGTCCTGTAGCCCTAGTTAGACCAGGCCTCCTGGGAGACAGGAAGAGCTTGATGGGATGGTGATGTCTATCTGCCCAAATACAAGTGGAGATATGGAGCAGGAGGGAGATGTGGCTCAACAGTATGGGACAGAGCCAATGTCTGGTGGTTTCTGTGAGATCCGAGCTAGTGTGAGTAATTGAAGCATGGATCTCACCTATATTCCTGGTTAGAACAGTCTTCCTGGTAATCAGACAGGAGTGTGGGGTTAGGGAGTATTCATGTCTATCTGCTGTGGATGTAGAATGAGATACTGACCAGAAGGGAGCTGGGTCTCCAACAAAAAAAGGAAATTTTATAGCAAGGGTTTTATATAAGAACATAACCCTGAGTAATCTCAACCACCACTCCACATCCACCCCAATTACTACAGGAAAAGATTTATTGCCTCCAAATTGTATTGTCTTTAAAAGACATTTGGAAAAATTATTTTCTCTATTTCATTATAGTCCTTGTCATTTTCAGCCATGTAAGGAGTCACATGGCTTTTGTCCATTTATTTGGAACAGGTATATTGCTAAATGCTAACTTGCTATAATCTTGATCAGCTATAGTTTTCATACATGGTTTTCAATGTATGAATAGACACTAACGGCATTAATATTCCATCACATATTTAAATATATCTACAATACTAGCAATTTTATTTCATCTATGCATTAGTGGTGTATTAATTATTTAGTGCTTTTATATATTTATCTATATATCTTCCCATGTGTATTTGTTTTATTCCCTTAGAAAGGGTTCTAAGAGTAATAAGTGATAATTCAAATAATGTAAACATGGTAGAAAAATGTGTTCCTCTTGTGGGTAAAGTATTATAGGCTGTTGGAAACTGATACCATGGCTTAGCTGGATTCCAGAAGAATAAACACCACAAAAGCACATTACTAAGTTAGGGAAATGCAAATGGTAGGAAATAAAATTCCCTTTTCAACAGCTGATGTATATGACATAAGATGCTTTATTAAAATCTCTCTAGCTATTCTACACACAAGAAGCTGAAAGTACACAAAAACAAACAAGGTTATGCTCATTCAAAGAGTGTCACATAGAGAATGACACAAGGTGGTGTGGCTGGGAACAGTAATAACTGTATGTGTATGACATTGAACTTTAAATATTCTCTGAGTGGAGCCTTCAGGAATTGTTACTGTGCAAGCATGGGATGTTTAAGACAGAAAAAATTCATGGAATGATATAGGTATCTTGGTCTATAAGAATAGAATTGCTGTTTGATGAATTTCAGAAGATGTGAAATATAAAGGTCTTCTATTATTTGAGATAAAAATTGAGACAGCATAATTTCTTGAGACAAGGGAAATGCAACATATTGACAGATTAGAACTGATTCTCTGAACTCTATAGCTATGGTCAATGGGATTAAATGCATATAAATAATTGGGTTTAATTATTTTTCCAATCTAAGAGCCACATTACCTTTCAGATTATAATTGTCCTTATGGTAACCTGATTTGATCAAAAGCAGAACTGGGGCAAGATGTCTCACATCTTAAAGTCTCAGTATCCTCAAATAGATACAAAAAATATGAAGACCTGACTCTGATATCAAGAACACACGTGAAAGCTAGATACCTCAGTGTGAGCATCTGTAATTCCAGAAGACATATATACATATGAAAGTTAAAGAAAGGAGAATTTTAGAAGCTTTTTAGTCCAGATAGCCTATTTCAAACAAAGTAGAAGGCAAGAACTGAAACAAACCATTGTTCTTGGACCCCCACACATGGACCATCATATGGATAACTCAATTGGGTACATGGCTCTTCAAACAAATATCATACATACACATGTAATATACTAATAAAGTATAATATGAATGCATATATATGACATCATATACCACTTAATTTTAGAGATTAAATGAAATGATACATGTAAAGTTCATAACACAATATGTGCTATATAGTGTTAAATTTCAACAAATGATAGGTTCACATTTTCCATGACAAAACTATAAATCTCCCTCAAATAGATATTTATCACTATCTCTCTCACAGAATACAATACAATGCTTTAAATGCAGTAGGTTTGTAACCTTTATTAGTTTAGGTGAATAGTAACACTAGTAAGCACATATTTTTGGTCAAATAAATTTTTTTAAATATAAAAACCAGATTTATTTTTATCACTTAAATTTAAAAAATATAAATAACAAGTTATTATGTATATCAGTGTCTATTATGCTAAATTTCTATTTCTATGCTTTTTTGAGATAGCTGGTAATACAGTATAAAATGTCTGACACATATCTTAGGTGTAATGTTCACAGTAGCTGTACTGAATATAAAAATATTGAGTTTGAAGGTTGTAATAAGATTCAGGGATGGTGGTATTACTTAATGCAGAGACCTAGAAAGACCATCAAAGGCTATAAGTTTTGTGGATCATAAATAAAATATCCTATATGATTACTCAGATACCTGTGTTTAGGTTCAACATTTCTTTTTTCCTCAAATCATAATTAATTCACACAGGGGTTATAAACACATAAAGGCAGGATGCGGGGAAGGGAATGACACTAGAGTGTGGGTGTTCATGGGGAATACAAATATCTTCAGAACTGGGTATTGGCTAGGTGAAGGTTCAGGGGACAAGTCACTATGATTCTGACTATGACTTGCTTGTCCTTATCTAAGTTGATATTATCTGCCAAGGCTACCTATTTAAAAGGTCTATGACTACTCAGGCTTGTAGATTTCCACAAAAGCTGCCTGTTTACATTAGCTTATAGCAGTCTGTTTCAATGTTTTTCCACTGAGACCCAAGAATTGGTGTTAGTATACGTGCATTACAGGCCTATTGCTGATTTTAGGCCTATGGCTGATTTTAGGCCTACAGTGTGTAAGCAGGGCTGCCCCTGACATCTCCTCCTTTCTCTAAGAATAGAAGGCTGTGGTAATTCTAAACTTGCGAAGGCGGGGATAGAGGCCTGACCTCAAGTATTTGAAGGGGACCTTGTAATGGCTCCAGTAACCCCTGTTGTTGTCCAGTGAGGCATGAGGGCCATACCCATCCTGATGTCTTTTTCCTGGAGAGGGGATACTTTTGACATCAACCCCTATGCAGTCAGGCTTGGCCCTCAGAGAACCCAGATAGATATTTTTATCTTTTATTTATATTCCCTTGCAGTGCTTAGCCTCTCAGCCTAAGCAAGAATTCAGGTTGCCTGTCAGAGGGTGTTCTGGGTGGCCCCTCTCTGCTTGGACTAGGGGCAGAAGTCCCCCCTTTTGGGTTGGGTGGAGATGGGTTTTGGAAACACCTTGTATAAAGTAACAACCTCATCTTGAGTCTCGTGGTCCTCCATAGCTAACTTATGATAATGTATCTGAGTAGGTTTTGCTACCAAGTTATTTATCTGTTGTATCACAGAGCTAGTCCGCCTATTTGAGGGCCTGGGACCAGCTTAAAAAAGCAAAAAGAACCCAAATAATGGTCCCAAGATGGAAGGAAGTAGGGTTGACAACCTTGGAGAGGCTGCAAACCACTTTTTGTACCAGCATTCATCTGTCTCTTTCCCTCTCTGATTTTTCTTAGGGCCTTCACTACCTATTTCATGCTCTCTTTAACCCTCCTTGTCTTGTCTATGTAAAGGCAATCTTCTTCTTTGAGGGTTGTACAGTCAAGAGCTGTATGTAGCCTTTTCTATTGTACTAGAGTAAATCAAGTCCAATAAGGATCTTTGCGATTTTAGGAGGTCTCTTCAGACAGTGAAACAAGGGATTTCTTCAGATTAGTGATGTCAATCTCTAGCTGTTTGATATTCTTGTCAGTGGCCCTTCAAAGTTCTGAGTAGTATAAGTTCAGAGGCCAGCATCTGGATTAGAACTTCTAACAGCAGGCATCACAGTGATTCATTTTTACCTGGAAAGGAAAAAGAAGGGGATTCGTAGGGAAACTTCTCTTCCCTGGATGTAAATTGTTATTCATCGTATTTATGGTTGGGCCTGGCTTTGTGGGGGTATCTATTCTTTTCATTAGTCTTTTTGGTAGCCGGTTAGCTGTGCCTTCTGTGGTATTGGACAGGCATATCAGTCCTCGGCTCCATAAGGGAACTGGGTCAGGGCCATTCCCTTTACGGGTAAGAGGGTCCTTCCCCATATCTGTGGCAAAGTTTTGTTGGTCTTGGTGGTGCCAGAGGTCACCAACATGGTCAGCAACAGATTTGCCATGAGCTTTCAGCTTTAGAGAGGTAAAAGTGAACAAGGCATGATGGAGAGTATTTCAGGGGGACTCCTTCTGAGGGGGTAACTTTCCTCCTCTTTAGTTTTTAAAGCCAATTTATCAGAGTTCTTGTAAAATCAGGGCAGAAGCGCCAACATTTGCTCCTTCCACACTCAGAGAGTCATGAAAACCCTATTTAAGGATATATAAATCTATAATAATAATCTTTTGTCAAAGAACTGTTATACCAGTGCTGACAACTAATCAGATTATATAATATATCGATTAGTAATAGCTTTTTCTACTTTTTGTGAGATTATCTCTCTTTTGTCAATTAATTGTTGAGGAAATTAGGGTTTACCTCTCTCTTGAGAATATTGAAAAGAGATTTAAATTTTTTTGTGGAGAGCTTAATATAGGATCTTAGCCAATTAGCAACTCCTAGAGACTTTTGAAATTAATTTAAAATAAGTAAACTCTCTCCATCTCTCTCTCTCTCTCTTTTATAAGTAACTTTATCTGTGTGGGTTTTTTTATTGGATATTATATGTATTTACCTTTCAATTTTATCTCCTTTCCCATTCTCCCCCAAAACCACTTATCCCATACCCTCTTCCTCCTAATTTTTGTGAGGGTGTGCTCCAAACATCCTCCCAGTCCCATCTCCCTGCTCTTGAATTCCCACACAGTAGGGGATCCAAACTTTTGGGAACATGGCCCTCCACTTTCACTGAAATCTAACAAGGTCACACTCAATTCCCTATACAGGTGCATGAGTCCCTCCCTTTGTGCTCTCTGGCTGGTGGTTTAGACTTTGGGAGCTCTGGATGAAACTTTTGATACTCCATCTAGAAAGGACCAAAGCATCCACACTTTGGTCTTCCTTCTTCTATGTGAGTTTTATGTGGTCTATACGTAGTTTCTTAGAAATTGTGAGCTTTTGGGCTAATATCCTCTTATCAGTGAGTGCATACCATGTATGTTCTTCTGAGATTGGGTCACCTCACTCAAGATGATATTTTCCAGCTCCATCCATTTGCCTAGGAATTTCATGAACTCATTGTTTTTAATAGCTGAGTAGTATTCCATTGTATAAATGTACCACATTCTCTGCATCCATTCTTCTGTTGAAGGGCATCTGGGTTCTTTCCAACTTCTGGCTATTATAAATAAGGCTGCTATGAACATGGTGGAGCATGTGTCCCTGTTGTATGTTGAAATGTCTTTTGGTTATATGGCCAGGAGTGTTATAGCTGGGTCTTCAGGTAGCACTATGTTCAATTTTCTGAGATACCTCCAGACTGCCTTCCATAGTGGTTGTACCAGTTTACAATCCCACCAACAGTGGAGGAGTGTTCCTCTTTCTCCACATCCTCGCCAACATGTGCTGTCACCTATGTTTTTGATCTTAGCCATTCTGACTGGTGTGAGGTGGAATCTCAGTGTTGTTTTCATTTGCATTTCCCTGATGACTAGGGATGCTGAACACTTCTTTAGGTGCTTCTCAACCATTCGAGTTTCCTCAGTTGAGAATTCTTTGTTCAGCTCTGTGCTCCATTTTTTAATAGGGTTCTTTGATTGTCTAGAGTCTAATTTCTTCAGTTCTTTGTATACCTTGGATATTAGCCCTTTATCAGATGTAGGGTTGGTGAAGATCTTTTCCCAATCTGTTGGTTGCCGCTCTGTCCTATTGACTGTGTCCTTTGCTTTACAGAAGCTTTGCAGCTTTATGAGGTCCCATTTGCCAATTTTTTGTCTTAGAGCACAGACCATTGGAGTTCTGTTCAGGAACTTTTCCCTCTGCCTATGTGTTCCAGGCTTTTCCCCAGTTTCTATTCTATTAGTTTCAGTGTGGCTCGTTTTAGGTGGAGGTCCTTAATCCACTCGGAATTGAGCTTTGTACAAGGAGATAAGTATGGATCAATTTGCATTTTTCTACATGCTGACCTCCAGTTGGACCAGGACCATTTGTTGAAAATGCTATCTTTTTTCCACTTGTTGGTTTTAGCCCCTTTGTCAAAGATCAAGTGACCATAGGTATGGCGGTTCATTTCTGGGTCTTCTATTCTATTCCACTGATCCTCCTGCCTGTCTCTGTTTCAATACCATGCAGTTTTTATCACTATTGCTTTGTAGTACAGCTTGAAGTCCAGGATGGTGATTCCTCCAGAAGTTCTTTTATTGCTGAGAGTAGTTTTTGCAATCTTGGGTTTTTTGTTATTCCAAATGAATTTTAAGATTGCTCTTTCTATCTTTGTGAAGAATCGAGTGGGAGTTTTGATGGGATTGCATTAAATCTGTAGATGGCTTTTGGCAAAATAGCCATTTTTACTATATTAATCCTTCCAATCCATGAGCATGGGAGATCTTTCCATCTTCTGAGATCTGCTTGGGTTTCATTCTTCAGGGGCATGAAGTTCTTGTCATACAGGTCTTTTACTTGCTTGGTTAGGTTCACACCAAGGTATTTTATATTATCTGTGACTATTTTGAAGGGTGTCATTTCCATAATTTCTTTCTCAGCCAGTTTATCTTTTGAGTAGAGGAAGGCTACTGATTTGCTTGAGTTAATTTTACATCCAGCCACTTTGCTAAAGTTGTTTATCAGGTTTAGGAGTTCTCTGGTTGAAGTTTTGGGGTCACTTAAGTATACTATCATATCATCTGCAAATAGTGAGATTTTGACTTCTTCCTTTCCAATTTGTATCCCTTTGACCTCCTTGTGTTGCCTAATTGCTCTGGCTAGGACTTCCAGTACTATATTAAATAAGTAGGAGGAGAGTGGGCAGCCTTGCCTAGTCCCTGATTTTAGTGGGATTGCTTCATGTTTCTCTCCATTTAGTTTAATGCTGGCTACTGGTTTGCTGTATATTGCTTTTACTAAGTTTAGGAAAGGACCTTGAATTCCTGACCTTTCCAAGACGTTTATCATAAAGGGGTGTTGAATTTTGTCAAATGCTTTCTCAGCATCTAGTGATATGATCATGTGGTTTTTTTCTTTAAGTTTGTTTATATAATGGATTACATTGATGGACTTCCGAATATTGAACCAACCCTGCATTCCTGGGATGAAGCCAACTTGATCTTGATGGATAATTGTTTTGATGCGTTCTTGGATTCGGTTCCCTAGAATTTTATTTGAGTAATTTTGCATCAATGTTCATAAGGGAGATTGGCCTGAAGTTCTCTTTCTTTGTTGGGTCTTTGTGTGGTTTAGGTATGAGTGTAATTGTGGCTTCAAAGAATGAGTTGGGTAGTGTACCTTCTGTTTCTATTTTGTGGAATAGTTTGATAAGAATTGGAATTAGGTCTTCTTTGAAGATCTGATAGAATTCTGCACTAAAACTGGCTGGTCCCGGGCTTTTCTTTGTAGGGAGGCTTTTAATGAATGCTTCTATTTCTTTTGGGGTTATGGGACTGTTTAGATGGTTTATCTGGTCCTGATTTAACATTGGTAGCTGGTATTTGTCTAGAAAATTGCCCATTTCATCCAAATTTTAAAATTTTTTTGAGTATAGGCTTTTGTAGTAGGAGCTGATGATTTTTTTAATTTCCTCAGTTTCTGTTGTTATGTCACCCTTTTCAGTTTTGATTTTATTAATTTGGATACTGTCTCTGTGCTCTCTATTTAGTCTAGCCAAGGGTTTATCTATCTTGTTGATTTTCTCAAAGAACCAGCTCCTGGTTTTATTGATTCTTTGGATAGTTCTTTTTGTTTCTATTTGTTTGATTTCAGCCCTGTGTTTGATTATTTCCTGCCGTCTACTCCTCTTGGGTGTATTAGCTTCTTTTTGTTCTAGGTCTTTCAGGTGCACTGTCAAGCTGCTAGTGTATGCTCCCTCCAGTTTCTTTTTGTAGGCACTTAGAGCTATGAATTTTCCTCTTAGCACTGCTTTCATTGTATCCCATAGATTTTGGTATGATGTGTCATCATTTTCATTAAATTCTAAAAAGTTTTTAATTTCTTTCTTTATTTCTTCCCTTACCTGATTATCAAGGAGTAGGGTGTTGTTCAGTTTCCATGTGAATGTGGGCTTTCCATTGTCTTTATCATTTTTGAAGACCAGCCTTAGACCATGGTGATCTGATAGGATTCAGGGAATTATTTCAATTTTTTTATATCTGTTGAGGCCTGTCTTGTGCCCAATTATATGGTCTATTTTGGAGAAGGTATATTCAGCACCATGAGATGCTGAGAAAAAGGTATATTCTTTTGCTTTAGGGTGAAATGTTCTGTAGATATCTGTTAAGTCCATTTGGTTCATAACTTCTGTTAGTTTCACTGTATCTCTATTTAGTTTCTGTTTCCATGATCTATCCATTGCTGAGAGTGGGGTGTTGAAGTTTCCCACTATTATTGTGTGAGGTGCAATGTGTGTTTTGAGCTTTAGTAAGGTTTCTTTTATGAAAGTCGATGCTCTTGTATTTGGTGCATAGATATTCAGAATTGAGAGTTCATGTTGGTTGACTTTTCCTTTGACAAGTATGAAATGACCTTCCTTATCCTTTTTGATAGCTTTAAGTTGAAAGTCGATTTTATTCGATATTAGAATGGCTACTCCAGCTTGTTTCTTAGGGCCATTTGCTTGAAAGATTGCTTTCCAACCTTTTACTCTAAGGTAGTGTCTGTCTTTGTCACTGAAGTGGGTTTCCTGTAAGCAGCAAAATCTGGGTCCTGTTTGCGTATCCAGTCCGTTAGCCTATGCCTTTTTATTGGGGAATTGAGTCCATTGATGTTAAGAGATACTAAGGAGAGGATGTTGTTGCTTCCTGTCATTTTTGCTAATAGTGGAGACATCATTTGTGTGGTTATTTTCTTTTGTATTTGATAGAAAAGGATTATTTTCTTGCTCTCTCTAGGGTATGATTGCCCTCCTTGTATTGGAGCTTTCCTGCTATTATCCTTTGTAGAGCTGGATTTGTGGGAAGATACTGTGTAAATTCGGTTTTGTCATGGAATATCTTAGTTTCTCCATCTATGGTAATTGAGAGTTTTGCTGGGTAAAATAGCTTGGGCTGGCATTTATGTTCTCTTAGGGTGTGTATGATATTTGTTCAGGATCTTCTGGCTTTTATAGTATCTGGTGAGAAGTCAGGTGTAATTCTGATAGGTTTGCCTTTATATGTTACTTGGCCTTTTTCCCTTACTGCTTTTAAAATTCTTTCTTTGTTTTGTGCATTTTGTGTCTTGATTATTATGTGACGGGAGGTATTTCTTTTTTGATCTAGTCTGTTTGGCGTTCTGTAGGCTTCTTGTGTGATTATGGGCATCTCATTCCTTAGGTTAGGGAAGTTTTCCTCAATAATTTTGTTGAAGATATTTACTGGCCCTTTAAGTTGGGAATCTTCACTCTCATCTATACCTATTATCCTTAGGTTTGGTCTTCTCATTGCATCCTGGATTTCCTGGATATTTTGTGTTAACAACTTTTTGCATTTTGCATTTTCTTTGACAGTTGTGTCAATATTTTCTAAGGTATCTTCTGCACCTGAGATTCTTTCTTCTATCTCTTGTATTCTGTTGGTGATGCTTGTGTCTATGACTCCAGATTTCTTTCTTAGGTTTTCTATCTCCAGGGTAGTCTCCCTTTGTGATTTCTTTATTGTTTCTACTTCCATTTTTATGTCCTGGATGGTTTTGTTCAATTCCTTCATCTGTTTGTTTGTGTTTTCTTGTAATTCTTTATAGGATTTTTGTGTTTCTTTAAGGACTTCATCTTGTTTTCCTGTGTTCTCCTCAAGTTTTTTGATAGTGTTATTTATTTCCTTCTTATAGTCCTCTAGCATCCTCATTAGAAGTGATTTTAGATCTGGTTCTTGTTTTCCTGGTGATATGGGGAGTTCAGGACTTTCTAATGTGGGAGAACTAGGTTCTGATGATGGCAAGTACCTTTGGTTGCTGGTGTTTGTGTTCTTGTGCTTGCCTTTCGCCATCTGGATCACCTTTGTGCTATCTGTGCTGTCTCTGACTGGGTCCTGTCTTTCCTATTATCTAGGTTGTGTCAGAACTGTTTGGGATGAGTTTTGCTGCTGGGGTTAGAGCTGAGGCCCAAGTTGTGCTCTGTGCTCAGGAGGAAACTGGTAGAGGCCCGGGCTCCAGGTCAGGAGTGGATTCCTGGGTCCCAGTGAGTCCCACTGAGTCCCAGTGTGTCCCAGTTGCTCCCTGATTGGGGGCAAGTATTGCCACCTCCTGGCCTAAGATACTGCTTGAGTTAGTTAGCTCTACTGAGAGCCCCGCTTCCTCTAGGTTCTGTGAGATTGGGTGCAGAGCTGACTCCCGGGATCTGCGAGTGCTCGGGCCCAGACCGGATGGAGCTTGCTCTGGGCCAGGAGCAAATTCCTGGGTCCCAGTGGGTCCCAGTTGCTCCCTATTTGGGGTAAGTGCTGCTTTTTCCTTACCTGGGATGCTGCGTGAGTTCAAGTTCCTGGGAGTCCCTGTTTCTCTCGGTTTTCTGGGGTCGGGTACGGAGCTGCCGCTTGTGACCTGCTCTATGCTCGGGCCCAGACCAGAAGTTAAAGTTATTTTCATACATAATTATTCGTTAGAAGCTCTGATATTACTATCTAGCCAGCTAATTTTTAATAAACTCTAGTTCAGTGAGAAATGCATCTGTTATCTATACTTTCAGATGTTCATTTACAAAATAAGTGCATTTGCATATGATACTTTCTAGATATTTTATTCAATTGTTTAATCAAAACTATTGAATTTATTGTACTCACTTCGTTGGCTCTAAGAAAGAATTAACTTGTGTTTTATCTCCTCCTAAAAGGAAAGAATAATAAGTAGCATTATCTAGGAAATCTCATCAGTAATTTCCCCAAGGATACTAGAGTTACATGAATTCTACTTTGCTGTTAGTAGGACAAGGCCCCTCTATATCTTGGGTGCAGCTGCTTGAGCTCTAATGTATAATACATAGAACTTACATGGACTCCTGTAGGTGTAATGATGGTTGTCTGTGAACACATGGACTCTGATATTACTTTTCTTTCTCTAGTGTCTATCACCCATGAAGAGAAGCAGCTTGACATTCTTCATAGGATCAACAATGCTCTATAGATCATTGACTAGCTCTTTCTTTCTATTGCTTTGGAGAGGCAGAAAGATGGATTTTCTTTAGATTGGAAGCTGTTCAGATAATTAAGACCATATCCCTTTTATCAAGATTCTATGTTGCCTGGATACACAGTCTTCAGGCACTGTGTGAACTTGAAACTTTCTCCACAAATCTCAAATTGCTCTCACTGATTACAGTACAAGTATTCCAAGAGAGAGCAGTTTTATCTTGTTTACAGTTTCAGCAATTGCTCCCAATCACAAGGGGACATCTAATCAGCTAATTGACCAAATTCAGACAGGATGTCATAGAAATATGTTTAGATAAATTGGTATTTATATTCATTTTCAAGGTCTGAAGGGCAAGAAATTTTAAAACTCTCTTCCATTAGAACTGAGTGAACTTCACAATCAAGAAATCAGTCTTTAATTTCACTTAACTTATTCTGCCTGTGATTTCTTCTTTGTTTCCTTGCTTTCCTTTTGGACTGCACAGATTTTTATTTTGTAATGGCTTCTAAAATCTTCTCAAAGTTAATCTTGATGGTAATTTAGGTGTACATCTGTGTTTAAATGCTGTTATAGGGGCCAAGAGATTACTTGGATGTTAGTAGCACTTGTTGCTCTTACAAAGGGCTATGCTTGGGTTCAGCATCCACACTGAGTGGTTCACAACTGTTTATATAACTCTAGTTCCATGGTGACTGATGAAGTTGCCTTCTGTCTTGTGTGAGCACTGCATACAAGCTTGTGGTGCACTGTGGGAATACTCTGCTAATTAAAGTAGTAGTTCACCATTGACTGGATAGCCTCTGGACACAGCACATAATGGGAGACTCCCTTCAATTGAGAGGTGTCTTTCTGACCTTGTCTGGGGAATTCTAAGCCCCAATACATGCCTCTACCCGAGGAGTTCTACATAACCTTAGTTAGATTACAGGATCAATTTCCTTTCTCCTGATAAGATTCTGTTCAGCTAACACCTGAGATTCCTAAAATGTGTCCCCATACAAAGGAAGCATTTCAGTACTCTAAGCCTTCAGCAAATGACCTTTGCCAATGTTAGATGTCCCTATTATCAGTGCCCCAAAACTTAACATGCCTTAAATCTAGTAAATTTGATCTTCCTCCTCATAGCAAGTCCCAGTGTGATCATTCACAGAATGCACTCACAGGGCTTCTGAAGCCCACTTACCCGTTGATCACTGTCTCTGCTCCCTTTGCTGACATCAACCATATTGGATAATGATTGACAAGGGGAGATAGAACCATAGTGTACATATATACAACTATGCACACACATATCCACACAAAATAAACAAATCCTCAAAATGTTATTTTGGTTTTTTTTCTAGAAAAATCATGGTTGTTAAAAAGTATTCATCAATCATACCCATTAAACTTGAAATATTTCTTACTTTTGCTTACTCTCTCTATATATAAATCTATTAAGAAACCCATGTGAAGCATGTAACTGCTTTAATGAGTGAAGCTGGTGAGGAGAAAAAATACTTTAATACATTTATTTGTTTACATCTTCTTTCTTCAATGTAAAAGGTGTCAAAAATGAACCAAAGACTTTGTTATTTAATGTTATTACCATGTCTTACTGCAGTGTTACATGTGGATACAAGTGAAAATAAACAGAAAAAGGCAAATGCAATCTGAAAATAGAGTAAACATAAAACAATAAAATATTAAATATAAGAGAAAAACATTTAATTTTGGATAGTCTTAAAATGAAAATAAAACAACCAAGCAGATGAACATAAATTAAAATCAACAGTATTGAATAAGGTAGTAGATATTCCATTTCTCATGACTAGACATGATTTTGAAGAACTGGAAAATTCTAAGTGACTACAATTTAAGATATTGTCATTTATTACTAAGCATTTTAATGTATGATTTTGATCTTCTTTTAAGTCTGTCTATACGGCCAAATGATAATGAAATCTGAAATGCATCACTGAAAATTATCACCTTGGGAATGAAAGTTCATAGAAATAAGCAGGGTGCCATTCATTAGCATGTCAGAGATACTTCTTCAACAGGATGCCATTAAATTATTGTGGTGATAATTGAGACACTAAAAAGAGACAGATGCTGGGCTTGTAGTTCCAAAGATCTTATAACCCATTAGCAATTAAATTTCAATGAGTTAACATAACTTTACTCTCACTAAATTAACAACTGGGAATATACTTTTTGAAGCTGTCTTTTTTAAATGCTTTTTTCCCTGATTTTAAAAGCAAATTCAAGTTCTGCTGTAGTTCAAGAATTAGAAGACACATGACATATAAGTATAAGGATGTGTCTTTTGCTCACAATATTGGAATTTGACTGTAAGACCACCAGACTCAGATAACCTGGAGAGTATAAAGAATATAAGTGGTAAATCATTTAATCCTTTTGTTAGTTATAGTAGAGTATTTTTCTTTATTTACTAGTCATTGTCATCTGAATTGCAAATATCTCTAATATGTTCACAGTTTGAATGCTATAGACCAAATTTGGAATTATATTGAAAGCCAAGGAATTATTAAAAGGCCAGGTATATATGTAAGAAGTAAGTGATTATATGTAAAATTTGTAGGTTTTACTTACTCATGGCACTTGATGATTGATCCATACCATATGAATATCCATAAACACTTATAAGAACTCCTTTCCTAATGCCAACTCTATCAGAAAGGACTGAAATTTCTTAGTCAAAATAAGTCTACTCTCTCTAAGGTAGTTGCTATCAGATGCTTTGATTACAGAGTCAGAAAATAATCCAGAAAATTACTTTGGGAAATATGGAGTCATTGAGGTAATAAATCTGAACAAATAATGTGGGGAACATTGGCTGTGGTTTATGGGACGAATGTAGAAGAGTTTGGAAATGCAGGATAGAGAAACTGTAGAAGGCTATAAATGGAGTTTAATCAGTGATTCAGGTGGTAGGTCACAAAACACAATGATAATAGAATTGTAGACAGTATATAATGTGCTCATGAGTTTCAGATGTGAATAAAACCTTATCAGGCCTAGAGACCATGTTACATCCAGGTTACATATCTGGATGCCTTTTGTCTGTGTTACAACTATCTAAGTGAGGCTGTGTTAACAATTAATGGACTAATTTTATAGTAGGAGGAACTTCTAAACAGCATAACATTTAGACTAGTATTATTGTTGGCCCTACTTCTGCATAGGTTTATAATAGAAAACAAGAGCAATATACAGAACATGAAGATGTCAAGAATGCATCTACTTGAAGGCTTCAGGTTAAGAACATGCAAAATTCTTTAGAGCAAAGCCATTCACTTGAGAGGATATTGCCTATAAAAGTGTCATAGCTTGAAAACAAACCTTCTGGGAACCATACTGCAAAATGATCATATAGAAAAGAGCTTTTCTATGTTTAGCTGCCCAGGAAATCAGAAGCCTCTACTGTGGTGGTTCAAGAGGACCAAGATCTACCTAAAACTAGCAGGAGAACTTGGCATTGTCTGTTTTGTGTTGGTTTCACATGCATGAAGAATCCAAGGTTTACAGGGTTGTGAGTGCTTTCACCAAGATTGCAGAGAAAAGCCGCAGACTGGGTAAGGCTGGATTCCCTAACTGGGTTACTTGAGTGTTCTAAATATGAAGGCATGAATATTAACACCTGAATTGCAATGGAGACTACAGGATGTTGGAAATGCTGGAATCATGGAACATTTGTCCAGGGGATTTGAAAAGCACAAGATAAGTCTGCATGAAACAGAGGTTGAATGTCTACATAAGTGTTACTATCATACTAGAAAGGTTATAAGGCTTTGACTGCTGGCTTTTATACATATTTTTTCTTCTTATCATCTTGTTCCTCCCAATTGGAATAGGAATGGTTATTTTAACATGATGTATATTGGAAATGTGTAATACTTTTCTTTTTTCTTTTTATTTTATGTGATCTTATAACTAAGTATTTGCTTTGAGTCTCTAAAGAGACTTTGAAATCTTGAACAATGTTGGAATTATTAAAATTATGAGGACTCTTGAAGTATGACTGAATGCTATGTAGTTTGCATTATGAAATGACAGTGAGTCTATGGTGATCAGGGATGAAATGTTATGGTTTTAATATGAATTATCTATAACAGTCCTATATTTTGTTTTTTTTTTTGTTTTTTTTTTTAATTTTTTTATTGGATGTTTTATTTACATTTCATATGTTGTCCCCTTACCCCATCCCCCACCCACCCAGGAACCCCCAATCCCCTCACACCTCCTCCTTCTTCTTTGTGGATGTAACCTCTATCTACCCCCCCACTCCCACCTCCCCACCCTCAAAACTACCACCCCCTGGGGCGTCCAGCCTTCATGAGGTCAAGGATCTCATCTTCCACCTGTGTCCAGCAGGGCCCTCCACTCTTATATATTCAGCTAAGGCCCTGGATCCCTCCATAAGTGCTCCCAGACTGGTGGTTTAGACCCTGGGAGCTGTGGTTGGTTGGTATTGTTGCTCTCCTCATGGGGCCACAAATCCTTTCAGCTCCTTCAGTCTTCACTCTAACTCCTCCATTGAGAACCCCATGATCACTTCAATGGCTAGTTGTGAGCATCTGCCTCTGAATATGTCAGACTCTTGAAGACCTCTGAGGAGACATCCATATCAGGCTCTTATCAGCATGCACTTCCTGACTTCCACATCAGCATCTACCTTTGGTGACTGCACATGGGATGGATACTCAGGTGGAAAGGTCTTCAGACGGCCCCTCCTTCAGTTTTTGTCCCTCGCTTTGTCTCCATATTTGCTCCCTTGAGTATTTTGTTGCTCCTTCTAAGAAGGACCGAATCACCCCCACTTGGTCTTCATTCTTTATGGACTTCATGTGGCCTGTGAGTTGCATCTACCATCCAGTAGAAAAAAACAGCAGTTTCAACAAATGGTGCTGGTTCAACTGGAAGTCAACATGTAGAAGAATGCAAATTAATCCACTTTTATCTCCTTGTACAAAGCTCAAATCCAAGTGGATCAAGGACCTCCACATAAAACCAGATACAATGAAATGAATAGAAGAGAATGCAGGGAAAAGCCTCAATCACATGGGCACAGGGGGAATGTTCCTGAACAGAATAACAATGGCTTATGCTCTAAGATCAAGAATTGACAAATAGGATCTCATAAAATTGGAAAGCTTCTGTAAGGCAAAGGACATTGTCATTAGGACAAAATGGAAAAGATCGTTACCAATTGGGAAAAGATCGTTACCAATTTTACATTTGAAAGAGGGCTAATATCTAATGTATAAAACGAACTCAAGAAATTAGACCTCAGCCAATCAAATAACCCTATTAACAATTGGGTACAGAGCTCAACAAAGAATTCTAAACTGAGGAAACTCTGATGATGGAAAAACACCTAAAGAAATATTCAACATTCTTATTCATCAGGGAAATGTAAATCAAAGCAACTGTGAGATTCCACCTCACAACATTCAGAGGACAACTTTTAGAATGAGTTCTCTCCTTCTACTATGTGGTCACCATGGATCACACTCAGGTCACCATGCTGGGTAGCAAGTTCCTAGATCAATGGAACCAATTTGTCTACTCTAGATACTTGATTTCAAAAGACTTTATTTTAGTCCAACCACATCCTGACACATTCTGTCTTATTTCTAAAATATGCATTTATTTTCCATATTTTTACACATGAATGCAAACAGTAAGTTATATTTAGCTAGGTAATTTGCCTGTCTCTTTCCATACACAATCACTGATTTACTATTTACTTGTTATGTTTACAAGTACTAACAATAGAATGGCACCTTTTCTCAATCTTTGTACTCACCTAAAGAATCAAATATATGTTATAAAGACAGAAACCTAGAATAGTAAAGAATATGTTTAATGTATGACCACCAGATATTATATATCAGTTCTAGTACTACCTTGTATCTTAAAAGAATTATTCTTTTCTTAGTCTTAATGACCTTACTGGTAAATGAATGTAATATCACTTCCCTACAGAATTACTTTGATGTTCAAATCCTGAAGTGAAATCTATGTCAAGCTCCATAAATACAACAGACTTAATCTATTCAAATATTGTAGAGATTCAGATCATGGTTTTCTAAAATTATGACTCAAGTTTCCTTAAATATGTCAGTTAACAACTGTGTTTCCTTATTAAAACAAAAGTCTGGAGTGTCTTTTAGAGAACAAATAAAACATAAGAAAATTCTTCTATAATCTACAAATTTAAGTATAAATATATAGGGGAAATTCCAGCAGTTTATGCGTGCTTTGCAGCTACTGTGTTTATGAACTACAAGGAGGAATATACAACCCCACCTCTGTTTAAAATGCATGATTCCAATTTAGAAATCTATTTTGGTCTCTTCAAGAATGTAATGTTAAAAATATTCTCTCTCCCAGTCATGTGCTGAGATGCCTAAGATGCTGCATTTTCTTTCTTTCCAAGTCAATCTTCGTGCTCTATATCCTTCTTTCATTCAGTGTCTTAAACTATGAAATCAGAGCATGCTGCTTAGAAATGGATTTGCTATTTGTTATTTTCTGGCCCAGTAGTAACCTAAATATATCATTCACAGTCCATCATTCTGAAGGAGATTTGGGTCTAGCATTACTTTGAGGTGTCAGTGTATTATTAATTTACAAAATATACACATATTTATGCATGACCCAAGGGTTTCAAAAACAAACAGGCATGAGAAAACCTTTGGTATTGAAAAGAAAATTGTATCATGTACCCAAATTTTGCTAGAAACTATTCACATACTTCACACAACATAGAAGATTTTAGCATAGATTCGTTTGTAAAAAGAATGCTTTGTCCAAGTACAATTTGAAAATGCTAAATTATCAGAATAAATGCAAAGTGTTTATTGTGCTCATTCTATGTGCTAAACATGTTTCCATTCTCTCCACTAGGGACTTGGAAACTAGAAGTTGGGAAGAAAATATAATGTATCCTGTGAGACATAATCGGAAAATGTTAACTCTGGTACAAGGAAAGTACATTGGTTGCAGATTGAGCCTTTGGGAAGAAAATGATAGGAGGTAGGAAAAATGAGGTTATATGCTGTCAAAGGTGCAAGAAATGCCAAAAAAAGGAAATAGGAGTAAGTGAAAGGATTTAAGAAGCATTATTTGAGTTACAGTCTTTTTTGAATAAATATAATTCCAGAATCACTATGAAGATTGGACTCAGGAGCCACAAGACTAAAGCCAAAAGGATAGTTGGAAGGATGATGACTTACAGTGAAAGAATTAGTCCACCTCTGTGGGGAGTGTTACAAACATGTTCATCCTCCAGCATCTGAGTCACTGTTTTACCAAGGAGTGCTAGGCTTTCAGTTAGTTACTGTGTCCTTCTAAATGTCCTTTTAAAACCACAGGATAGACTGAAGAATAGTGCTGGAGGAGAGGCAGCTTGAAAGTCAAAAGAGATTTGTGAAGCAGGAAGGCACCCAAACAAAAATGACTCTCTTGGTATTCAGCTATGCTGAATCAGACCCAGTAGTTTGTCATCAATAGAAATAGTAACTGCATGCTGGGAGCTAGGTAACTATAGTTTTATAGGGCAATTGTTGAATAAACTTTGTTTTATCTTAAGTATAGTAATATCACTGTAAAATGAAAACACATTTCTTATTTTATTATTTTTTATCTTATTTTATTGGTAGAAAGCATAGGACTGAATTATTTGACAATGGTTTGATGATTTAGGAAGCTATGGAAAAAAAGAGCAAAGATATTTAAGAGCCTTGTTATGAAATAAGAAACAGAAACTGATGTGACTGGCAAAATGGCTCAGCGGATAAGGATGCTTGACACCAAGGCTAAAAACCTGAGTCCAATTTTCAAAACTCAATGGAAGGAAAGAAGCAGTTTCTGAAAGTTGTTCTCTGAACTCCATATATGTGGGTGCAACTGCAACTGCATGCATGAATGTACACAAAGAAAAATGATGTTAAAATCATTTTAAAAGAGAAACAGCAACATACAGCAAGCATATAGTCAACATCAAACTAAATGGAGAGAAACTTGAAGCAATCCCACTAAAATCAGGAACAAGACAAGGCTGCCCATTCTCCCCCTATCTATTCAATGTAGTATTTGAAGTTCTAGCCAGAGCAATTAGGCAACAAATGAGATCAACTGGATACAAATTGGGAAGGAGGAAGTAACGATATCACTATTTGCAGGCAATATGATAGTAACATAAGTGAAAGAATCAAATCCATGAGAGAACTCCTATACCTGATAAACAACTTCAGTAATGTGGCTGGATTTAAAATTAACTCAAACAAATCAGTAGCTTTCCTCTACTCAAAGGATAAATGAGCTGAGAAAGAAATTAGGGAAATGACACCTATCACAATAGTCACAAATAATATAAAATATTTTGGTTTGACACTAACTAAGCAAGTGAAAGATCTGTATGGCAAGAATTTCAAGACTCTGAAGAAAGAAAGAGAATAAGACCTCAGAGGATAGAATGATTTCTGATGCTCATGGATTAGCAGGATTAACATAGTAAAAATGCCAGTCTTACAAAAATGACCATCTTAGCTAATGCAGTCAACAGATTCAATGCAATCACCAACAGAATTCCAACTCAGTTCATCACAGGGATAGAAAGAGCAATTCTCAAATTAATCTGGACTAACAAAACACCATGGATATCAAAAAAACATTATCAACAATAAAACAACATCTGGGGGAATCACCATTGCTAACCTCAAGCTGTACTACAGAGCAATAGTGATAAAAAATGGCATGGTATTGGTACAGAGACACACAGGTGGATCAATGGAATAGAATTGAAGACCCAGAAATGAACCCCCATACCTATGGTCATTGATCTTTGACAATGGAGCTAAAACCTTCTGGTGGAAAAAGGACAGCCTTTTCAACAAATGGTGCTGGTACAACTGGAGATCAGCATGTAGAAGAATGCAAATTGATCCATTCTTATCTCCTTGTACAAAGCTCATATCCAAGTGCATCAAATACCTCCATATAAAACCAGATAAGATGAAGGTAATTGAAGAGAAAGTGAGAAAGAACCTCGAACACATGGGCACAGGGAAAAATTTCCTGAAAGATCACCAATGGCCTTATGCTCTAAGATCAAAAATTGAAAAATGGGACCCCCAGAAAATTTAAAGGCTTCTATAAAGCTAAGGACACTGTCAATAGGAGAAAACATCAATCTGTTGATTGGAAACTGATCTTTCCCAACCCTACATCAAATGGAGGGCTATTATCCAAAATATACAGAAACTCAAGAAAGTAGACTCCAGAGAACCAAATAACCCTATTTAAAAATGAGGAACAGAGTTAAACAGAGAATTCTCAATTGAGGAAACTCAAATGACTGAGAAGCACTTAAAGAAATGCTCAGAATACTTAGTCACCAGGGAAATGCAAATCAAAACAACCCTGAGATTCCACCTCACACCAGGCAGAATGTCTAAGATCAAATATTAGGTGACAGCAGATGATGCTAGTGAGGATATGGAGAAAGAGGAACTCACTCATCCGTTTCTGGTGGGATTGCAAGCTGGTACAACCACTCTGGAAAGCAGTCTGGCAGTTCCTCAGAAAATTGGAAATAGTTCTAGCTGAGGATCCAGATATAACACTCCTGGGCATATATACAAAAGATATTCTAACATATAACAAGGACACATGTTCCACTATGTTCATAGCAGCCTTACTCATAATAGCCAAAATCTGGAAACAATCTAGATGTCTCTCAATAGAGGAATGAATACACAGAGTGTGATAAGTTACTACTCAGCTATTAAAAACAATGAGTTTATAAAATTCACAGGCAAATAGATGGAACTTAAAAATATAACCCCGGGTGAGATAACCCAGGCACAAAAGAACACACATTATATGTATACACTGATAAGTGGATATTAGCCAAAAAGAAGCTGGTAATACCCATGATACAACTCACAGACGATATGAAACTCAAGAAGAAAGAAGATCACACCAAATTGTGGATCCTACAGGACTACTCAGTACAGAGAAGAGAATAATCTCTGGGAAGCAGAGGGAGAGAGGGATCTTGGATGGAGAGAGGAGGGGGACTAAAAAGGGGGGCAGTTCAGATATGGGAGGAGACGAGGGAGAAGTTCAGAGGGTCAGGAATTTGAAAGTAGGTGTGTAGCAATGGGGGAAAGGGAACTGGTGGTAGCCACTAGAAATTACCGGATGCCGGGGACCCAATAGGTTCTCAAGACCCAACAGGAAGGACTTTAGCTGAAATAACCAACAAAGGGAAGATAGAACCTGTAGAGATCATGTCCAGTGGACAGGCACGCCCCCATTTGAGGGATGGACACACACCTACCTCAAAAATATTAATCCAGAATTTCTACTGTCAAAAGAAAATGTGGAGACAAAGAGTGGAGTAGAAACTGAAGGAAAGGCCATCTAGAGGCTGTCCCACCTAGGGATCCATCTCATATGCTGACACGAAACCAGACACTATTGCTGATGGTAAGAAGTGCTTACTGAGAGGAGCCCAGTATAGCTGTTCCCTGAGAGGCTCTGCCAGATCCAGACCAATAAAGATACAGAGGTACACAACCAAACATAGGACTGAGCTTGGGGACCCCAATGGGGAAGTTAGGGCAAGGATTATAGGAGCTGAAGGGGTTTGTTACCTCATAGGAAGAATAATAATATCAAAAAACCCAGACTTTCCAAATCTCCCAGGGACTATACCACCAACCAAAGAGTACACAGGGGGTACCCATGGCTCCAGCTGGATATGTAGCAGAGGATTGACTTATCTTCCATCGATGGAAGGGGATCACCTTAGTCCTATGGAGGCTTGATGACCTAGAATTGAGGAACACTAGGGTGCTGAGAAAGGAGTGGGTGGGCAAGTGGGGGAGCACCATCATAGAAGCAGGGGGAATTAAGAGGGGATAGGTGGCTTGCAGAGAGGAAACAGGGGAGGTGGGTAACATTTGAAATGTAAACAAATAAAATAACCAATGAAAAATGAGAAAAAAGAGAAAGAGTTACTAGGAATGTAGACTGGTGGATGAACCCCTACCATAAATCATAGAAGCATTTTCCACTGAGGATACCTGCAGTCATTCATTTATTAAATGTTCACCAGAACCTCCTAGATTTCAAACACTACCTGGCAAATAATGTGTTCATTCTGGAAGTGTGAAGTGAACACAATTTAGCAACCACCTTTCTATCTATTTCTAAAGCTAAAATGTATACTACAGCAACATAACCAAAACTGCATATAACCTTGATTTAACATCTATCATATGATTTATCCTGAGCTGAGAGTTATGTCTTTTATATCTATCATAACATACACTTCATGGTATTAATTAATGATTGTTGTCTCACAAATTTAGGTAGATATGATTCTAAAAAATCCAATAGGCTTACAAGATAGAACTTTCTGTAGGTCAAAGGGCATTTTATTTTTGCTCATATTCCATATAATTACTTGGTAGTTTTCTGCCTAAGGAGATCTGAGGAAGAAAACTTAGAATGTCATATTTTTAATCATGCTTCTGTAAAGGTGAACTGTAAATGTAGAAGAGAATGAGAACTAGAACTGTTACAAGTCACCTTGGTGAAAACATGAAGATTGAGAAGGTAGGGAAAGTGTTAGACTATAGACATTATCAGTTAAAGCTCAAAATTAGGAGTCTACTAAAAGCGAAGTATATCAGAGACACAAATATTTGGAGTCCAGTGCCATACTGAGTTTCTGATTTCCCAAATATCAGCCCAAACTCAATCAGTGAATGTCTAGTAATTTTAATTTGAGTATATTATCAATTTATTTATTTAAATTCAACCTCTGCCCAATTTCCGAATTAATTGCATACTCCTAGAAACTGGTGAAAATGTTTATAGGCTGTAGCAGCATCTCTGAGAAAGCAGTTTCCTCTGTGGGCAACAGTTTTCAGGTTGTTGATAAGGACAATACAGTCCTCAAGGCCTGCTGGAATGTTGTTGCCACAGATGTGTGTGTCAGCAAACAACTGGGGCATCTCCCGTCAGGAGGCTACCTGAGTCACAGTGCCCACTGGGACAACTGCAATCTTAGGCTTTGGCTTCATGAAGATCTGTTTGTAGTGTAATGCTATCCATTTAAGTTTCTATTTTCTACTTGATGACATGCTTTAATCAGTTGATTCAGGACCAAATATGATCTGAGGAGATGCTATAAAATTAGATGGTTCCAAAATATGTGTTTGATTTAATCCTTGTGCTCATATGAGAAAACAGAGTGGAACATATGTTTATGAAATTGCATAAATATCTATCTATTTCAAAAACTGTAGTAATCAGAGAGAGCTAGGTATAAACATTAACAATTTAGCAATATTACATCTATTATTTACATAAATTACAACTTAGAAATGCAATGTATTCTCAAAGTGTTATGATGCCATACTTCTCAAAACAAGATACAGAGCCATAATCTCAATGACCTAATTTTAATCTATAAGACTGATTTAGGAAGCTGATAACAGGACTGGAAGTTAGTCTGGGATAAATCTTTCAAAAGCCTGTCTCCAGTGACCCATCTTAGTAAGATATGCTTTCATTTCCAAATATTTCTTAACTTCCACAAACAAGACAATTATCTAAGGACTAAATCTTTAAGCATATCTACTTGTGATCCTTTCAGTTCAAACTATACTATCTGTCCATATAATAGAGAGAACTTTTTGTTTGTCTTTCAACCATTTTCAAACCTTAGCAAGGATGTGATTTTTTTTCAGTTGTTGTCAATTTTGTATAACATTCTTTCCAAGAACATGGCAAAGCACTGAACTCAAGAGCTATTTGATAAATTTATGACTGACTAGTATTGTCCCATCTGATCTCTGGGTAAATGATGTGAGGAAGGGAAGGAAGGATCAAGTTATATTTGTGAATATAATAACTAGATGTTGGTATGTTGGTATACTTAGAACTGTAGACTTTGACCTTTTTTTGGATTTAACCAGGGCAATGATTTCCCAGAAGCATGTTTTGTTTTGTTTTGTTTTTTGTTTTGTTTTTAATGTGAACAAACTCCAGAAGAGCAGTCATTCACTGCAAAGCTTCTCATTCTTATTCTGCAGGCACAAAGAATGTCAAACTCCTTTTGAAATATCCTATAATTTCATTTAAGGTAAGTCTTAGTCTGCTTCTCCCCTTATCCATGTGAGGCAGAGAATATCTACCCATCCATATAAAGAAAGTTGAATCTCTGGCTTCCCAATCTTAGTAGGAATGCTTAGTCTTTTGTTAAGATTCCTTAATTTGACTTCAGAACTATTGCTGAAAGGAATGGGTTTAGCCATACTGTTACAATTGAAAATGTATGCATGTATATTGAATATATTGCTATTATTTTTATTTGATATATAATTTTCTATTCTTTATCTTCTGGAATTGAGCAGCGTTAAGATAATCCAAATGTAATGTGTACCAATGCATTCTTAGCAACTCCATTCTATAATCTCGAAAAGTGATATCTATCTATCTATCTATCTATCTATCTATCTATCTATCTATCATCTATCCAAACTACTCTTTTTACCTATTTATTTTTTAAAAAATTTTAAAATTATTCTTTAATCATTTTTATAGCCCAGATTTTATCCCCCTGCAAGTTTGCCCTCCAAATGTTCCACATGCCATACCTCTACCCCCCAACCCCGTCTCCAAGAGGATTTCCCCACCCCCACTTCCACCTCAACAGACCTCCACACTCCCTGGGCCCCAATTTTCTCAATGGTTAGGTGCATCTTCCCAGCAGTTCTCTGCTGTATGTGTGTCAGGGGCCTCATATTAGCTGGTGTATGCTGCCTGGTTTGTGGCTCAGTGTCTGAGAGATCATAGGGGTCAGGGTTATTTGAGACTGCTGGTCTTTCAACAGGGTCACCCAACTCCTCAACTTCCAGCTTTTCTCTGATTCAACCACAGGAGTTGGAAGCTTCTGTGCAATGGTTTGGTGTAAATATATGCATCTGACTTATTCAGCTGCTTGCTAAGCCTCTCAGAGGACAGTCATGCTAGACCCCTGTTTTTAAGCACACCGTAACATCAGTAATGTTGTCAAGTCTTGGGGCCTCCTCCTGAGCTGGATCTCAATTTGGGACTGTCACTGCACCTCCTTTTCCTCAGGCTCTTCTCCATTTTTTTCTGCAGTTCTTTAAGACAGGAACAATTCTGGGTTAGAGTTTTCGACTGTGGGATTAACAACCCCATCCTTCCTCTTGAAGCCCTGTCTTTCTATTAGAAGTGGACTCTCCTAACTGTAGGACACTTCATCTAAGGTCTCTCTCCCTTTGAGTCCTGAGAGTCTCTCATCTCACAGGTCTCTGGTACATTCTGCAGGGTCCCCACACCTTCTATCTCCTGCGGTTTCCTGCTTCCATTCTTCCTACTGGCCCTCAGGGCTTTAGTCCTGTCTGTCTCCCCCTACTTCTAATACCTTATCATGTTCCCTACTTCCCCTCCCTATCCCCTTTTCCACCCAAGTCTCTGCCTCCCTTTCACCTCCCTGTGATTGCTTTCTTCTCTCTCTCAAGTGGTATTGAGGTATCCCCACTTCGGCCCTTCATCTCGTTAGCATTCTTGAGTTCTGTGGATTATATCCTGGGTATTCTATACATTTTCTGGCTAATATTCACTTATAAGTGAGTACATATCATGCATAGCTTTTTGAGTCCGAGTTACCTCACTCAGAATGATATTTTGCAATTCCATCCATTTGCTGGCAAAACTCATGATGTCCTCATTCTTAATAGCTAAGTAGTATTCCATTGTGTAAATTAATCACATTTTCTGTATCCATTCTTTTGTTATGGAATATCTGTGTTGTTTCCAGCTTCTAGCTACCACTAATAAGGCTACTATAAACACAGTGTGTGGCCTGGAGGGGTGTCTTTTGGGTATATGCTCAAGAATGGTATAGCTGAATCTTCATCAGATATATCTAGTTCCAATTTTCTGAGGAACCTCCAGACTGATTTCCAGAGTGATTTTACCAGTGAGTGTTCCTCTTTTTCCACATCCTCATCAACATGTGCTGTCACCTGTGTTTTTGATCTTAGCCATTCTGATTGGTGTAAGGTGGACTCTCAGGGTCGTTTTGATTTACATTTCCTGATGGCTAAGGAATTTGAACATTTCTTTAAGGGATTCTCAGCCATTCTAGACTCCTCTGTTGTGAATTCTCTGTTTAGTTCTATATCCCATTTTTGATTGGCTTGTTTGATTTCTTCATTATTAACTCTTAGATTTTGGATTTCATCCTTGATAGTATCACTTACATATTTTAATTTACTCTTGATGGTGAAACTATATGTTCCACAAAGGAAAAATACAGTATTATAATTGACATACAGATTCTAATTAGAAGTCATTATGTACATATGCAGTATGATGTTCCTAAAATCTGATTTTGGCCTGTCAAGCAATCTTAATTTATTGATGCTATACTGAAATTGTTTTGTAATGATGTAAGGATTTTACGACATAATGTCAACCTACTTCTTAAAACTTTTCCTCAAATCTATCCTCATTTTTATAATTTTCCATGGTTATTTCATGTATCCTCAGCATATAGAAATACATGCAACTTCTAGAACAATCTCTTTGAAGTATTCCTGTGTATTGAAACTTTGTATATAACTTCATTTCCATGGAAGGTTCTCTTCTCCATGATATCCCTTTCAATTCCTCATGATACTGTTGTTCAACTCAGCTAAATCATAACTAAGTTGGTTTTCTACAGGCACCAGGATTCACCATCAACATTAAACTTTCCCAGCATATTTAAGAAAAAGATATCACTAGCATGCATGTGTCTAATAATACTTTGAATGAAGTCTTTGTTCACTCATATCCTCACACTAACTTTGGCTCATAGTATGAACCATCATAGATGCTTGATTTAGGAAATTGGGCTGGTCATTTATTCATACCATTTTGCTTGCCATGATACCTAAATTTGTTTAATGGTATTTAAAAAAAAATCACTGAATGCTACAAAACCTCTCTCTAATCTATTAATTCATTTTCAGATATGATGGATAACCTGTTTAATATATTCTTTTTGCTGGAATATTTTAAACATGTGGCACACAATTTGGCTTGTAGTTACAGAGCCGCCATGTTCCCAACTTGCCTAGGCCTGAGGCCTCTGCCACTCTGCTCAGGCCACCCACTCAGATGGCCAGAGACATTGGCCCTGCCACTCATGAGCTGCCAGTGTGGGATATGGCTCTACCAATCTTCCATGCTGTCTCCACAAGGTTAGGCTTAGCCCAGACCATCCATTCAGGTCCTGTAGAAGTGAGACTCTAATGCATAGATTATCCAAAGTCTTTATATGTTTGGTAACTCTCAATAACAAGAAGCCCACACAATCAGACTTGTAACCCAAAAAGTAAATACCTGTGTTGGCTATGAGACTACATGTCTTCAACCCCATCGGAAATCCAGAATTACTGAATTAACTGAGGATATGAGAAGCACAAAGCATAGCTTCCAAAACTTAGCCAATGGCATATTCTAATGAATTAAATAATTTATTATTGAATACTGTACAATCAGCTATGTTTTTCTCGAGTTCTGTTTCATTTAAAAGCTGCATAATATAAAACAAAAGAACTATTTTTGATTGTCAACTTTACTTAAACTCAGACAATATCTTAAAAAATGTTTGTAAAAAAATGGAATCACCTCAATGAGAAACAATAGATTATTGTATTCAAGAAGTGAATATTTCTAAAAATTATTTAAGCCAAATAATGATATATAGTTCTTGTTAGGACTTTAATGACTAGCAGTAATTATTCTATTCAGTTGAAGCAGAATAGATAGAGACATTTTGATAAAAAGGCAAATATATTGGCACTGATTTTTTTTCAATAGTTGTTTAAACCAGTGATAAACTTTAGAATACATCAGAGACAGTTCTTATTTTCTATGTTAAAACCTTGTCCATGTCAGCAGAGGTTTAAAAGTCATCTTATTAGTTATACTTTCACATCACTTTATAGATCATACTCACTTGCTCAGAGGCTGCTTTATGTAATTTGGGACATTACTGAGAACCAAAGTAGAATTTTTCCCCTTGAAATCATACAGTGATAAATGGATTCCAAGGGAGACCATTCTATTAAGGATCAAATTATGTTCCCTGGAAAAAATGTCAAAATCCTAACCTCTGCTTCTTATTAATGCATCTTTGTAGGTCTATTTCAGATGAAGTCACATGAGCATGAATTTCCTAAGATAACGTTCAATTCAATATAACTAATAGATATTTGCATAAAAGAAAAATAGACAAACATTTGCTCTCATGTACAATGAAAACACAAAATAGCAGATTCAACTAAGATTGAAGTGAAGTTGCTATGATATGAAAAGCCCATGGAAACACTTAAACTTGGACAAAACATGTAAAAATTGTTGCTAGAAGTAACAGAAGAACTGTGGCCTTTCTCAAACATTTCCCAGAACTGTGGCTGAATAAGTTGCTTTAAGTGAAGTTTTAGATCTCTGGTTACCCTATATGTGGCTATTCATAAGAGAAAGATATCCCAATGTTTAGAGGGTGAACAAACAATGTGGTTGCATATTCTGACACTGTAGTCTTCCAATAATGTGAATTATCCTATAAATGTCTTTACTTTATTCACATATTGACTAGAAAGGGCATCAGAGGCTGTGACATCTATTTAACGTTCTTTTATAGTATATGTATGACATATAAGGAAATTTCTCATACTATGATTAGAATATCTTAAGATATTCACAAGAATAAAATATAAAATGAAATAAAACTCCCATAACATCCTGTAGGTTTGTTTATTTTCTGAAGTTTACTGGAGCTGTTTTTGATATGTAAGGAATACAGATTCCCATTGCACTTTTAGTCTTTCTTGAAAATTGCTTCAACATGGGTTTCTGCTCTTTAATACTTCTTCTTCTTCTTCTTCTTCTTCTTCTTCTTCTTCTTCTTCTTCTTCTTCTTCTTCTTCTCCTCCTCCTCCTCCTCCTTCTCCTCCTCCTCCTCCTCCTCCTCCTCCTTCTCCTTATTCTTATACTTCTTCCTCTTTTTTTGCCAGAAACCAAGCTTCACTTGGCCTCATTTTTTTCCTTCCACTTCCATTCATTTCATCACTACATTCTTAAGTTATTTTTGTAAGCTTCCTGCTACACAACAAGACAGAGAACATTGCAAATGAGTCAGCCTTTGACCCTGACTTTTAATCCTGCTTATATCCTACAGGTGTGTCTGTATTTGCTACATTAATCACTCCTATTGTGCTTCTTTTAAATTTCTTTTAAAGATAATTGAAATTTACCTCAGTGATTTCTAAATCTGAGATATTTTATGCAGAAAAATGTGAAAATCTGCCTTCCTTATAATCCAGTAATAGGGCACCAAATTAATCAAGCTATCTTGACATTTTCATAATAATGATGCCAAAAGAAGTATGTCATTTACACTATGAAGTATTTACACTTGTGTAATACATTTACACATTTAATATTCTTAATAATTCCTCAAAAAATTTTAAATGTAATGTTAGTTCCTTTCCGTTATAAGTCACAAACAAAAATTAAAATAAAATACATTCTTGCAAAATAAATTTTACAATTCGTATTTTTTCATATAAATTGGAAAGATTAAGAATAAAATGAATCTAATTAGTCTATGTAGTTACAGCAATGAGGTGCTAAGGGAATGGCTTAGCAGGTAAGAACACTTGCTGAATGTGTATAATGAATACTTGAATTTGAATTCCTAGCACACACATTAAAGTCAAATATGTCTATACAATTAATTGACAGTAAACCCAGCTTTGAGAAGGTAAAGAAGCAGGACTATTGGTAGGGATTGCTGGCCACCATCCTAGCTCCATATTCAATGAGTGAAGCTATCTTAAGGAAATAAGGCAAAATTCTAAAGAATGGGACACCTGAAATTCTCTTCTGGCCTCCATGTGTATACAAGAGTGTCCATCTTCACACAGATGTGCACAGATACAATGCACACGGGGATATAAGCACAACACAAAACTCACAGCAATATTTATTCAAAGCAAAAGTTTTTAACAAAAATAAATAATTTTCAGCACTTCTTCCCATTTTGACAATATGCAGATACGAGTTACAGGTGTGAATATTCCACTGTTAACATCTTTCACATTAGCAATTCTTGGATTGAGATCTAGTGATCTATATTTCTTCAAGGCTTCTAGATAATTTTTATACAACTTGTCTAAAAGTCACTAAAGAGAAGATAGAGATAATCTGTTCCCAACAAGGTCTCTAGCACAATTTCCTACAAAGTCTACTGGGTTTAGTCTTAGGTCATACTGCTGCCTTTCCTTATCTTCTCCTATCTACTGGTTCAGTGTGTGTGTGTGTGTGTGTTTTCATTTCCTCCCTTTGTTTTGAATATAAGTAATGATAACATTGTGACATGCTTATAACTTAGGAAAACTCCCAATAATTGCTTGCATTTCCAATTGTTTTCCTTACAGAAATATATAGAAAGCAGTAATGCTAATGCTAATTGAAGCAATCCCCCCATAAGAATAGAATATAATTGAGGTTTTACATTTTAGTAGAAACATTTATGAATATTGCCTTTTCACTTTTAAAAATATCTGTTTGTTATAGAAAAATGACTTTCTCTAATTTTTAATGAAATTTTACTATCGGAGAATTTGTTCACCATCTAGTTTTGTCTTGTTCCATCATGCCAGTGAAAGTGGTATCACCACATCTATAAAACACAAAACGAACATTCTTCCATACTCCGTCTCACAATCCTGAGAAGTATTAAATCCTTTTCATATTTTCAGGCAGGCCACATAAAATTCTGTAATTTTTGAAAGATCTCTAACTGCTTAAGAAATAATGACAAGAATCAACAAATGTGATGGCATTAAATAAAATTAAAAATTTCTACACAGATAAAAATAATCAGGTAAAAGGAAGAAAAAATATATGTAAACTATATATCAAGTAGATTGTGTAAAGAGCACATAAAGTAAATATGGAAATATCAAATATGCCTTTGAATAAATGGTCTAATGAAATGAATAGGTGGCATTCAAAAGTGGAAATAGGAATGGTCAACAAACATAAAATGGTTAATACTCTTATCCATTAGAAAAATGAAAACTAAAACATCAAAATTTCATACAATGGATATTATTAGGAGAATAAATAAGAAAAAATATTGGTGAGAATGAAAGAAAAAATGAAATCCTTATATACAGATAGTGGAATGTAAATTAGTTTTGCTACCATGGAAATTAGAATACAAGCTTTTAACACCATGACAAAATATTACCACATAGACAGGACATATTTTGAGTCAAAGGGTTTATGGGTGGGCTGCTGTACTTAACCTTCCACTGGGAGTCCTGTCTGGCTACAGGAAGGGGCCACTTCAGGATCCATATCCCCCACTGCTAGGACTCTCAGCTAGAGTGGCCCCTTTAGATCCTCTGGATACTCCCCCATCCCAGGTCTCTGTTATGTCCTAAAGATTGCCTCTATACCCCAGAAGATCTCCTTTCTCTCTTTTCTAATCTCTCTCAAGATGACTCCCCCAACTCGCCTGCCCTTCCCATTTCACCTTCCACCCAGTTCCCTCCTTTCATTGACCTCCGATATCTATTTTATTTTCCCTTCTGAGAAAGAGTCAGTCACCCTTATTTGTGCTCAACTTGATATTTGGCTCTTTTGGGTCTGTTGGTTATAGTGTGGGTATCATATATATTGGATATTTTGTTCATTTACATTTCAAATTTGTCTAATGGGTTTTAGAAAAAAAAGTCAGTGCATGCTACAAAACCTCTCTCTGCATCACCTTTTCCAGTTTCCTCGCCCCTGAACCTCCATCCTATACCCCCAACCCCCCAACCCCTGCCTCTATGAGAGTGCTCCCTTACCCACCCACCTACCCACTCCTGCTGCCCCACCCTAGCATTCATCTACACTGGGACATCGAGCCTTCACAGAACCAAGGGCCTCTACTTTCACTGATGCCCTTCAATGCCATCCTCTGCTACATATGTGGCTGGAGCCATGGTTCACTCCATGTGTCCTCTTTGATTGCTGGCTATCTTGTATTTTAAGGCTAATATTCACTTATCAGTGAATACATACCATTGGGTATGGGTTACCTCACTCAAGATGATGTTCTCTTGTTGTATCTATTTGCCTGTGGAATTCATGATATCCTTATTTTTAATGGTTAAGTTATATATATATATATATATATATATGTCACATTTTCAGTATTAATTTTTCAGTTGAGAGGCATCTAAATTGTTTCTTGTTACTGGCTATTATGAATAAAGCTGCTATTAACATAGTTGTGCAAGTGTCCTTGTGAGATAGTGTAGCATCTTTTCGGTATATTCTCAGGAGTGGTATAGCTGGGTCTTGAGGTAGAACTATTCCTAATCTTCTAAGAAGTGGCCAAATTGATTTCCAGAGTAGTTTAACATGTTTGCACTCCCACAAGCAGGGAAAAAAATGTTTCCCTTGCTCCACGATCTTGCCACCAAGTGCTGTCTTTTGAGATTTTAATTTTAGCCATTCTTATCGCCAAAAGGTAAATCTCAGAGTTGTTTTGATTTGTGTTTCCATGATGACTAAGGATGTTGAATAAATTTCTTTAAGTATTTCCTGACCATTCTATATTCCTCTGTTGAGAATTCTCTGTTTAGCAATGTACCCTATTTTTAAATTGGGTTACTTGGATTGCCAATGTCTATTGAGCTCTTTATATATTTTGGATATTATCATGGACAAAGATAGAGCAGAGTTTGAGGAAATGGGCAATGACTGCCCCAATTTGAGACCCACCATCCAATGGGCAAGAACCAATCTCTAAAAATATTAGTGATACTCCACAATGTTTGTAGACAGACACATAGCAATATTGTTCTCTGAGATGTTCCACCTAACAGCTTTGGTAAGAGATGGAGAGACTCACACCCAAACAGCAGATGGAGATTGGAGAATGTTGGGTTAAAGTAGGGTTCCCATGTCTGCCCTGCCAAGGGGCTAGGGTCACTGCTCAGAGAGGAAGGATGAGGGAATTGAGAAGTTTGACTGTGGTCTCCCCTCGCCTGCATAGGGTAGGTGTAGGACTGTGAGAAGTCATGTGGGGACACAGCTCCAGGGGTGGGAGAACACAGTCTGAGGTCATGGGGAAAGGCAGAGTTAGTTGGGGGGGGTGGGTCTTTGGGCATGCAGGGCAGCTGGAAGCTGTCTGGTTCTCAGGCTGGGGCACCCAGGTGCTGATGGAAGCTGAGGAGGAGCTGAGAATGAAGTGGGGGCTTACGAGCTGGACTGGCACATGCTCAAAGGGGAGAGGAGGGGAGAAGCATCAGCTGTGCCCTGTGAGAAGAGTCTGTGGCTTGTCTCAGTAGTCGGCTTGGCTTGGCTTGGCTTGACTGGGCTTGGCTTGGCTTGGCTTGACTGGGCTTGGCTTGGCTTGGTAGCTGGTAGCTTGCTTGGGTTGGTGGTCCCCATGGTTGGGAACAGTACATGGTTTTAAGGTTTTTATTGTCATGGCAGAAAGTAATTGAGAAACCATACCCAGTTTTCTCAGGCAGGGCCTGATGTTAAATACCTTTTGCAGGGAGGAGGGTCTGGGAAGGAAAGCTTAAGTGGTTAAGGCCTTCTGGTCTTTAGGTACCTCAATAAAATAGAGATATTTCTTGAGGTTACATGTCCTGTAGTTACGCCCTCTACCTGTGGAGGGGCTAGGGAGTGTTGCCCTACATGACTGAAGGACAAGAATCTATTGTTGCGTCCACGTATCAGGAGCCTGGAGTCTGTGGACATGGCAAAACGCCTGCTGTCCATTAAGGTCACCTAGGTCCCACCTGGGACCTCTCTGGATTACCTGGGGTCTCCAGGGGTTTCTAGCCTGTGATCAACCAAAAACCAAACTGCCTTTCAAGGTCCTACAGGGAAATCTTAAGGAATAGTTTGGAGAAAGACAACAGGACCTGAAGAGGACAGAGACTTCACAAAAAGACCAACAGAGTCAACTAATCCAGATCATTGTGGTCTCCCAGAGACTGAATCACCAACCAAAGAAAGAACATGGTCTGTAACTAGGCCCCTGCATGTATGTAGCAGATGAGCAGCTTGGTCTTCATGTGGTTTACCCAAACAACTGGAGCAGGGATTGTTCCTGAGCCTGTTGCCTACCTGCCTGAAAGTGGCTCCCATGCCCCTAAATGGACTTCCTTGTCTGGCCTCAGTGGGAGAGGATGTACCCAGTTATGCAACAACTTGATGTGCAGGCTGCTGAGAAGGTAAGGGATAGGTGGGGTGGGAGGGTAGCAGGTAGAAGGGGGATTTGGGGGTTGATGTTCATAGAGGGAGCTTCTTTTTCTTAGGGGAACAGTGGGAGGACTTCCATGAGAGGATACTGAGAGGATAAGAAGGGCTGGTCTTGTGTTGTACAGCGAAGAAATAAATAAAATTAATTTTAAAAATGAAAGGACAATAGCAAAAGAGGCACTGTAAAAAAAGGAAATTATTAGAAAGGCCAAGGGGAAAAACTCAAAGGGAATAGGACATACTATACTTTAAAGAAATTGTATTTTTGGTGCAAAGCACTAGGTACAATGAACATGCAGCAATAAGAGTAAGTATGTATTTAAATAAATGGAAAAAGGGAAAACAAACTATCATTACACTATGATTCTGGCTTCTCTGGAAACCTCAATAAAAGAATTGAGAGTTTATTTAAAGACCATTGTTGTTGTTTGCCCTTCCAAAGCATTAGTATGATCTGTAAGGTGTCACTTACATTGATTGATAAGGTTTGTGTTTATCTCTACAGAACAACAACGAGTTATATATCACCATCCTGAAACTCTTATTATGGAGTGGAAAGTATGTCCTGGAAGCTAGATATAGCCAGTAGTTGTATACATTTGAATCTAGAAGGATTTAACACACAGATGCTCTAACCATTGGACTTTAAAACAGGATGAACTTTTTTTTTTTACTTTGTGGAGAAAAACATTTACAAAGACTGAGAAAACATAGCCAGCACACATAGAAAAACTACAAAGGAGAAAGAGCCTTTGAAGGCTAAGAATCTAGTTTTTACTTTTGGGGTAGTGTTTTTAAAGTCTTTGAAGTGACTTTCTCTCCTCATTTAGCTTCAGTAATCATTCTAAACAAAAGACAAGATGGCGGTTTGGCCCACAGATGTTGTGTAAATATGAGTTGATATGCTCTTGAACTCATCTGCCTCCATTATCAGGAGAGGGATAATATTACAGGTGAAACAAAAATACTCACAAGGGTTTTGCTTGAAGCATCCAGGCTTTGTTTTTAGAACAGTTTTCATGCAGAAGATGCAAGTCATCTTGAAAAGGACAAAGCCAGTTCTGCTCTCTCAGAAGTTTACTATTGTTATTATCTTGTCAGGTCCCTTCACCCTATCTGTCTTCCTATGATAGAAGCCATCTAACTTCTAATGCCTCTCAGAAATCACTCTAACTGTTGTTAGGGGTCTAGGAGCTGGACACTATAGCTTCTTTGAGCTGATACAAATGGAGATGAGGGAGACCCAAGTAGCCAGAATTCCTCAGAGAATTGTTGACCTAAGTGACCTGTAAAGCTTAACCCGGAGTGGAGATTCAAACATAAGATGCACATTTGGTGGTATCCTTGGAAGACGATATGTGAGTAAGGTAATATATAGAATCCCTGGCAAGCTTTGCCATGCTCATTAGTGAGCCTGATGATTTCTTTGTTACTTACTGCTGTCAGCTGTAAGCTATATACCCTGAAGAAGGTCATTCATCTGACTTGAGAGCTTGAGACACTTTCCCAGTCTATTGTAAGTTTGGAAGTTGTCTATTAGATTTCCTCAATGACAATCATGTGAGGAACATTAAGAAACAAAATCAATGAGGAAAATTTTCAAACGTTGACACGTCTTGTTTAGTAATAATATAGTGTACTCGTAAGCTAGCTGAGCCTTGTAACAGAACCCCACAGGAGGATAATATCATAGAAATGATCACTACTATATCAAGGTTGACATAAGTTTTGTTTGAGGGATCAAAGTCTAGCTAAAATTAGCTGTTTGTTATAGACATCTGCATAGGGAAAGATACCTGGAGTTTTAAAATAAGTAGGCAAGATGCAGTAATTAGGTATTCTCTGAGTAGTTAGTTCATGGTTAAATGCTTCCTCCAATTATTGTTCAGAATTTTTAAATGAGAAAATGAAGTTTCAAGACCACTGCACATATGTAGGTACATACTAGTCTCTGAGAACAGAATACATTTGGCTTTCATTTCTGAATAAGATAATTTTATCTAAAAATGGTGACTTTTGCACGCTAGTGCCATAAAATGTGCCTTAAGTAAAATACTTTTCAGCTTTGGGAGCTGATGGGAAATAAATCAGATTTAAGAGTTAATGTGTTGGATAATGGCAAATAATTTGCAAACATTAAATCATGTAGAATCCCTATAACGTAATTACCTTAGATGTCCTCATGTTACAGAAGAGGTAACTTAGATTTAGATTTTATGATTTAACTCTATATGTGTGTCTGTGTTTCCAGTGCTCTGAAAAATAATTACATATATAGATTTGTGAAATTGCATGTGTGTGTGTGTGTGTGTGTGTGTGTGTTCCTTATTTCAAGTGATATTATTTTACCAGAATCCAACCTCTAACCAACTGGAAATTTACTGGAGATTAATTAGTAATCTGTACAAAGAAAAATTCTCAAACTCTAGCAGGTACTATTTTAAATGGGTAAAAAGGGTTTAGCAAACACATGTCCCAAACAACCTCCCTGTCTCCCTGAGAAGGATCTATGAAATCACAGATCAGGTACACAAAACGATTGAGATATAATCATATAGTCTGAGAAGGTTTCTTCTCTCCCACACTTTGCTGCCTTTTTTGTAGGTGTCCTGTATAAATGGTAGTGCACATAACTGAAAAATTGCTTTTCTGTGATCTTTAATATTTAAAGATATCAGGGAAACACAAAGATGAAAATGAAAGGAAAACTGAGATAGAGCAGTAGCCACTGGTGCTTCCCTTGGGCCTGTAATGTACCCACCTATAAGGTCTTGGCTGTATTAACAGTTCTAGGCCTGATTTCAAACTTCTGGAGAAAACCTTAAATACAATCAGAAAGTGATTAGTTACTTCCACCATATTTATACCTCTATTGTACTAAGGAGCGTATCTTACTGTATCAGAAAGAATGGTTCAAAAACTGTTCTTTGATTTTCTCTCCCAACACCCTGCTTAGGGCGTCTGGTACTATAAAAGCTAACTAGTAGAGAGGAAAGTTCCAGGACCAATCTAGCTTGACTTCTCCATTGTTTTATGACTTAAGTATTCTGCTGTCTTTGAGATAAAGAATCATAAAGTTTGACCGATAGTTGATGGAGTATTGACAATTGTTGGCTGCTAGAAATAGAGAGCCAATTTTCCTTAGGGAAGGGGCATCTGGGAGGCTCCCCATGTTCCAGTAGACTCTCTTACACCCATGATATATAGAGAGCAGTAAGTGGATTCAGTAAATTAATAAGTAAAGGTAGGACAGACACAAAATTGAGAGGGACAAGTAGTGGGAAGAATCAAGGTGGAATTGGAGAGTAGGGAATGAGGAATTTATTTGATCAAAACACAAATATATCTATAAAATCCTCAAACCATTAACTAAAATAGCATAAATAAAAAATAACAGGGTAAGTAGAATTTACTGTATTTTCTGAAACCACACAGAAAGAAAACAGCAAACAGCCTAAACTTCGGTCAGATAAATGTATAACCTTACTCTAAAAGTTACTTCAGCTCTATTCAGCTAATGCATTCTTGCCTTTCAAAAACAAAAAACAAGTCATAAAAAATATTTACAGAGACAAAAATAGCATTATAACTAGACTGAAATAGGACAAATGCAGTGGGACTGACATATCACATATCTAAAAACATGAATGTGCTGGGAAGTCCAATGGGGGGAATTATAACATGTAAAAACAACAGTGTAAGTAGGGATATTTAAATGGAAGTGGAAATAAAATGTTAGAGTTAAAATGCAAAGACTTTAAGAGAAATGAAAACTCCTTATCTTAGGCTCCTTAAGAGACTGAATTTGACCAAGAAAAAAATTAATGATCTGTTTAAAAAATCTCTCCAGAAGTTTCTAAAACTACAATGTAATGTAATGAGAAATCAGAATGGAAAGAAGGAATATAGCATCCAAGAGTGGAATGACAACATATAATGTAAAGTTAAAGAAAGGAAGCTATGACATGGACTGCATCAATATTTAGAAAATAGAGAGAAGAAAAGAGTAATTAAATCCAAGGGTCTTTTTCCCTCTTAAAACAGGAATCAATAAGACAATAAATCATTGAACATCTTTTTTCATAAACATTAGGAGTTGAACACTGGGAGTGGAACTCAGAGACAAATACATGCAAGACAGGCATTCTAATCATGAGCTGTTCTCCCCAGCTCATTAGCTATTTTATAAATAATACAAAGTACAAACATATGCAGTAATGACTACTAACTGGAAAACACTCGTGATAGGAAACAAAGCAAAAGACTCACATGACTGCTTTTCTAAATGCCATGCCAAGAAATATGCACATAAATTCAAGACAGGTATTTTAAAGTGTAGAAAATCTAAACAAAGCATATATCATAGAAGAAATAAAACTGTCAAATGACAAATCTCACCAAACGTCATCTTGTACAGATGGTTTCACAGGTGACTCTTACTAAACCTTAATAGCATCAACTATTGTTGCACTAGGGGAAATGTTCCCATCATTAGAAAATGAAGAATTTTTCCAAGTGTTTTCTTTTTTATTCTTGTTTTTGTTTTTGTTTTATGAACTTTCTTCTATTTTCATCACAACAAATCATTGCCCAGAAAGTGTTGCACAAAATCCTAGATGCAATATTATTTATAATAAATGTAAATTTTCTGAATCAAAATAGAAGAGATTAGTAACAACATATTCGATAGAAAGGCTTCTGGAATATTGAATGTGGCAATTTGAAGGAGAATAGTTCTCATGGGCACATGCCTTTCAATACTTGGTCCCCAGTTTTGTGGAACTGTTTGGGTAGAATTTGGAGGTGTGGTTTCAGTGGAGGAGATGTGTCACTGGGGACAGGCTCTGAGGTTTCAAAAGCCCAAATCATTCCTGGTTATATTTCTCTGCCTCATGATTACATCTTAAATGTGAGCTCTCTGCTACTACTCTAGCACCACGCCTATTGCCATTTTCCCTTTCATGATAGTCATGAACTTTAAAAACTATAAACCCACAATTAATTATTTTATTTTATACATTGCCTTGGGATGGTGTCTATACAGCAACAGAAAACATAACTAAGACACTAAAATAATTATCTAAATTTCTTTTCCTGTTTCCACTTAAGGGAGAAAAGATTCACTTTTGTTCACAAATCCAGGTCCCATATCATGGCAGGGAAATCATAAGCACAGAAGCTTGAAGCACAAACATATAAGTAGAGAGACAACAAACAAAAAGTAACTAATGCTCAGTTGCTTTTTATATTAATACAACATAGACAGTAACCCTAGAAATAATCTCATTCACAACTAAGTTGGAGTCTTTCAACATCAATTACTTTAATTAAAACTTTCCCCTATGAGCATGTTCAGAGCCCTATTAGATGAGAGTGGATTCTGTAAAGTAAATGAATAACACTAAATAACCATCATCACTATAGTCCTTTTCAAGGTGACGTCCAAACACATCATTTTAAAGCTATAGCCTAATGCCTATTCTTTGCATAGGCTCATAAGCATGCAAAAATGTAACATCATTGAGTCATCTGTTAAATGTATGCTGGATTTTATTTTTATAATTTCAGAACAAATAAAAATACTTCATAATTACATTTTATTTACTAGTTTTCACTAAGGTTTACTGAGTTCTAAGTTTCATGAACACCAGAGAAATGCCTGTTTCCTTTAAATTGTTACAAACTTTTCCTCACATAATGGGCTATTCGAAATTCATCATTCAAAGAAAAAAAATATAGAAATTCACCCATAATGATAGACTTTTCTTTGTTAGGGAATGCTTTATGTTTAATGGATTACTGACCTAAGTAAACAGATCAATTTTCAAACTTAATTTGCATATGAAACTTCCAGAATATATTTTCATACATTTTTCGTATATCTTTTGCTTTTCTCACACTTGTGTCCTTTTAGTTCCTTTTGTTTCCCAGACAAATTCAATTCTATTTCTATGTTATACCTATTTTATACATGTATTAAAATCTAGATTCTACAAATGAACAAAAATGTGTACTTGTCCTTATGAGGTTGCCTTAACCTTAATTCATGTAATGTTGTTATCTTCACTTGCATCCATATACTTGCAAAGGAAGTAACTCTATTTTTCTTTATCTCCGAAAAAAATCCATGTTGTGCATACACTTTCTTTCCATTTATATGAAAAAATAATTTTTTATTAGCGTAACTTTTTCTCTTTTTCTTTGTTCCACATAGACTTATGGTGCTTTCACAACATAACTGTTGTGAGTAGCACTAGAGTCCTACTTTACTTGGTATAGTCCAGCAATAATTATTCTGTACTGACATCCTAAATGTGACAGCCTACTTTCTTTGTTTGTGCTTGATTCATGCTATTCCCTCTTTCCAAATTGGAAAACACAGACTTAAATTTATTATCTACTAGGGTGTGTCCAACATCTTATTGGTCCTTTTCAATTGTTGAGAAATAGGGAAATAGATCCTAACCAGAACATATTTAGAATCTAATGTGGACTGAGAGACCTTTCTTTCCTTCATGTATGATGAAATAATCATACTTGACTTCTCATCTCTACATGTAATTTGTTTAAAACCATTGCAAACACAATCACCTGTTTCTTATTAATTATATTATTATTTTACATTTCAAATGATATCCCCCTTCCCAGTTTCCCCTCCACAAACCCTACATTTCATCCCCTGTCACAACTCCCCTTTGCCTCTATGAGGTTGCTCCTCCACCCACTCATCCACTCCCACCTCACCTCTCTAGCATCCCCCTACGCAGGGACATCGAGGCTCTGCAGGACCAAGGGCCTTACCTCCCATTGATGCCAGAAAAGCCCATCCTCTGTTACATATGTATATGGAGGCATGGATCATTCCGTGTATACTCTGGTTGTTAGTCTCTGGGAGCTCTGGGTAGTCTAGTTAGTTGATATTATTCTTCCTATGAGGCTGCAATCCTTTTCAGTATCTTCAGTCCTTCCCCTAGCTCTTTCATTGGAATCTGTGGCCTCAGTCCAATGGGTAGCTGTGAGTATTTGTACCTGTCTTAGTCAGATGCTCTCAGAACCGCTAAGAGGATAGCCACACCAGGTTCCTGTCTGCAAGATAATCTTGGCTTCAGCAATAGTGTCAGGATTTAATGTCTGTGCATGGGTGGATCTTAAGTTTGGGAAGTCTCTGCATGGCCTTTCCTTTAGGCTCTTTTTCTATTTTTCACCCCTGTATTTCCTTTGGACAGGAACAATTCTGGGTTAGAAATTTTGAGATGGGTGGGTTGCACCATTCTCCAAAGGAGGTCCATACCTAACCACTGGTTATAGTCTCTACAGGTTCTGTCTCTGCTTTGTTGGGTATTTCAGCTAATATCATACCTACTGGGTCTTGGGAACATCTTGGGTCCTGGCATCTGGGACTTTCTAGTGGCTACCTCCAGTTCCACATCTCCACTGTTATATATTTCTATTTTATTTCCTGACCCTCTGTCCCTTCTCATACTTGATCCTACCCCCCCCATTTTCCATCCCTGTCCTCTCTCCCTTCCAGGTTCCTCCCCCCCCCCCCCCCCCCCCTTTCTCCCTTCCTCTCTCCCTTCTTACCTCAAGTTCCTGTGTTTTTTTTTTTCATTCTCCATTCCATGTAAGATTGAAGCATCTACACTTTGGTCTTCCTTCTTAAGCTCCATAAGAGTTTTGGGTTGTATTGTGGACATTCTGAGCCTTTAGGCTAATATTAACTTATCAGTAAGTACATACCATGTATGTTCTTATATATCTGGGTTACCTCACTCAGGATCAAATTCTGTAGTTCCATCTATTTGCCTGCGAGTTTCATGAAGTCATTGCATTTAATAGTTAAGTAGTACTCCCTTGTGTAAATTTACCACATTTTCTGTACCCATTCCTCCATTAAAGAACATTTGGGTTTTTTCCAGCTTCGGGCTATTATAAATAAGGCTGCTATGAACATAGTGGAGCATGTGTCCTTGTTATATGTTGGAGAATCTTTCGAGTATATGACCAGGAGGGGTATAGCTGGGTCCTCAGGTAGTATTATGTGCAATTTTCTGAAGAATCACAAGATTGATTTCCAGAGTGGTTGTAGCAGCTTTCAATCACACCAGCAATGGAGGAGTATTCCTATTTCTAGACATACTTCCCAGCATCTGTTGTCACCTCATTTTTTTTTTATCTTAGCCATTCTGATTGGTATGAGGTGGAATCTCAAAGTCATTTTGATTTGCATTTCCCTGACTAAAGATAGTATGCATAGGATAAAAATTCCAATAAATAACTCCTCCAGCTGATAAACAACTTGAGCACCGTGGCTGGATATAAAATTAACTCAAGCAAATCAATAGATTTCCTCTACTCAGAGATATTAGGGAAGCAACACCTTGACAATAGTCACAAATAATATAAAATATTTTGGTGTGACTCTACCCAAGTAAGTGAAAGATCTGCATGACAAGAACTTCAAGTCTCTGAAGAATAAAAGAGAAGACCTCAGAATTTGGAATGATCTCCCTTGCTCATGGATCAGCAGAATTAACATAGTAAAAATGGCTATCTTACCAAATGCAATCCACAGATTTAAATAAAAATTCCAACTTTGTTCTCATCAAAATTCCAACTCAATTCTTCACAGAGATAGAAAGAGCAATTCTAAAATTTATTTGGAATAACAAAATTCAGGATATCAAAAACTATTCTCAACAATAAAAGAACTTCTAAGGGAATCACTATCCCTGACCTCAAGCTGTAGTACAGACAAATAGTGATAAAAGCCACATGGTATTTGTATAGGGACAGGCAAGCAGATCAATGGAACATAACTGAAGACCCAGAAATGAACCCACACACCTATGGTCACTTGATCTTTGACAAAGGAGCTAAAACCATCCAGTGGAGGGGGGGGGGCGGAAACAGCATTTTCAACAAATGGTGCTGGTTCAACTGAAGGGCAGTAAGTAAAAAAAATGCAAATCGATGCATTCTTATCTCCTTATACAAAGCTCAAGTCCAAGTGGATCAAGGACTTCCACATTAAACCAGATATGCTGAATCTAATAGAAGAGAAAGTGGGAAAGGTCCTCGGACACGTCAGTACAGGGGAAATTTTCCTGAACAGAACACCAATGACTTATGCTCTAAGATCAAGAATCATCAAATGGGACCTCACTAAATTGAAAAACTTCTGTAAGGTGAAAGATACTGTTAATATTACAAAATGGCAATCTATAGATATGGAAAAGAGCCTTACTAACCCTTCATCAGATAAAGGGCTAATATCCAATATATACAAAGAATTCAAGAAGTTGGACTCCAGAGAACCAAATAACCCTATTACAAATGAGGTACAGAGCTAAACAAATAATTTTGAACTGAAGAATCTTGAATGACTGAAAAGAAGTTATACAATCATCTGTTCTAAACCTACTTCTCTCAATGGACTGTAAGTTTCTAATATAAGAATTTCTTAAGTATAGCCTCATAAATGGTATCAACATAAAGGAATGGGAAGATTAATGAGTATGGGGCAACCTGGATGTATTCCCCTGAGGAACACTGAATACAGGAAATAAGCTCTACTTGTGAGCCCAGTTTTCTACTCTGTATTTATAAAACTCTTATTTATCCTTGAAAGTTTAACTCCAATTGTCATGTCAGTTTTGTTGAGAAGACCAATTCAATGAATTGCTCATCCTGTACTGTTTCCTATGCACATCGCTTTCTACTTGATACATGATCTAATGGAGAAGAGATAATATTTTTTTCAGATTACTAACCTATTGTCTACTTAAGAGAGTGTTTTAAGTTTGGATAAATAGCATGATCAGTTAGATATGACAACAATAAATTCTGGCACTAGTTCCCAGAATTTTGTATATACTTTAATTAAGAAATAAAAGGAGATAAATTACAAGAGCTGGGATATCCAGTGTAACAAAATGAAAAGAGTTATTAATATTCTAGAGAAATTTCAAAGTGATGTATAAAACTTCTAGTAATTGAGAAGAGAAAGAGAGAAAAGGTTCTATGAATTCAGCACATTTGTATAAGAAGAGTTTGTAATTTCTAGTATGTTGTATATAAATCTTCAATAATCTACAAATCTATACCTTGAGATATACATTAGGGTGAATCAGGGGAGCATATTAAGTTTCATGTTGATAGATAATATATGATGCTATATCAAATATCAGATTTAAAGAAAAAAATGGAAATTTTACAAATAAATAGATTTATTTCATCCTTACTCAAGGATGAAATGTAGGATAAACAGAGAATTCAATGTAAACAAAAGCAAAAGGTAAGGAAGAGCCAAATGAGACTTCTGAGATGCTGAGCATGGAATGGATACTTAGTTTTTTTCTTTGAGAATGTAGGGTTTTCAAAATGGTTAGTCCAGGAAAATGTAACTTTAAATGAATAGTGAACTTGGAAGTGACTACCTAGTGATCAGCACTATAGTTAACTTAATATGTAATATTATTATGTTCTAGGGCTAGGTCTCATACGAGAAGGGAGTCTCAGAAGGATGAGCTACACATATCTTTGACAGGAGCTATATGAACTCAGGACATTAATGCATTTGAGAAAGTTAAGAGTACCACCATTTACCATATACTTCTTATTCTTCTTTTCTTTTTACAAACATTATTTTTCTTACATAACATATCCTGATTATGGTTTCTCTTCTCCTCTATTCTTCCACATTTCTTCCCACCCACCTGACCACTTTTCTGGATATACTTCATTCTGTCACTCATTAGACAATAAACAAGCTAACACATAAGAATTAGACTAAACAATTCCAATAAAACAATCCCAGAGAAGAAAGAAGAATCAGAGAACTACATGCTCACACACTCAGGAGGCCCATGAAAACAGTAAGCTAATAGCTATGCTATATATGCAGAAGATCTAGTACAAACCCGTGTCAGCCATGTACTTGCAGCCTCAGTTTCTGTGAATTCATATGGGCTTTGCTTAGTTGATATTGATGTCCTTAGTCTCCTGATGTGCTCCATCCCCTCTGGCTCTTCTACTCTTTCTGCATCCTCCTCATCAGAGTTCCCTGAACCCTGAGTGTATGGAATTGATGGAGATATTTCATTTTCTAGAGATACTACTTTTTCTTAGTGAAGTTGTAGCTATGTGACCAGAATATGGATATCTGTGATTCATAACTGGATTTGAGTTTGTTGGGAATCACAAAGTCTCAATTGGTTTCTGAATTAGACTCTAGGTTCTAGTGAAGCTGCCATGAGCACAATGGGGTGCTCCTTAAGATATACAAATAGGTTCCCCTTTTAGAATCAGCATAAATATTTGCAAATAGATGTGAGATATGTGTTTCTTATTTCAACATATAGTTAAGGATTCTGTGTTTGTAAGGGCATTTTATTTATTCTTTCCAAATCTTTACTGTTCTATCATTTCTTTTACTATTTCTCAAACATGGGAATTATTTCATGAATTCACTCAAAATTGTGTATTTTTCCAATCAATCAAAATACTTTATTGATGTTATTTTCTACCTAAACCTACATATGAATTGATTTCACTTATTGAATTGAAAGGATGTTAGAGACAATTTGCCTAGATAGATTTATCTGTTTCCTTCATAGCAGAGTATGCCTACTTCATAATTGAAAGACATCCTATGTAACGGTGCAGAAAGTACTGGTGTCCTTCACTTATAACAAAAATTCAACATGCAGTGTGGTTATCTTTATGATAAACCTATGATTGTATTTCTTTTTTATTATCATTTATTCTCTCATACAATAAAATCTAATCATAGTTTCCCTCCTGCCACTGCTCCCAGACTCTACCACCTCCCCTCTCCCTCAAATTCACTCCTCCTCTATTTCACTTCAGAAAAGAGCAGGCCTCCAAGGAATATCAGTGGATCACAGCCTAACAAAATAAAATAAGACTAGGCACACATTTCTATGAATAAAATAATACAGTAAACTTGGAACGGAAAAAGTAATATAAAGAAAATGCCCTAGAGGAAAACATGCCCATCCCAAATCATAAGATTCTCTATAGTGGGAGGGGATAGTATGGCAAAATTGAATACATAAGAAATAAACAGAAAAAAGCAAGAAACTTCCACATACAGTATTAACGAAAGGGGCAGTCAGGATGAAAGATTTTGTTGATGTTGTCATTTTATAGAGCTACTAATTTGGTGTGATAGTAGTTGAGAGTGTGAAAGGAAGTTTTATAAAGGTAGAGCAGGTGCACATAATAACTATGTCAAGGCATTATTGGTTACAGAAATAAGAGATACAAAGGAAATTGGCTTGAAGTATGAATGACTGCACTAAGAGGACATATTACTGGCAATTGTTATTGCTATATTAAGGTATCTGTTTGGGTACAATGAAGGTAGAAACAATGAGAAGAGTTCATATAGCTTTTCCAGATTAAAAGAAATGCAGGAGCACTTCCCTTTTCTTTTTGAACGATGTCATCAGTTAATAACAAGGTCTGAATGTTTCTATGGACTCTCCAGTGTTCTTTTTAAATGGCCAAATAAACTTAAATTTCATATTTACAAATTAAATATCTCACTCAAATGTACAATGGGAGCCATTCCTTCTTAAGACATGTAAGTGTATTATAGTTGTAAGCAATAAGTTACAGGTTTCAAAAATCATGGCACATGTGACATATTACATATTTCAAAATCAATAGTGAAAGATATGGTATGGTTATCAGTATATTAAATTTATCAGTTAACTTTATTGTGGACAGTAAAAAAGCTTCTTTGTATTACTTTGACTTATGTAAATCTGAAGGAGCCTAATGGAAGACATTTGATATTGATTAACTGGATATCATCTTAATATGTCTTACAAGACAGAAAGTTCTCTATTGCATGAAAATCATTGAGTCATAACATATCAGAGGCTAATTATAACAATTGACTTTTCAATTTACCTCTCACTGTAATTACCCAAATATTTTACATTATTTGCTTGTTAACATAAAATGATTCTCTCTTATAATAAAGGGGAGAGAGACAGACAGGTAGAGAGAGTGAAAGACAGAGAAAGACACAAATATACACACACACACACACATACACACACACACATACAGAGAGAGAGAGACAGAGACAGAGAGAGACAGAGAGAGACAGAGAGAGACAGAGACAGAGACAGAGAGAGAAAGACAGAGAAAGAGACAGAGAGAGATCAATGTTAAAGCATGGATGATTTGTCACTACTTGGAGGGTCTGTGCTTTTATTATCTTTATTCTAGTACAGATATGTTTTTTGGGTAATGAGATGAAGAAAAAAAGGCTATACACAAAGACAGTTGATATAGATTACAGAAATAAAAAGCTCATAACAATGCAGGAAGAAAGGTGCTCTTGTACTTTACTCCATCCAATCTGCCATTTCCTGCAGCATCAATAAATGCACAAAGGCTTGACAAGGTATATATCCATACAGTCATTTTACATAATAAAGCTGAATGTCATTTACTTGAGTTTCCAACTGAAAAATCTTTGATGCGGGTTTCAAGTGTAAATCATCACTATCCAGGTTTCCATGTACTTTCTAGAGCATTTGAATCCCAGCCAATTCCATATCCATTTCCTTTAGCATTGGTACAAGCATCAGGATGGAGAGAGGCATTTAGCCAACTTCTCTGTGGAAATATTTCTCTTTTTAAAAAACTAATGCCATCAAAAGAAAATACAAGTACTTTGGGTAAATAGTTCTCATTGCAAGCTGCCTTTGAGAGGTCATTAGTTTTTCTGACCTGCTTTCTATAAATAAAGTCATGCAGTTATTGTAGTACAAAAGTATATAACACTTAAGTATACTTAAAGCCCTGTTCTAAGAATTTTAAGATTTTTTTGTGCGTGTATAAATTGTGATAATGAGTTACATATTTAAAATTTAAAGACTGTTGTACTTTAAAGAATCCATGAGAAAATTATTTCAGCTTGTAAGCTACTATCTTATAATACATACCCTGTCAGTGAATTTATCTAAGACAGATAACTTCCCAGAATAGTTGAGCTAATCTTAAGAAACTGCCTAGCTTTGTAAATTTTACTGTCTCTATTTTTCTTGCAAGTCAATGAGTCCTGGGAACTAATTGCTAGTTTTGCTTCTATAAAGCAAAAGTTTGCTTGCTGGAGAAAACTGAGACATCTACAGGATGTGTATTGTAAAATTTAGATACTGCAGAATATAAGTTAATTAGACCCCTGAAAACCTCTTTCTTTGTAACTTTGAGATTTCTGTCTATATAAGCCCAAGGTAAATACAGCTAAGTTCTGCATCTTGAAAGTGATCTAGGATGTAGACCTTGCACCATGAGTATCCAGATCAAATACTTAATAAAACTTCTTATTTGTTACAGTTTAGTCATGGTCATTGCTCAGGTGAACCTCTGAGCTATCTCAGACCTATTACAAAATATCGTACTTGCATGGATGTCTGTATATCACATGCATGCCTGATGCCATCGAGGTTATAAAACAGTATCATATCATCTATAACTGCAGTTGTATAAGATTTTGAGCTGCTATATGAGAGCCAGTAACTGAACCTATATCCTGCAGAGCAGCATCAATTGCTCTTAACTGTTAAACCATATCTCCAGACCCTCGAGCATTTTATCTTAATCTTTACATTGCCTATATTTTTTAAATGAGTAAAGTGAAGCACAAGCAGGGTAAATCGTATAATCAACATGGGGAAGCTACACAAACTGTTTGCCAGAAATTAAAATCCAAAATGGTATACAGAATCTGTGTTCTTAGCTGGTATGTTGTAGCCTTATACCAAACCATAAATTGAATAATTCATCATGGAAATATTGCCAGAGATTCCTTTTGAACCTATTAATGTCAACTCCGTGTGCTTTATTTTCCTCTAGCATATTATCTTCAGTTCTTCCTGGGTAAAATATACTTATCTGACCATAGGAATTTTTTTAGACTACAGAAACTTTAATTATTTTGAAGAATTCGTACTACCTCAGAAACTCACTTACTCATCTGCTTTAAAGTCCTTTAATATAAAAGTAGGAAAGAAACTGTGCAGCTCTGGCCCTAAGTCTTCATCTTTCTGTGTCCTTACCACATATAGAGAAGACTTTTATTGTCTAACAGCATAGAGCAATGTTAGTATTTTTAAATTATGTAAAAATAAAGTATGAATTTCTGTGGCTTTTAGGAACTATTCCAGTCAGAAATCTAGGCGTAAGTCCCACTTCTAAATCCCACTCTACCAGATACCCACTTCCCTATGGAAAACACACACACACATACATACATACATACACACACACACACACACACACACACACACACACAAATAATCAGTGTCTTGTTATTAGTTTAAAAGGTGCTGTAGGTGTTCCATTCTCCTCATTAGGTCAGATTTGCAAAGTTTATCAAAACATCTATCCTCTCCAGTAGCAGTGAGGTGCCTTCAAGTCAAATCCCAATGTTTCTCTGATTTTAATCTAAGTCAAGAGGCATAAATAATTTTAATTGGTTTAGTATATCATGAAAATGTTTCCTGTGTAATAACTGTGCTAGAAAAAAAGGAAAGAAACAAGAACGGAGATTCAATGAGTGGAACAATGATTTCCTTTCTCACAGAAACATTTTCTTCATGAGCTAATTAAACCATTTCCTAAATTGGATCCGTGACTCTAAAATCTATTCTCCATGCAAATACCAGGAGCTTTTAGTGTATAACTCATCACAATGAGTTCCTCTCCAACAGATCCAAGCAAAAGTTTTGTGAATTTGAGGGGTAATAGTGGCAGACAAGAACAACTGTGATAAGAATAATAGTTCCCTGCCCTTTTGATTGTTTTGCAGACATGAGAGGGTATTGACATCAATACTCCAGTGAAAGTATTACAGTCTTGTTCTTCTTCTTCTTACTATATAGTCTTGTAGCCATGTTGTTATGTATGCTGCAGTACTTTTTGTGCTATATACTCTCACGTTTGTGGACACACAGACAATCACATTGACTAAGGTATGACAGATTAATTTATAATGGAAACTAAATTTTCTCACCCTAAGTTTCTCAATTTATGGACCAACTATTGATACAATTGCTGTAGTGTATTTGTGTTAAATTCTGAAGTTCATCTCCTTAATGCTAAGTGTTTTCTCCTTGCCATTATTTCTTGATCTAAGAACTTGAGAACATGAAGGCCACATTCATCATTCACTCCTTCCTCTTCACAAATGTTGGTGGCATTTTGCAATAATATTTAATTTTTTGAAAATTCTATGTATTTAGATAATATACTTTGAACACATTCAGATACTTCCCTTCCATCTCCTCTGATGTATCATACCTTATCTCTTTCCCAATTTTATGTCCTCCTTCTTAAAGTTGCTCTTAATCATTCCCAGTACAATTAGTGCTGCTTATATGTACATGATTATAGAGCCATAAGCAACCTATCAGCACCTTTAACCCAAGGGAGAATGATTTCCCCTCCCTTAGCAGCTATCAACAAACAATAGGTCTTCTACTAAAAATGGCACTTCATGTGGCCTTTCCTCATCAATGATGAAATTTTGACTGGCTTAATATGCAGGTAACCACAGATGCTCTGGGTTGATATGCACATGGTCATGTCCCGAAGTCATATTCCACAGCATTTCTCCCCATTTGCCACCTAAGACATCCTTTCTATCTCCTACTTTCTGGTATTCATGGTCTACAGGAAAGGATGTGAGGGGAGATTGATATGGATGCTTCATCCACTTCACAGCATTCATTCGTGGCACTTTGACAAGTTACGTCTCTACATTATCTGCTACTCAATCCAAAAGAAACCTATTTGACCAAGTTTGATGCCAACTCAAATTTATGTGTATAAATAAAAGCAAAGATATTTAGAAGGCAGCTTGGTAGCATGAGGGTTTAATGAACAATAGCTTACCCTGTAGGGCCTAAGTTTTCCTCAGTCATGAGCTTTTGATTAGATTTACAGTCCTAGTCATAAAATTCTGCCTTTGGAGCAGGCCTCATGTATAAAGGAAAAGTGGTTGGTAATCCCCATTACTATTATGCAACTACTGAAACAATGGCTATATCTTGGCTGACAGGTCATTATTGTAGTTTGCAGACTCCAGAACTAGGTTAAGAGAATTGATGTCTTTTCTTTACCAGCAACCTGCATGGAATCAAATTTTATTACATTCTTTCCCTTCATAGCTGAACATCATAAACATAAATCTCCATTCTTAGTTCACTATGTTTAGTAGTAGTTCTTGATGACCTATTATGCTATAGGGATGTTATTTTACTTCACTCATCAATTCATTTTTTTTTCATCTCATATTATTTGTGTCACCAAGATCCCTGATGCTGCAACATCAACTCCCAGTCTCCCTAGAGGAGAACATTCCTCATTGAAGATATATTCATTGTTTCCTGTTACTATGACAAAATCATTCTGCATGGATAGAAGATAATAAAATTATCTTGGAAATAATTTCCACTAATCTTCATCTCTAAACATTGCTATCTATTCTTTTCAGTCTTGGAAGAGAACTGGACAATTGATATGTAGTGTCTGCAGTCTCCCCTATGTATGTTCTTTGTCTGTCTGAACTCAAATGACTGATGTGTCTATTTTCTACCTTCCACATGTTTGTGGAAATCATAATGCCCTTCTCATTCAATTATATTTTGGACATTTATTTCTGTTTTAGTTACCAATAAACTCAAATAGCACTGCATACCAATGAAGCACAAAACTTAACATCATAAATCTATAAACATTTTCATAACTTATTTTTCACCAAGTGTTCAGCTAAAATTCAGCTGTGCACAGTTCATGTTAGCTGGGATTACTCTTATATCTGCAATCAGCTTGAAGTGCATTAGGTTATGTTTTGGTTTGAATGTGAAATGTCCTCCATTTCCTTATGTAATTGAATAATTGGTCACCATCTGTTGAGGCATCTGCTGGGGGCAGGGGGATACATACAGTGGATACAGCCAACCCAAGGGTGAAGTGTATGTTGTATAACTACAAAGAACTACTTAAATCTTTTGAAACTGAAACCTCCAATGCCAAGCATGATGTTATAACATTTGGTGTTTGTCTTCATGGGGTTTGGGTCTTTCTTTGGTCCAATAACAACTCATCAGCCTCTATTACTCCCCTTTAGAATGAGAATCCATATTCTGTGCCATTGTATGTTGGATGCATATAATTAATTTTTATTTTCAGTCTTGGAGTAATGGTTAAAAGATTTTCTTAAATCTTAGAAGACATTCTGAGTGTTAGGATTGTAAAAAGACTATGGTGCCATTTAAACTTAGAGTAAATACATTTTATAGCCTGAGATGGCAGTGAATCTAGAGGGATTGGGGACAGTATACTATGATTTTAATGTGAAATGTCCCTCAAAGGCATTTGATCATTTAGTGTTCAGTTGGTGACACTGTTTGATATAATTATGGTACATTTAGTAGAAAGAAATTTGCTGGAGGAAGTATGCCACTGAAGGTAGGTTTTGAGGTTTTATAACCTGATCCTACTTGTAGACTATCTGCTTTCTAATTCTGAATTTCTGATTCAATATGACACACCAGCATCATGTTCTTGCTACCCTGTACTCTTTACCATGATACCTTACTTTTGGGACTGTAACCCAAAACAAACGTTTTCTTCTACTAAATTACTTTTGCTAGGTTATTTTATCATGAAGAAGCTCAAGTGTGTGCGTATGTGTGAGTGTGTATGTGTGTGTGTGTGTATTAAAGAATTTTTTTAGAATGGCTTACAGGCTGTGATCTAGTCACTCAAACAATGGCTATCACTTGACCGAAAGGCCAAGAATGCAGTAGTTATTCACTTGATAAGATTGAATGTCTCAAGAGTCCTAATCTGGTGCTGGAACCAGAAATTTCCAGAGAGCTTTTGGCCTACATTAGAATCTCAAAGAAGTAGGTTGTAGTATCAGTGAAAGAGCGTTTCAGCAACAGGATAGATGGACTTACAAACAAGAGTGAGGGTAAGCATGCAAAAAGGTAAAGCCTTCTTTGGTGTTGCCTACTACCAGAGTTTGTGGCCTGGATTTAAGGTGGGTCTTCCCAGTTCAAATGATTCAGTTATGAAAACTTTCATAGTCATGCCTAGCTCCTTGAATTCTAGTTGATTCCAGATGTTGTCAAATTGACAAGAAATATTAGCCATTACAACCTTTTTCTGTTTTTCTTTAAAATCACTTTTAGTGGTGTGTGTGTGTGTGTGTGTGTGTGTGTGTGTGTGTGTGTGTTGGTCTGTCTGTCTGTCTGTCTGTCTGTCTGTCAGTCTGTGTGTATTGATGGGCCACTGTGTGTGTGGAGGGGGTTTGTGGGTAAGAAAACAACTTTTAGGAGTAGATTATCTTTATCTTGTTGGTTCTGTGGATAAAAATCACATGTGCAAGAGTCTTTATCCACTGGGATATCCTAACTTTGTATTTGGTAAGAATCTCTTTGAGAAAAAAAAATGTTGCTTATAAAATAAGTGCAGCAGTTAAAAGTGATATTATAGGAGATATGGAGGTGTATTAAGTAGAAAAGGCCACCAATAAAATTAGTTCGACACATTCAGCCTACTGCATTTGTCTTAATAGTGGAAATGTGGTAAGGAAAAGCAGGCATGCACCAAAGTGAACTAGTAAGTTTCATATTCTTTGAGAGAACATGGCATTATCTTTGCTTTTTTTCTAGTTCTGTAATGTTTCTTCTCCCCTTTTCCTTTGTGACTATTATAACTCCTTTAACAACTCAGAAAAAGTCCCATTAATACATGAAACATTCCATAAAATACACATTTGTCTTTACTGTGTTTGTTACTATCCAGATAAAAAAATTGGAAGATTTTAAGTTTGATTTGAATATGTGACATGCCCAACTAGTCCTTTACTATGAAACAGGACATAATATTCAAATCCAGATGTAGGTATGTGATCTAAAACCCAGCACCACTTCTGAACTGGCTGGTTTTATGTGTCAACTTGACACAAGCTGGAGTTATCACAGAGAAAGGAACCTTCCCCTGAGGAAATGCCTCCATGAGATCTATCTGTAAAGCATTTTCAGAGTTAGTGATCAAGGTGCGAGGGCCCATTGTGGGTAGTACCATTCCTGGGATGGTAGTCCTGGGTTCTATAAGAGAGCAAGCTGAACAAGCAAGAGGAAGCCAGGAAATAACTTTCCTCCATGGCCTCTGCATCAACTTCTGCTTCCTGACCTGCTTGAGTTCCAGTCCTGATTTTCTTTGGTGATGAACAGCAGTGTGGAAGTGTAAACTGAATAAACCTTTTTTTCCCCAACTTGCTTCTTGGTCATGTTTGTTCAGGAAGAAAAACCCTGACTAAGACAACTTCTCTTAGTGATTATGACTTATTCACATACAGATACATTAATCAAACTGCTCCAAGTCAAAGTCAAGACTTGAACCAGAAATGCCAGAAACAGTCTAAAGGTTTTTAGAGAAATAGTAAAGCTGTTTACGTTAGAGTCCTGATGCTTCTGGTGGTTATCTTCCTCAGAAAATATCACCGAGCAAAGAAAACATGAAAAAAAATAGTGTCAGCTGCTGAAAACAGGTATTTCTGTAGGCATGAATGGAACATCTAGTTCATTTATCATTTTAGAGCCTTTTAATACCTGTAGACATTTAAGTCCATAAATACAATTTGATTTTACCCCCAAAAAGCAAATGCCTAGCTGTACTTTTGGTGGCAGTTTGGTTCACACATTTTTAGTAGCATTCCTGTATCCATTCTCTATCTTGGAAGCTCGTACTATGGACATATAATGAATAGAGTTATGTAGAATCACCACGTCAAAGAGTTCTTTTTACTACTTCCTGCTAATCTGAAGATTCTACTGTACCTTCCAGCAGTATTCGTTCTACAGTGAGCTGCTACTGGGGTAAGTTGATTGTACCTCTCAATTTTTAAATAATCTAAATTTGTGCAGAATTTAAGAAGCTGTGCTTTGCATACTCAGCATCACATTATACTGTTTATAAATTTGCATTTATTTGTTCTTAAAAATTATTTGCAGGCCTCTAAGAAAGCATCTGTCTCTATTTGTTCTTTAAAGTTTATTTGTATACTACAACTGCAAAATTGCAGTTGCAAGTTCCTAGGTATATTTTCACTCAAGTTATTTTCAGGCCTCTAAGATACTATCCCACAAAGATAATATCTGACACTCAGAAGACATATGTTGTATAAATCAATTTTGAAATGTATTCTATGCTTTGGGATTCTCAATAAATTTACTCTGTTAACTATTAAAGAGGAATAAAAATAGAGACCCAATCTGCCTTAAGACATGAGTTTATTATTTCCCAGCTCCTACCACATCTCAATTTCCACATGTGTCCCAGCCTTCTATCTTCAGAGTCCCTCCTATTCTTGCTTAGCATTCTCATGAATAGAGAGCTTCTATTATCTTTATTAACATCCATTAACTGAACATTTGAATGATGCTCAGTGTGACAATTATATGCAAGCATACAGCTTTCACTGATCAAATGTATACTTCCTTTATCTAGCCTCCCACTGCCATTTCCAAAATATAGTAATCACTAGTCTTAGAGCTTTTGATATGTTTGTCCTTGATTGTGTGCCTTTCTTTGTATTTTCCTCCAAAGTCCTTTTTAAAATTAGAGATGTTCATGTAAAGCTTCATTTGTTTTATTTAATGCATTCTATTTTGCTTATTCAGTGAAATAATTTGTCATTGATAGCCTAAACTGCATTGCTCCAGGCTTCTATTACTTTAGCTTTGTTCCCTTTGAGAGTTTCAGACCATTGAATTATAACTGCCTTTGCTATGACTTCTGTGATTTTGGTTATCAAGGGTAAGCAGCATCTTTATCCTGTATCTGTACCTCCATCTTCAGGTGTCAAGAAGAAACCCCAGAGATATTATTCTGTGGAATAAGAAACTATCTGTCATTAGTGTTTATTTTTTAAGGAAGAGATGATACTCTGTGTACACTGGATATGCCTACCCGTTCTTTCCTACACATGTAAAAGTGAAATATAAAAAATCTAAGTTATTTCTACAAGCTTATATTGCAACTTACCATCCTTGTAGATCTACATTCTGCCTGTAGAATACCATGGCTATGCTGATAATTTATTTACACCTGTTTCCATTAACATCTGTATATAATGGGGCATACTCTCTCTATTCACTGAATTCTAATATTTCCATGCATCACACATCTCTTTTTTAATACAATCTATGATTTGATTGAGTCTCAGGATCTATTCAGCTCAACACACTGAATCTCTTTATATATGTTCAGTGAGAACTCTTATTTTCTACCAATTTTCTCATAAGCATTTTGGCTTTACAGGAAAGCAGCTATCTTCTGTGGTCATCTCTTCACCTACCATCTTCTTTCTGGTGATGCTGTTATCTTTGAACCACCTTTATAAAATTAAGAAGTCCATAACTTTTACCAGTATCAGAAAAATATTCTTTTTAATGTATTCAATATTGTGTATACCTTGTCAATCTATAAACTCTTGTCCCTGCTATATAACAGAGATTAATGTTATAAAGCAATGTCCTTTATTCTTAGAAGAACTGGTTCTTGATCTATGAACTGCAATGCTATTTATGTAACAATTAATTATTTCAGTAATCAATAGACTAACATCTTAACAAACAATTCAATTTAATATGTTTCTCTTTCTTTGTCCAATACTATTTTACTAAGTACATTTGATGGGCAGCGGTGGTGCATGCCTTTAAGCCCAGCACTCAGGAAGCAGAGGCAGGTGGATCTTTGTAAGTTCAAGGCTAGCCTGGTCTGAAGAGTGAGGTCCAGGACAGTCAAGGCTACACAGAGAAACCCTGTTTCAAGTCCCTCCCCACAAATGGAACATTCATGATAGTACTATAAACAATCACATTATCAATAAATAAAATTAGTCGATAACAATTGACATTAGTCAATTAGTCAATGTCAGGCACCATATTCTTTATTTAATACCTTCCATTTTAATATTTTATTGATAAAATAAAAATTTTTTGTCTAACTTAAATGACACTTTGATATCACTAGTTTCTAAGTGACTCGTACAAACGTATTTTTATTGCCTTTCTCTGTTGATGTCTTCTCTTTGTTCCTTATTTTATAGTGTATCATTATAATCACTCATGATTTTGTACAGTCTCAGGAATAATCTGTTAGCCACACTTTCCATTTCCAATCATTGAATCTATCAAACATAGAGCAAGCAAAAGTAAAAGAACAAATAACATATAGCATTTAAATCAATAAACACTGTATTGCAAAACATTATCAAATTAGTGAACTGACATATCCAAAAGAGTACTGAACTAACCAGATTAAGGAACAAAAATAACATCTTCAAATTAAGGTTTACAATACCCCTAAGGTATAGAGAAAGCCCTGTTGAGACAGTCATCTAGAGTTCCTATTTGAGAGTAGTTTTGGTCTACTTTGTTTTTTAATGGATGAGTTTCCATTATTGTTCCTACTTGGAGTAATTTCATACAATAGGGTAAATAATAGTAACCAAAGATAGAAATGGTTTTCTTTCTAATAGCTCTAAAGAACCTGATGCTTTACTATTTAGCAGTTCTCCTTTTTTCCCTGTCATGGCATCTGGGAGGTAGCCTGCCCTCAAAAAAGATTTTCTTAGAGGACACTTTAAATAATTGTGGTAGAGTCTTAGATAAGGTAGGATCTCCTTGTTGTCACAATTGGGTTTCAGTAAGCTTCAGAGATGGCAATTTGTCAATGTAATATATGTTAGAATTACTTATATAGACAAACAACCCTCTTACCATTATCTTGCTTTATTGTAATCATGGCAAAATTGCAGCTCAGTAAACCAGATCAAGCGTCTCTACTTAAATATGCATAACAGTATGTGGCTTGTGAAAAACATAAAACTGTTCATTTACTTTAATTCAAATTTGTGGATACTCACATCAAAGGGATCTATAAGTACCAGATTGTAATTATGTCATATTTGTGATTCTCTCATTTTCTTATCTCCTCAAACAATCCTATTATACTTTTTCATCTATACTTATGCTAAACCCATGGGAAAATGTTTTTTCTTTTGCTTATTTGTTTGTTTTATGAGCAAACAGCCTTAGTTAGAATAGGCATACTATAATCTTAAGTTACATCCTCCTAATAGAACACTAATTGTACAGCAATGAACATGTTTGAGGAAGTTTCTTTGTAGTAGGATGAAGCGACCTTTGGGTATATGTCCAAGACTGGTATAACTGGATCTTGTGGTCAATCAATTTTCTCTTTATGAGGAATTACCACACTGATTTTTCACAGTGGCTGTATATGTTTTTACTCTGGCAGCAATGGATGTGTTTTCCTTTTGCTCTACATCTTTGTGAGCATGAGCTGTCACTTTTTTTTATTGATCTTAGCCAGTCTAACAAGTGTAAGATGAAATCTTGTAGCTCTGATTAGCATTTCCTTGATGACTAAGGATGTTGAACTTTTCTTTAAGTTTTCTTGGTCCAAATTTTCTCTTCTAATAACTCTCTGTTTAGATCTGTGCTCCATATATTAATTATTTTTTTCTTGCTATTTGGTTTTTGAGGGTTTATTGGTTTCAGTTCTATGTATATTTTTGATATTAGCTCTCTGTCAGATGTGTCTGGTAAAAATCTTTTTCCATTCTGTAGGCTACTGCTTCCTTCTAATGATGATGTCCTTTTCTGTACGGAAGTTTTTAGTTTCATGAGGTCTCATGTATTAATTGTTGACCTTAGTGCATCTATTAGCAGTGATCTCTTCATAAAGTCTTTTCATATGCCCATGAGTTCAGGGTATTCCCAAGTTCTCAGGCTCAGTGTATCTGGTTTTATGGTGACACCTTAGACCCATTTACAGTTAATTTTTGAGCAAGGCAATAAATATGGATCTATAAGTATTCTTTTACATGTAGCCATCCAGTTTGGCTAGCATCATTTGTTGAAGACACTGTCTTTTTATTCAATATGAATTGAACTTTATCAATTTGTCACAAATGAAATCATGTTTTATTACAATAATAAATCTTTTATATTCTAGTGTCCTTGATATTTATGTTTTGATCACCTATATTATATTTATTTCAAGTTGAGCACTAATAAAAATTAGTGTCTTTATTTTCTTTTGATAATTTTGGTTGGATGGGAAAACAGAAAGACAAAAATATCACTATGTAGCCCAAGATGGCCTCAAATTCAGCATCCTCCTGCCTTCATTACTAATGTTTTAGGATTACATAGCACCCAACTGATTTTACTGTATGGTTACAGAAGATCATTACAACATTATAACTCTTATGTTCTGTTATGTTCCATAAATTTCAAGGTATATTTCCATTTATCTTTATTGTCATTATTTTGAAATATTATATACTTAAGTTTTTTGTTTGGACTTTGTGTTGTTGTTTATTTGTTTGTTTTTGCTTTAGGGCAGAAGACATAATTATTTCAATGTATCTGCAAATTTTCCAGTAACATGCATTTGCAAAATAACTTATATGGATTTCATTCTCTTCAAATGCCTAGGTATATGAATTAAGATCTGTTTCCAAGGCTATTCTATGGGTGCTTGAAACTTGTGCTCTGCTGTTTTTGGCTAGAATGTTCTATATAATTTTGCTCTGTTTGACTCAAAATATTGTTCAAATTTCTCATTTTCTTAATTTATCTGGATGCTAAGTTCATTGTTGAATTGAGATGTTGAATTTCCTATAATATATTAACTGGTGATGAAAGATTATCTCATAGTCAGTAATTTGGGTGTAATATTAAAGAATAAGACACTAGTAAACTTGATTGTAACTTATTGTATGCTCTTATATATTCACAATTTTATCCCAGAAGCTCAGCGTATCATCTCAGTATAAAAACATTGATTTAAAATGTTTGTGTTCACACATTAAAATAAAAAGTAGTTTATTAAGTGACTAATATGTGAGACACTGGATGCAACATCTCTGCTTCAGAGCACTGGTATCTGAATATTCAATGGATGAGGCGAAAGTCCATTGGCCAATATGTAAAGTCAATATGCTAACCTCATGTGTTTAGTCATACAAGCTTTACAACCAGGCAACACAAACAGAATTAGTGTAGGTTCTCATATAGACATCAAAGCTCTTTGATTAAAGCAGGAGGTTTTAGCTTGCCAGAGAATTCTTTCACTCTAAGAACAAAGTTTTGAAAATCTTATGTATAGTGTTTTCATCATCTCATGTCTTAAAATTTCTTTGGTGTGAAGGAAGTTATGCATGCTAATATGCTAGATTTTTAATGGATGAAAGTGTCTCACATATAAATAATTAACCTCTTCCCAAAACTTGAGTTTTAAATTAAATTTTTGACAGTAGAGGTGAATCACTGATTGTGTGATATAGTCAGTTAAAATGCCTTCTTAGTATGAAAAGTTCAGACTTTGAATTTTTTAATTTTTTATAATTTTTGCTATATTTGCACAAAAACAAAATGTAAATCAACATCATCCTGAATGATATATTTATAGTTATTAAATATAAATGACAACTTCAATTTGATTAAAACAGGAGTGCATGAAGTATTAAACAGTTCGTCTCCCCATGGCATCTTGTGCCAATTTCTTTCTGTCCATAAAAATCATCCTATTTACTGTGGCATATATAAAATATTCAGTTTTTTCTGATTTATCCTCTGTTGTGTCTTCTTGAGTGACAGCTAAAAATTAGACAGAAGGTGGAGATAGCAGTATCTTTCTTCACCGTGAATGCAGCTCCTGAGAAAAGGGGGAAAGTGGAACACTGTTCATTCAGGAGATAAACAGCAATATCTTTCTGTTTCAGCTCTCAGTGACTGGAATCTACATTAGAGATGACTATCATTATCAGAAATGGTTTTGTATCTATTTTATGGGAAAATGTTTACATTTTGAACTGATGTAGCAATGTATTCATAGCACAGTTAGTTGACAATGATCTTGTTGGATCTCAGTTCTTATCAGCCTTACCTGTCACTTTTCTTCTACATATACCTTAGTTTCTAATAAATCTCATTTTCACTGAATATGCTTCCACTTATCAATCTACCTACCATCATCTTCTACTGTTATGCATGCTTGTCCAGATGTGTTCTTTGACTTCTCTTCCTAATAGAGCTCTCATTGGTTATTTAATTCAAATTACATATTTTAGTTTCCAGATCTCCTACAGTGTGACAAAAAAACCCTTCATTTTATGCCTGTTATTCACATAAAATATGCATTTGTTATTAAAATTCTGGTCAGCATTTCTAAATATAATTTGACAATTACCTATGAAGAGGTAGAATAAAAACCATCTCTTTAATTAATAAACTTCTTTATAAAAAGCTTACAAATATAATTATTACATAACAAAATTAACCAGATCCTATGTCCATACATCTTAAAGAACTTTTATACAGTTATAATAGCCATTCTAAAAATGTGGACTTTTGTAGGAGGAGCTAAGGTGGGAGGAGTAAGGAGAGGAAATGAAAAGGAAGAGAAGCAGCAAAGCAAGGAGGGGGAGAGAGAGATGTAGGAGGATGAAGAGCCACACAGGTATGGAAAACAGTCCTAGGTAACAATTTATATTTAGGTTACCTAACTGAGGAACACCTCTAATTGTATGGGCATATTGTTATTGAACTTTACCAAACATGTAAAGCCTTTGATTAATCTTTAAGCATTAGTGTTTCATTCATATTGGGTATTGTGTAGATGGCTGTATGTTGAGACAGAGTGGAAGATTGGCAGAGCCATCTCCCACACTGGCATCTCTTGGGTGGCAGGGCCAGTGTCTCTGGTCGCCTGAGCCTGCAGACTGAGCCGAGCAGCAGTGGTAAGGTAAGCCACCACCACTCATGGCCACAGGCCTAGGCTAGTTAATGGCCACATGGCAGCTGATTAAGAAAAGCCAGATTGAATGCTGCCATTTTAAATATCTCCTGAAACAGACTTTCACATTGCATTTTACACATTTACTATCGAATATTTTTTCTGTGTGTGTTTACGAGGAAGAAGTGACTGCAGGTAACAGAGACAAGTTATGAAAGGATATATGAAGTTAATCACTTTCTTATTTCTAACTTTCTCATGAATTTTTCTTTTTTTGGTGGTTGAATAAGTTATCTTTTATGACTGATTTTGTCATGAGACTATCAATATATACTTACTGAGTGATCTAACAAAAAACATACAATAATTTCCTTTATATCTGTACTCTACTTATGATATTAGTTACTGCAAAAATAAAGAGTAATAATAATATGATTGGGAAATTGTATTAAAAATTGAAAACTCACAAGACCTGGTATGTAGGAATGTAATCTCAGCTATTCCAAAACTAGTGATAGGAAAATCAAGAGTTCAACAACTTCATACCATACAAAATATGTCCCAGAACTGGCCTGGCAACTTAGTGAGACTCTGTTTCATTGTAAAGTAAAATAAAACATGTCCAGATATAGTTTATTGATAGAAAGCTTGACTAGCCCATGTAATATCCTGGGTTTGATTTATACTACTATTTTTAAAAAGACAAAAAGGAAGGTAAAGAATGTAAGAAAATCTCTATCCTTGATTAAACTAGAACAAGCAAGAAAACAATCTTCCATCAACCTTAAAAGAAGGTAGCTACACAAACATAATTCTACTTCTAATAAAAAGAAAAAAACAGGATGTAACAATCATTTTTCTTTAATATCTCTTAATGTCAATGGACACAACTCCCCAATAAAAGACTTAGACTATCAGATGGATACATAAACAGGACACAGAATTTTGTTGCATACAGGAAACACAACTCAGTGGCAAAAACAGACACTACCTCAGAGTAAAGGGCTGGAAAACAATTTTCCAAGCAAATGGTCTCAAGAAACAAGCTGGAGTAGGCATTTGAATTTCAAATAAAATGGCCTTTCAAACAAAAGTTATCAAAAAAGATAAGGAAGAACACTTCATACTTACCTAAGAAAAAATCTACCAAGAAGAACTCTCAATTCTGAACATCTATGTTCCAAATGCAAGGGCACCCACATTCATAAAAGAAACTTTATTAAAGCTCAAAGCACACATAGCACCTCACACAATAATAGTGGCAGAGAACAGTTGAGTGTAGTGCGGGAAATAATAATAATAAAATGAATGTCAAGTTCCTGCGCTATACTCAGCTACTCTCTTCCTTTAGTCCTCCTGCTTCTAGGCTAGCCTCTGTGCAGCAGTATTCCCAGCTCTGGTTTCCAAGCCTCAGAGCTGTCTGTATCTTCTTAGCCATCTACCCCCTGTGATTGGTGGTCCAAAATCCCAATAACTCAGTAAATCGAAACTCTAAAAGCTCATAGTTAATCAGTCATATTTGTATATCAATAAATTCTCAATTCACAAGATGCCCATACAATATATTCAAGGCAAATTGATAATGTATAAGCTGCCCACCTAGATTAGATCATTTATCCCAATTATTTTATCCCTATATGATATTATAGCTACCTGTGGCTATTTAAAGCCAAGTGGAATCTGAATCATCCTGTTTGTCCTCTATTTTTCTTCCTTCTCCACTTCCTCTTCCTCTGTCTCTGTCTCTGAAACTCTTAGATCCACCTCCCTTTTTCCTGTCCAATCACAGGATTCTTGTTGTATTAATATTCAAATTAATTGGACGGGGAAAATTCTGCTACAAGGATCCACTCCTCAGAAAGGAGGCTTGTCCTGCTAAGGGCATGAGAGAGAGTGCTTGCTCTAAAATGAAATTATGTACTTTTACTCTCTGAATGCTGAATGGGCTTTTACAAATCACCATGAGATTCTTTATATTCTCCCTACCTTTGTGAGTCCTACCTTTTCTTTGTTTCTATTTTTCTGATGTTCTTTCAGATGTAGAGCCAAGTAAACTTCTTGCTTACACTTTGATTAAAGCTTCCCTCCCAGCCATGTTGGCTACTTGTTCACAAGGTGACCAATCTTCATGCCTTTTTGTCTTTCTCTTCTCCAATTTCCTCCTGGTAGCTACCAAGATGTATAGCTTCTCTGCCATGTTTTTTTGGTTTGTTTGTTTTTCTTTTAAGCTCTAGTAAAATTGTCTTTGAGCTTCTATTACTGCTCATTCTTAAACTATTATATCAATGAGATTAAGAAATAAAAGACATGATCCTGATTTCCCCAGTATTATATGGCAACTCTGACAGAGATTCCAAAATTTCCAGGGACATATTCAATGACCAGTAATAAATGAAATACATCATCATAAGAATAAATAATTAATAATGCAAAAATTAAAAACTATAAAATGTGCAATATTTTCAAGGATTACTTATGTTTAAAAAAGACAAGGGATTGAGAACCCTGATATAATAAGAAAAGAAGTGGGAAGTTACAAGTGTATAAAACTACAAAATCATGGGGTTCTCAGTAAAGGAGTTAGAGTGAAGACTGAAGGAGAGCTGAAAGGATTTGCAGCACCATGGGGAGAGCAACAATACCAACCAACCACAGCTCCCAGGGTCTAATCCACCAGCCTGGGAGCACTTAGGGAGGGATCCAGCGCTTCAGTTGAATATGTAAGAGTGGAGGGCCCTGCTGGGCATAGGTGGAAGAATGAACCTTGACCTCATGAAGGCTGGATGCCCCAGGGGGTGGGAATTTTGAGGGTGGGGAGGTGGGAGTGGGGGAGTAGATAGAGGTTACATCCACAGAGAAGAAGGAGGAACGGTGAGGGGATTGGGGGTTCCTGGGTGGGTGGGGGATGGGGTAAGGAGACAACATAGGAAATGTAAATAAAACATCCAATAAAAATTTTAAAAAAATAAATAAAAAATAAAACTACAAATTACATAGGTAAAGAGTTTTAGATACTAATATTAACAGCAACAGGAAAATTCATGTAAAATCTTTAAACTGAATTGAAATCTACATTATATTATTTACTACAAATATATACATTAGTAAAATTGTTTTACAATTGAAAGCTGAGTTATAAATTGTACAGTAATTATGCAATTACTTGAAAATCTGCTTTGACAGTCTAATGTCTCTTTATATATTTCAATATAGTTTCACAGGTAAGTTTTGGAAATCAGAAAATGCAAATTTTAATACTGAACATACCAAAACAAATTTAAATATCATTGTTCCTAATAACATTAGTAAAAAGCAGATAGAGGAAACAGAAAAAAAAACAAAAAATCAATTAAGCTCTGTATTATTGATATAAATAAAATAGTATATAGAACTTTCATTAGTATGTTAAGAGAACTCTATCAATCATGTTATATCCCAGTTTTGTTACCTAAAAATGAAAGTTAAACCCGTGGTTCTCCCTGATCTCATGGATCTTCAGCCAAGATAGTGGGAGAAAAGAGATGAAAAGGGGGGAGGCGGAGGTCAGAAGCCCTGTGAGTAAACACAGGAGGACCAGCTATCAGGAGGCAGATCAACTTTACTTATGGTGAGTCAAGGCTTATAAAGTTTTAGGGCACTGAGCATAGGGATATTCAGGATGAGCAAAGTCATTGGATGAAGGCTTAGGGCTTTGAAATGCCTAATTACCATCGAGAAGCATTTCAGGAATCTCAGGTGCTAGCTGAACAGGTTTATCCAAGGAAAGGAAATCATTCCTGTAATTTAATTTAGTTTATGTTGTATTCCTCAAGAAAAGGTGTATCTGGCAGCTTAGAATTTTACAGAGGAGGTCAGAGAATGAGAAGTCCTGTAGATGAAGAGAAATTATCATATTGCACCAAGTCCAGAAGCTATCTAGTCATGGTGGATTTCAACATTAATTAGTTTTCAATTTTCCCACTTTAACCTTATTTGAGAAATTCTTAAAGTACCAAGTTTGTGAAGGTCAGTCTATGTAAACAGTTTGGAGAACTGTTACTAGTTTGTAGTAAGAAGTACTAGTTAGATTAAAAATGAAAATGAGAAAATTCTACAAATACATCATCATCAAGCTTTATATTGGTCTGCATTTATCAGACCATTTGAAAGGTCTATGAATTATTTTTATTGTTAAATATTTTGCTTAATTTTATAAAGGATTAAAGTGTAAAGTGTAGTACACATTAATGTTTTCATAATTTTAGAGTGGCATATCCCCATCTCCCACCAATATTCACAAACTCAACACTTTATAATGAATTTCTAAGCCCAGTTTCGTTAGATTACTTTATCCTTCCTAGGTTCAAATCTCTTTTTTGAGATTCAGCATAATGTACATTGAATGATACCTTTGGGGCATGTGAGTGAATAGGGTAGTATATAAATAGTGTGATTACTTTTTCAATGCTTAGTCTTGAAATAATGTACTTGTCCCCATACCCATTGTCTGTTTTGCCACATAATAAGTTATACAAGTGTGAAGGTACTTTATACATTGAACACATAAGAAAATTGTCATTGAACATCCAATAATATTAAGCTTTGGCCTTATCAGATTATTAGCTTGCAATGAATGAGAGTTTTATAAACTGTGTAATACAGAAACAAGTTTTCATTTTGCTTCAAGTTCCAACATGGTTGAAAACGATATGTTCCTAATTCAAGAGCAGGGAAGCGGGAATAGGAGGATGGTGGGAGCACACCCTCATAGAAACTCCCAGAATTATATGGATTAGATATGACAGAGGCAGGCCGCCAGGAGACTAGATCCCAGAATTCAAACAAAAAATTATCTTGATACTAAAATTTGTTTTGAGAATTGTATATTGCAGAATACACAGAGTTGGTGTATCTATTCATCAAGGATGCTGAGCAGACCTGCTCAAACCTCTGATGTCCTGGAATTTCAGCTGGAATGCAGTAAAAACACAGATGTCAGAGGCTTATCAATTTACTCTTCTCCCGCCCCTCTTCTAATATCTCAAGCCGGTAATCAGCTTGAGGAAGTTAATGAAGAGTTGACACTCCTATTCCCTGGGCTTGGGGACGGAGGTGGTTAATATTGGGGTGTCTTTCTAGGAAAAGGAGTGGTTTTGTGGGCACAGGGAGGAATAGCTAGGACTTATTGCGTAGCCATAACCTATTGGTAGAAATTTGTATAATTGTTATTAAGCTGAAGTTATAATTTCTTAAATGGTACAAAATTTATTTTGATTTCAAATTTAAGGTTTTTATTGGTATGAGTTTCTTATTGATATAAAAGTGAGATTAATATTGATACTCTCGTAGGCATTGTGCCTATATAACACATTTAGGAATACAAGGATTAGACCCAGTCCTTCCTTAACTTTTTTAACTGATTTGAGATGGTTAGCCTGTGAGTTAAGGGCCTATACCAAATTCATGGCTCTGAGTTTATTGTTAGGGTATTTTCTATATTTTATTTAGAAATAGCTGAGAGGAGTTAACAGACAGCAGTCAAGATTGCCTTACATGGATAGTTGGTTTTCAAATCATAAGTCCACAGAATTGATGTTACAAACATTTCTGTATTAATATTCATTTTGATTACAGACCTGTCTGCTCTTTACAGCTTCCCTGTCTTGGATTCTAAGTCTAAGAAGAAATTGAGCATCTTTGGAGTTACTCCAGTTGTGGTGAGACAGCCACTAGGCAAGAATTGCCTCTTTTCATCTACATACAAATTACTCTCCTGAAAAGGACACACTTGCAGAATAGTCGACTGATTATATCTGCCAATACAGAGTAATCAGCCCTTAATAATTCTGAATCACTAGATCTGTCAGATGATCCTGGGACAGAAGGCTGAAGATCAGATGCTCCAACGTTTTGTTGTATAGGGACTGTCCAGATAATCAGCGGTCTCTGTAAATTGGCTAAGTTTTAGAGCTATGCTTTGTGCTTCCCGTAATTTCAGTTAATTCAGTCATTCTGGATTTCTGAGGAGGTTGAAGACTTATAGTCTCATAGCCAATCCCTGCTATTTATTTTATGAGTAAAGATTTGAGAGGATGACTTTCAGCTGACATTCATTCTAAAGCCAAGAAAAAAGCCAGGTTCAAAACTAAGTCTTTTAGTTAGGAGAGATGACAGAGGTTCTGTTTAGTCAACAAAATGATGGGCTGAGTATTAGGTCTATCTTGTTCCTTAGTGATGCAAATGGGTATAGTTATGCTCTAATTGTATTTTGAGAGAAAAGGTTTTTTTGTTTATTTTAACAAGAAGGGTGATATGTAGGAGGAGCTAAGGTGGGAGGAGTAAAAAGAAGAAGAGGAGAAGTAAGGAGAGGAGGAGGAGGAGGAGAGGAGGAGGAGAAGGAGAGGAGGAGCTAGGAGATGAGAGAGAGAGAGGGAGAAAGAGAGAGAGAGAGAGAGAGAGAGAGAGAGAGAGAGAGAGAGAGAAACATGGGGGCAGATTTCCACATGTCTCTGCCAGTAAAAGGTAGTTGGTATATCTAGGGTGGGTATTGGGTTACACTTCTGATTGTATGGGCATCTTGTTATTGAGAGTTACCAAACTTACAAAGCCTTTGATTAACATTTTTAAAAAAGTTACAAAAAACATTATTAAAAACGTCTGCCTATAAAATGTTTATATCTGGGAGTGGGAATGGGGAAAGTGGATGACATCTGAAATGTAAATAAATAAAATATCCAATAAAAATGTAAAAAGAAAAAGAAAATGATACATTCTTTGGAATCACATTAATTCAAGAAAGAATTCTTCTGTAAATAAAAAATATATGTATGGGTAGGGTACAGAGCTCAACAAAGAATTTTCAACTGAGGAATATCGAATGGCCAAGAAGTACCTAAAGAAATGTTCAACATCTTTAGTCATCAGAGAAATGCAAATCAAATCAATGAGATTCCACCCCACACCAGTCAGAATGGCTTAGATTAAAAACTCAGATGACAGCAGATGATGGCAAGGATGTAGAGAAAGAGGAACACTCCTCCATTGTTGGTGGGATTGTAAACTGGTACAACCACTATGGAAAGCAATCTGGCAGTTCCTCAGAAAATTGAACACAGTATTACCTGTGGATCAAGGATACCACTCCTGGGCATATACCCAAAAGGTGCTACAGCATATAACAAGGACACATGCTACACTATGTTCCTAGCAGCCTTATTCATAATATCCGAAAGCTGGAAAGAACCCAGATATCGTTCAACAGAGGAATGGATACAGAAAATGTGGTACATTTACACAATGGAATATTACTCTGCTATTAAAAACAATGAACTAATGAAATTCTTAGGCAGATAGATGGCACTAGATATATATCATGCTGAGTGAGGTAACCCAATCACAAAAGAACATACATGGTATGCACTCATAGATAAGTAAATATTAGCTCAAACTCTCAGACAGGAATCTAAATTTTAGGCTAGATCAAGGAAGTAGGCTTCGGGTATGAAAATGACTTTGGGCTAGAACAGGGAAGTTGGCTCAGATATTTTGGTCATCCTAATAAGCCCTTAGAAATAGTGATCATAGCCGGGCAGTGGTGGCACACACCTTTAATCCCAGCACTTGGGAGGCAGAGCCAGGTGAATTTCTGAGTTCGAGGCCAGCCTGCTCTACAAAGTGAGTTCCAGGACAGCTAGGGCTACACAGAGAAACCCTATCTCAAAAAAAAAAAAAAGACTAAACAAAAAGAAATACTGATCACAGGATCACAGGAGTGTTCATGGAATTATGTTTAATGTCTTGCTTGTTCTTTAACTGTTTATGTTTATTGTCTTGCTAGTTCCTTGACTATTTGCATCTATTGTATTGCTAGACCCTCAACCAAGAATGCATATATTTAAAATGTTATAAAATATAATTAAAATGGTATAAAATAAAGACAGATGAGGGAGGATGGAATAGGGGTTCTAGGGAGGGGAAATGGTGAAAGGGGATGACTTCTGAATTGTAAATAAATAAAATATGTGATAAAAAATGTATTGATGGCAAAGAAATTAGTTGGTTTGAGCAAGTGTGACATAATTTCCTTAGATGCTGCTAGGGATACTTGCAAGTGGTAAGAATAAGAATTTTAACAATTCACCTGTATCCAGGCCCTTTAACAGGGGACCATGAACTTATTTTTCACTTGAGAAGTTCTAACCCAGTTTCTTGGAGGCATATTTGCCAGTATAACTCTTTATGGAAGCCCATGCACTTCATTGTAATACAGTGGAACCACTCATCAGATGATCTAATTGCCTGTCCCTCTGAAGCTGTCAGCCAAAAGAACTGAATTGCTGATTTTAAAGGGGGAAAAGTAGGTGATTGAAAGTGTTCCATTCTTAATGGATGGGGTTGAAATGTCATCAGTGACATTACTAAAAGTCATCACTGTACAGAGTGCACAGAGTGCCCTACTTATAAATGTAGAACTTCATTAGCGCATCCACCCACTGCTATCACATTTTCCTTTTCAAAAAGCTTTCTGCCATTTGTCATAATCAGACCTATAGGTCTGATTTTGGCAAGCCTAAGAAATCTGCAGAGTGGTTGAAACTTCGGTAACAAAAAGTCAATCAAAACAACATCATAGTTTTATTAAAAGGCACATTTAAGATCACCTATTATAACTCCTACACTTTGAACACTATAAAATAATGACAGCATACAGTGAAAATGATGTTCATAATGATTCTATGTCAATCTGATGTAAAATCACTTGGAAAGTAAACAGAAAATGAAGATGGATCCAAGAGCAAGTTGAAATTAAACAAAATCAAATGAGGACAATACATTATGAAATATGTGCCACATGTAGCATCAGTAGATGTGACTTTCAAGCATAGCCAGGATAGTCATTTCTAGAATAACAAAGGAAAGACATTTAAAGTTTGGATCCTCTCTAAAATTAGTGAAAATATTTTCAAAAAGAAGAAAAGTAACACATTAATTTTCTGAAACCCAGGGAAAGATTACTGGCTCAATCTTACTGGTGTTAAATCTTAATCTTACTGGTACTACATCTCAGTAAAATCAAGGAACTCAGTGCTGGTTCCATTGTCACAGGCTCTTTAGGATAAAGGGTGAGTTTTTAAATCCTGCATAATATTCTATATCCAAATAGTTGTTACACTTTAACCTATCTGGAAACACTGAGGAAAGACTCTGGAAAAGGAATGTCATTAGTCTCATTTGATCTGATTTAGTTTTCTGAACTGAAAATGTTAGCTGCAGGTTGTTTGTCAAAACACGTAACAGTAACTCAGAATTGCAACCTCATGAAGAATGAATTTTCATTGGTGGTAAATGACAGATTAGTAAAAAATATATATATAAACTTCTGGAAAATGAGTTATTAATAGTGAACATTGAAAAATTCTCTAATTTTTATTCATTTAAGTGAGATAGGATCAACTATGGGTTGGGGAGGGAAGAAGCCCAGAGGGCCTGGAGATTGAATCACAATGTGAAGCTTCTAAGGATGGGAGGTAGGGGGAAACTCTAGAAAGTCCCAGAGACCTAGGATGTGACAGTCTCCCAGGACTCAGTGGGATAAACTTGGCTAAAGTGCCCAACAGTAGGGAAAGGGAAATTGAAGATTCCACCTTCAGTAGATAGACAGGGCTCCAAGTTGAAGACAGCATGGCTGTCCTCTGTATGAGAGCCTAGCATGGCTGTCCTCTGTATGAGAGTCCCTACCAGTGTCTGACTGGGACAGATGTAGACAGATGTAGACACTTACATCCAATCATTGGACTGAAGTCAGGGACAACTATAGAGGAACTGAAGAAGGATTGAAGGAGCTGAGAGGGAGGGCAACCCCATATGAAGTCCAGCAGTCTCAACTAACCCGGACTCCTGGGTTCTCTCAGAGACTGAGCCACCAACTAGGCAGCAGCATACATAGGCTGGTCCAAGACCCCTAGCACATATATAGCAGAGGACTGTCTGGTGTGACCTCAGTGTGAAAAGATGTGCCTGATCCTATAGAGACTTGAGGCCCAGGGAGAGGTGCTATAAGGGGAAGAGAAGGAGCACCCTCTTGGAGTCAAGTGTGAAGGGGAGTTGGATGAGGAACTGTAGGAGGAGGAATGGGAGGAAGGAACAATGGCTGTAATGTAAATCAATGAAATAATTAATTGAAATAATAAAATAAAAACCAAGTCACATAGGATAGCATGTACTGTTGAAGAAAAAATACCTGAATCGAATCAAAGCTTTCACTATTAATTAACTTCATCATTTTACACTAGCTGAAAATGAAAGCTAAGACACTAAGACCTGACAATTGTGTGGATTGATCATATTTTGACATAGTCACACAGTATGATTAATGTTGCTATATGATGGAGTTGCTTTTCCCTGTGATGTTATAGGTCATTAGGTAGCAATAGTGTGAGCATGTATGTGAATAGAGCAGAGTAGCCATCACTGAGGAAACAGTAATAATGTTTGTCATTTTCTGGACACAGATAGAGCTCCAATCACCTCAAGAAGCATCATGGCAGTAAGACTTTTGCCTCATATTAACAGCTTAGTCTTATTTAAAGCCATATTGACTATGGTCCATGAGTTGCTTGAATCCCACTTAGAGGGGAAACAAAATAGCCATGAGAGGCAGAGAAAAAAAACAGACCTGGGTGTTGGAGCAAAAGGAGAGAGGAATAGGGGAGTAGGATCTGGCATGGAGAGAGACAAGAGAAAGACCCAGAGAGCCAGGAGAATGAATGGAAATTTGCAGCTTCCAGGGGTGGGGAGTGGGGAGATTCTCTAGGTAGTCTGAGAGACCCAGGATGAGAGAGGCTCCCAGAAGTCAATGCAGGTAACCTTAGCTGAAATGCAAACCAGTGGACGATATGAAAGCTGAAGAGACCACCTCCAGTAGTCAAATATGAACCCAAGTGGAGGGATGGGGACACCAACCAACCTATAAAACTTTTGACCCAAAATTGGTCCTGTCTAAAAGAAATTCAGAGACAAAGATGGCACAGGGACTGAAGGAATGCCTGACTAGTAGTTGACCCATTTTGAGATACATTCCATAGGCAGGCAGGCACCAATCTCTAACTATTCATGATGCTATGTTGTGCTTGCAGACAAGAGACTAGCATAGCAGCCCTCTGAGAAGCACTATATAGCAGTTGAGGCAAATGCAGATACCCACAGACAAACATTGGACAGATGTTGGAAACCCCTATGCAAGAGTTTAGAGGGAGGCCTGGAGACCCTCCAGAAAATGGCAAACCCACAGAAAAAGCAACAGTATCAAGTAACCTGAACATGTGGGAGCTCCCAGAGACTGAGCCACCAACCAAAGAGGATACACAGCTGTTCAAAGATCCTAGGCACATATGTACCTGAGGGCTGCCATGTCTGACCTCAGTGGGAAAGGTTGCGTCTGATTCTGCAGAGGCTTGATGCACCAGGGTAGCAGGGATACTGAGAGGAAGAAGAGGGGTATGAATGAGGATATGAACTCTGTGAGGTGAGACTGGAAAGGAGGACAACATTTGGGATGTAAATAAATAAATAAATAAATAAATATATGTACAGCTTTATCAACTTTGAAAAGAGAACTGAGACGACATCACAGTGGAAAGACAGCTTCTTCAACAAATCCTATTGTGAAAACTGCCAGAAAATAAATTGGATTGCTACACCATGAACAAGACTTAACCTAATATGAATTGTAGGTGTACAAAACATTGAGGAGTAGCACATATAATGGATGAGTGAACTAAGGAGCTAAGACTAAAAATAAATAACTAATGAGAAAAACAGAAGATAATAATTTTTGAAGCCAAGAGGCAGAAAAGCACTAAATCTATTGCAGTATAGAAGATTAATATGAGAAGAAAATATTTGATTCAGGCAAATATCAGAAGGTTATTGTGCCACTCTAGGCAAGATAATAAAAATACAGATTTTGTGTATAGGTTGTATAAGAGACAAGAAATAAATATTGAAGAAGTAGTGTTTGTAGAACAGTCTGGCATCTCATCAGTGTTATAGCAAACAGTTAACTATGTGTTCAGCAGTAGCTCCTTGAAAGTGGAGCTGAGTGTTTCTTCTCACCATATGACATCACAGCACAACACATCACTCAAATGGTTTTGATGATATTGGTATAAACAAACCTACTTGTCTGGAGAGATGGAAATCTGGATAAATATGCTTGCTGTGCTTCCATGATGACCTCAGTTCAAATCCCTGGCATTGACATAAAATCAGGGTGTAAGACAGGAATGAAGGTAGAGAGATTGTTGGAGCTTTCTGGCCATAAGACAATCTCCAGGTTCAAAAGAATAAGGTGGTAGGTAATAGTACCAATACACTCCATTAATCTTTGTCAGCAAGTGCACAAGGACAAACTAACATAAACACACACAAACAGAGAGAGAGAGAGAGAGAGAGAGAGAGAGAGAGAGAGAGAGAGAGAGGGAGAGGGAGAGGGAGAGGGAGAGGGAGAGATAGAAAGAGAGGGGGAGAGAGAGGGGGAGAAAGAGAGGGAGAGAGAGAGGGAGAGAGAGGATACTGTACTAGTAGTATATGAAGGCATAATATACAATTATCCACTGTACATATAGTTAATGTGTGATAGTTAAAAATAGCATATCTTTATAATTTATGTATTGATTGGACCATATTAAGGAAATAATTTTAGCATAGTCCTACTTATTAAAAGTGCTTATTGTAAACCACAAATGCTATGTTATTGACGGTGGTTGTATATATTTCATATTTTCAACTCTAGATTGTGACCCGCGCAATCGTCTCGCCAGCAAGAACCCAGCAAGCGTTTATTGCGATGTGAAGAGGAAGACCCCTGGCCCCGAAAAGGCACTGCTTATATATACCCTGGAGCGGCGTGTTCATTTTTGGTTGGCTGCTTGCTCAGGAGCGCATATTACGCCCCGGGATGGGCCATGATTTGGCGCACGTTCACCACTTGCACATTGTGCAGTTCATCTGTAAACTTGGGAGGGCACCGGATGCCAGCACCATCTTATAATGGAGAATACTGTCACCGCTCACCACGGCTCTCTACATCTCCCCCTATTTGTTTTATTAAGATGAGTGATAGGCCTGGCCAGTGTCCCATGTCTTAGGCTAGTTGACGTGCTTCTGTAGTCAGCGTCAAGGAGGAGTGAGCTCCCTGTCTTAGGCTACGAGGGTTGCGCTCCAACACCTGGCATACTCGAGGCAAGAGAATGTGTGCCCCAGGTTGTGGCCTCTCATAATGTCCGTCATAAGGTAGACTCACAGCTGATGTGCTTCTGACTTACAGCGCCAACCTATTCCCGTCGTTGGGACCAATGGCAGCTGGCCCGGAGGTGTAGTAGCATCTGTCAGCACAGTCTTCCCAACCCTACCAGGTGCAATGGACACAAGTCCTCTGGGTGCGAGGGCTAGGGGCAGCAGAAAGAGATGCAAACACCCATTCTCAGCTAATTCTTTAGCATGGATAACCAAATATCGGGAGATGAGCCTTGCTCTAAGGCCACAAGTGCTTGGGCAATAACGACCTTGTCACGTTTTTGTTGACCTCTGAGCTTGCAAACCAACCAAAACATGAACACTAATCCGCAACATAGGGCTGCACCAAACAGGCCTACTCCCACCCACTCTTTAAAGGAGGAGAAGGCCAAAGAAATCCAGGAGGAGAGTCCTTCAGTCAGTGAAAGGTCCACACGCATTGAGTTGATAGCCACCACCGCTGCTCGCAACTTCTCGAGAAGTTCATCAAATCCTTCTGACCATTCTCCTGCTAGGTAACGAGACAATTGTCTGGACAAATCAGCTGTTCGAGTAAAGTTTTCATATTGAACACTAGTAATACAGAGGGCTCCCAGTTTTCATTCACATCCCAATTGTGCCAGTTGAAAGAGAATATCTAACCTTTCTTCTACCAAGTCTAGGTGCTGATTAACAATCATCAATCCGCCTTTCAATTGAGCACTCGTAGAAGTATGGAGGTTGCCCGCCTCTGCCACTGTAGCAGATAGCTGATTCAAGGCTGTACCTGTCTGGACCGAGGTTGCCATAGCAATCCCAGCAGCCGTAGCTGCAACTGTGCTAATGGAAATCGCCATTACAATAGCCACATTTATCCCAAAATCTCTTTTTTGTCTGAATAATGATAGGGTAGAAGGGGTTTCAACAGGAACACGGACCCATCGTGGCACCCTGGCAACCATGGCGCGCTTAGCTTGTCCAACAGCTCAACACTAAGACATCATGCATGAATCATTGGTGCAGTTTTCAAATGAGGAATTTGAAAGAATAAACAGGAAGGGGGGATAAACACACACCGGGGTAGGTAAATAACTTGTTTGATTTACAATAGTCTTGCTAACTCCAGTAATTAACTGAGTAGCATTTGTCAACAGAGGGGCCTGATCTGAACCCTGTTTCACCATAGTTCCATTAATAATTCCCATACAGGATGTCCTTCTTGCCACTCCGCCCTGGAGAAAGACTAGGGGGTTGAGGTCGGTACAACTGCCATTAATCCCACAAAGTAGCCATTTGTGGAAGGGATTCATATCAAGGCCCTGTAGAAAAGGGCCCTCTTTCATCACCGAGTCAGCTCCAGGATCCACCAAAATTTTGGGTGAAAAGGAAAAGGTTTCATTGGTATCTGCCCATCGTGTTACTCTGGATTGACAATCAGACCAGGGCAGAACAACTCCCTCATCTTCTTGACTACAAAAGGGGGAGACTTTAGGTTGACGGGGATGCTCCCCATCAGTAAAGTCTGGTGGTAAAAATGTTCCATTTATCCAAATGGCCTGTTGCAAAAAGGACTGTGAGAACTCAGTGACATAATTATTAACCTTTTTATTATTATCCTTTTTAGTTGTTAATTTAACCCAGCTTCTCTTGTCATAAAACCACCCCAAGGCTCTCTTCGAGAGAGTTATACAGTTTCCTGTCTCAGTAATCTGAAAGCAGAGAGAGCCCCGTTCAGGTAAGGAGCGATTTTCCCCCAGGGGGGCGTGGGTTTTATCATAGGGAAGATAGGGTAGCCCCATGGTTTTGTTGGTTGTAAGAAATCTTGGAAACACCATGCCATCATGTCTAACAGGTATGGGTTTAGGAAAAGCAGATAATATAGCCCATCGTTGTTCCCCCCATATACTAAGAACCCAAATCTGGAGGATCCAAATTAGGACTAGAAACATCTTTCGGGGGTCATCTTTAGTTGCCACGAGCCTTCGCATCAGTCGCTCTGGTAGCCAAAATGGATTGTCTTCTTCTTGCGGAAAAACACAAACAGCTCCCCTGGATCTTATTAAAATAGGATTCGGGCCTTTCCATTGGCCAGTTAAGACATCCTTCCACTTGACCATCTCCTTTGGCCTATCAGGGTCTAAGCAATGACGGTCAGCAGCCGAATGGCCCTGACTGTCCAAATTTAAGAAATTAAGAGTAAAGAGTGCTATAGAAGTTGTTACTCGTGGCACTAAGGGTAGAGCCTCCTCGACTCCCCCTTTTTGTTTTATTAGATAAGATTTTAGAGTGCAATGAGCCCATTCTACGATGCCTTGTCCTTGAGGATTGTATGGAAGGCCCGTCAGGTGGGTCACCTCCATTTGGCGACAAAATTGTCCAAACTTTTGAGAAGTATAAGCTGGTCCATTATCAGTTTTAAGAATTTTAGGCTTTCCCCAGGCACTCCAGGCCTCAAGGCAATGTTGGATAACATGTGCTGCCTTTTCTCCCAATAAGGGGGAGGCAAAAAGATTCCAGAACAGGTGTCAATAGAAACATGTAAATACTGAAGTCTCCCAAAGGATGGAATATGGGTAACATCCATTTGCCAAATCTGCAACGGCCGAATTCCTCATGGATTAATTCCCACATGAAGCAAGGGGCAAAATTGACAGCAATTCTGACATTGAGTAACTATATCTCTAGCTTCTTTTCTAGTTATATCAAATCGACGATGTAAAGTCTCTGCTGTCACATGAAATTTTTTATGAAAATCTTTGGCCAAATCCAATTTTGAGGATAGGGCGATAGCAACCAACTTTGTGGCTCGATCCGCCAGGTCATTTCCATGAGACATTGGACCTGGTAGACCTGAGTGAGCCCTAATATGTGTAATAAAAACAGGATAACTTCTATTGACCAAGGTAGATTGAATCTTTTGAAAAACTTCTACAAGCCTGCTAGAGGGCCTAATTAATCCAGCAACTTCCAAGACATTAACTGCATTTACCACATAAAGGGAATCAGATACAATATTTAAGGGGCCTAGAAAGGTTTCTAAGACTTCCAGTACCACCAAGCATTCCACAATTTGAGGTGAAGCTTCATTATATTGTTTAGATGTAACTCTATCATCAACCACATAAGCACCTACTCCTCTTTTTGACCCATCCGTATATATCACTACCCCATCTGGGAGTGGTTCTTGAGATAAAATACACAGGAAAACAACAGCCTGACTCAAGGCAAATTGTAAAATAGGATGTTTAGGATAATGATTATCTATTTGGCCATTACAGGAGGTGACTAACACCGCCCAAACATCGGAGGTAGCAGTTAATATTTGAACCTGATGTGCAGTGTAAGGTACTATCAGAACCTTAGGCTGCCTTCCAAAATGGGTAATAGCTGCTTTTAATCCCCGAAGGGCAAGCTGAGCAACTGCATCTGGATACCATTCAATAATCTTTGCAGGGGATGCATTAGGATGGATCCATAAGAGCCCGTCCTGCCATAACACAGCAGTTGGTAAATGTCTGGTTTTAAAGACACATAAATTAAAAGTTTTAGTCTCATCAATGCATTTTAGCTGGGCCTCCTGCAAGGCATCCTCTATCATTCGCAGGGCACAGCTTGCAGCCGGTGTTAGTGCCCTTGGCGAGGAAATGTGAGAATCTCCTTCCAAAATGTCAAACAAAGGTTTCAATTCAGCAGAGGGAATTTTCAGAAATGGTCTTAACCAATTTATATCACCTAATAATTTTTGAAAATCATTTAAGGTATGTAAATGATCTCTGCGAATATCTAATTTTTGAGGAACTATTTTCTCAGGGTAAATAACTGTCCCTAAAATAGAACCAATTTCTGAAATTTGAACCTTTTCTGTGGCAATATGCAGACCCTGATGTCCTAATGTAGCAATTAATAAAGGATATGAGTTCTGCAAAATGGTCAACTCTTTATGGCACATAAGAATATCATCCATATCGATTCGGCAGTGGCGGCCGCCCATCTGGATGGTATCTTTCCTCCTCATAGTGGGCTGCTTCTTCATCTAAGTCCTCTTCCTCACAGGGACTTAGTTCCTCTGACTCAGAGCTATCAAGCGCCAAGGCCTCCAGTTCCTTTACCGGATAAAGAGATTTTTTTTCTGAGGCCTCTTCTCCCTTCCTGCGCTTCTCTCCCAGGGCCTCTTCTCCCTTCCTGCATTTCTCTCCCAGGGCGTCCTTTCCCTTATCTCTCACTTCCGTGGACTGAGCATCTTTGGAAGGGTCTTTTTTCTTAGGCATGCCTTTTCTTTTTTCTTTCTGAGCTCCTAACCTCTTATCCCGCTCTGTTTCTGACATGCTGTCTTGTAACTCCTCTAGCACTCCCTGATCTGCCAGGATAGTTGGGCGGCACTTCCCATCTTGTAGGCACGAACTTACTAGCCTCCACAGTGGCCGAGTCCCAGGCTTCAATTTTCCATTCTGTTGTTCCCTAATTAAATCGCCCTGCAATTTGTCCCAGGAGGTGAGCGTTAGCGACCCTGAGCATATATACCAGGGCACCACGCGATCAACCTCCTTCACAAACCTCTAACGTTTTTGTAGAGACTTTTAATTCATGCTGTCGCAAGAGCGACTGAAGCGCCGTGATCACCAAATGCAAAGCTCCCATGTTGCTCTCTTATCTACGAGAGAATCTGACACACAGAGAGGGGCACCGCAGCTTATCTACGTCTGACTAACCGTGCCTAATGGCGGCGGAATTTAACAAGAGAATCGGTGGAAACAAAATGAAACCAAAAGGAAGAGAATGAGTGCTGCCACAATGAAAACGAGAGCCTCCACAGCACCTAGTAATTGGGGAGAGAGATGAGATAGATCAAGACTAAACATACCTCTCAGAGCTTACCTTCATCCTGCAGTTCTGAATCCTCCCCATGAACGGGGCGGGGGGGTCTCCTCGGCGCTGGCGATGGTGAGTTCCCGGGTTTCAGCACCAGCTGTGACCCGCGCAATCGTCTTGCCAGCAAGAACACACGCGGACACTAGGATCCTTCTGCAGCAAGCGTTTATTGCGATGTGAAGAGGAAGACCCCGGGCCCCAAAAAGGCACTGCTTATATATACCCTGGAGCAGCGTGTTCATTTCTGGTTGGCTGCTTGCTCAGGAGTGCATATTACACCCCGGGATGGGCCGTGATTTGGCACACATTCACCACTTGCACATTGTGCAGTTCATCTGTAAACTTGGGAGAGCACCGGATGCCAGCGCCATCTTATAATGGTGAATACTGTCACTGCTCACCGTGGCTCTCTACACTAGAGTTTATCAATTATCATTAAACTTCATTTAATACCATGCAGTGTTGTTGGCCATGGACCAAGGAAAAATATGTCATATTATAGATGAACATACACTATAACCCAAGTTTGTAGTTTGATATAGTATCAACGTCTGTACTGATATACTCTCTCACATTTGTACAATAATATCGCTAAAAAAATAACATTTCACAGGAGATAGTCTCATCATTATGAAACAGGTTTATATTTGGTAAATGATTGCAATGAAATTGTGTCTATTTGAATACACACATATAATATCTGTTGTAGAAAACATAAATATACTTTTGTATAACAATAGTGAAAAGTGATGTCATGGGTTTTAAAAAGGGCAAGGAGGGATATATGAAAATATTTGGAAGGATGTAAGGGAATAGAAAAATGATGCACATATAATCATGAAAATAGGAGCAATAATAAGGATTAAAGTCATGGGTATTGCCCAGAGTTCTAGATAGAATTGAATGAACGGTTAGTGTCATCCATGGTTTCTAGAAACACAGAAAAGTTATATGAAGAAGAAAATGATAAGTTAAGTTTTGGATATAATGACCTTGAAGTGCCTATTCAAAGTTCTGGTACATATATTTTTTGTGTAAAGTGAAAGAAATGGGTTAGAAATAAAAAGTTGTGATCAGGAGCCAACTGATTATAAATAAATTCAGAAAGTTTATCACAGAATGAGTTTTGAAGAAATAGAAGACCCCCAACTTTTAAGAGTTGCCTATATAGTGAGTTAATAAAAAGAATTAGGAGAGCAAAATGAAAGAAAAAAATAGAAAGCAAGAAAAGTAGGAGAAATATGTGAATTATGAGAATCCAAAGAAATATCCATGAAAGAGTAGTTAATTCTGTCAAATGTAATTGATTCATCTATAATAAAGACAAAATTATATACATAAATTCATTGGGACTAAACCTTTAAGCCATTTTGAGAAACATTAATGTTGGATCAAGAGAAACATATTGTGATGATGTAAGAAGTTTGTATGTTTATCTTAGCTCTAATAGTTTTTATTTTCTCTTGCAAAGGTAACAAGCTAAAAGAAATACACAGAATTAAAATGAACAAACAAAACTTTCTAAATATCTGTAAAGGGAAAGAAAAATCAAAACTGAAAAATCAGTAAATGAAAAGAGAATAAAAGGAAATTTATGAAAATTATATACATTAATATAAGATATCTAAGAACAATATAAATATGTATAGACAGCACATAAATAATTCAGTACATCAAACATAACTAAAAAAAACTAAATAATCCACTTAAAATTTGGAAAAAAATATCTTAAATATGCATTTGTCAGAAGGATGCACATGAATGATGAATAGTATAGGAAAATATGATCACCATCATCACAGGAATGAAGAATAATCTTAAGACACTAGAATAAAAATTAATTAATTAAAACAAACAGCAACATAAGAATCTTGTAAGGATATAGCGAAAGGGAAACTTTAATTGTTGTTGAGGATGTATAGTTCAGCCACAGTGGAAAACAGTATGGATTTTCCTCAAAAAAGTTGGTCAAAATAGAACTAGTCCATTAAAGTTATTGCATTTTTTGAAATGTACTTTAGCTTGTACAGTGTACTATTTATCCTTTTATCAAATGTGAGTACAACATGACTAAGAATCATAGAAAATTCTAAGAAAGGCTTTACTATGCTGAATTTAACAGTTTACTGCTTTTATCCCTACTATATAAATTTGTATATAAGTAATCAATAGGCCTGCCTTTGAGCATCAAAGATGATCTGCCTTTCCATTTCCATTTTAAACATTAAATTTATTAGAGCTCAGAATTTTAGTGCCTTCCATATCTTATTGATGCATTATCATTGATGCAATATTGATTTAATCTGTAAGCCAAGACTCTATTGTGCTTGTTGATCATTTTGTTTTTGTTTTTCGAGAAAGATTTCTCTGTGTTGTACTGGTTGTCCTGGAACTCACTTTGTAGACCAGGCTAGCCTCGAACTCTCAAACTCAGAAATCCGCTGCCTCTGCCTCCCAAGTGCTGGGATTAAAGGCATGCGCCACCACTGCCCAGCTTGTTGATCATTTTTGATGATCATATAGATAAAGTAATATTTTCTGTAAGAATTTGTCTATCTAATATAAAATCTATAAAATTTAGAAATAATTCTCAGGTAGGGTCAACACTGGACAGTTTCAAGACCAAAGAAGCTCGTTCACCTAACCTTAGGATAGTTAAGTTAGTCATAAAAGATAAGTATGATACAAATAGGTATAGTTATAACTTTTAAAGGCAGAGAAAAATGAGAAATTTTTAAAAGTGATAGAATCCCCTATATGTTTTACAGGAACAATAATGTGTCAATGCTATAACAATTTGAAAGGGGGAAATGAATAATTATTCAAATAACTTTATGACAATGTTAAGTAAGATTATATTGCAGATAGTATGACAGAGACTCAGTGCTCAGTGGGTAATACAAATTTTATAAAACAGACTTTTCCTCAAATTTCATGTATCTGAGTAGTTCACTTCCAAAAGAAGTAAAACTTTAGCTAAAGAAACCTAGAATCTGTGCATAATGTAATTTGCAAGAAAGAATAGCTTTGACTATAATTTTCAATTTAAGAAAATTGGATAATTTTATAGGCTTGCATACAATAGTTTGTGACCTTGCTAAAAATGTGTTCTCTCAGTTATGTTAAAATATATAAAAGACATTAAAAAGAAAGGTGAGGATGATGGAAATTATGAACATTTTCTTTCAATAGATGACTTCCAAAGACTTTAAAATGTTAATAACAATAAACCTTACTGATTTTTATAACATTTCATTTATTACTTCTTAAAACATTAACAGAATTCCTACTGTGTTTCATATTTTCCAGCTATAAGTGAAGATTTTTAGCTTGTTTATATATTTGTTTTACCTCAGCCCTTATGAAACAAAAAGTAATAGTTGGATAACTATGCATATATATGTCTTATTTCACAAAGTCTTTGATGTGTACCAGATTCTCCTAGGTACTATGAGTGTGCACAAAGAAATATTAAAGTAAAATAATCTTTCCTGAACTAGGAGAGAATATGTATTGACAAAGTACTAGATAAATAGCAGAAATGGTAGAAAAAAAAGTAAAAGAAGAAGCAACCAGTTTTGTAATAAGTCATTGTGGCCACAAATCCTCAAGCTTTTGTTCTCTACTTAGTGGGCTCTAGCATGGAGATAGATTTTATTTTCTTATTTTAAAATAATTACGGAATTATAGGAAGATGCAGTACAGACAGATCCTCTGTTTTCTTCATCCAGATACTCTAAGCCCTATAACTCATAATTAAACCCTCAGAGCTACAACTCAGAATTGGAAAATTAGGTTAAGTGTGGGGTTCCTTTGAACAATATCTATAGTCCAGTATAATTGCCCCAATATCAAACATACAGGCAATTCCATCATGATGATTTCTCTGTATTATCATAAACATTTATTCCGACTCTGAAGAAAGTAGCATGAACTTTTGGGAAACAGTTACAATTTGGTAATACCAGCAAAAGAAAACAGGCCCAGAGATGACATACTAAGATGGTGTTAGATCATCCAGCATGAGGAATCATCTTTCAAGGAATCATCTCAGTTTCTTACATCTCCATTGACTTCTTCCTATTTCCTAGGGCTATTTATTTTGTCTATATAATATAGGAAAGGCAAACATGGTTTCCTAACGTTCATGCTTTTTGTTTCTCCCTTCCCCTTGCCTTTCCCCTCCTCTCTCCCTTCTTCCTGGTCTTGGTCTTGTCTTGGTCTTGGTCTTCTTCCTCTTCCTCTTCCTCTTCCTCTTCCTCTTCTTCTTCTTCTTCTTCTTCTTCTTCTTCTTCTTCTTCTTCTTCTTCTTCTTTCTCTTCTTCTTGTTCTTCTTCTACTTGTTCTTCTACTTGTTCTTCTTGTTATTTTTCTTGTTCTTGTTCTTGTTCTTCTTCTTCTTGTTGTTGTTGTTGTTGTTGTTCTTCTTCTTCTTCTTCTTCTTCTTCTTCTTCTTCTTCTTCTTCTTCGTCTTCTTCTTCTCTGTCTCCTTCTCCTTCTCATTCTCCTCCTCCTCCTCCATCTCCTCCTCCTCCTTCTCCACCTCTTCCTCCTTCTCCTCCTCCTCCTCCTCCTTCTCCTCCTCCTGTCTCTTACCCCATATGAATTTTTCTACTGTTATGTCTTCCAAGTCCAGAGACTGATCTTGTTTAAAATATGTGATTACTTATCTCTAATTTTGCTTTTAATCTGCCCTTAATCAAATCTGCTACATATCTGCCCCATGTGTTTCTTGCCTTGATTTGTCACACTCCTATATATGTCCCAGGAAAAATTTGTACCACACCACGAGTCTCACTATGATAGCTTATCTCTTCTTTTTCTCATTTTCTTTCTATTCATATCATCATATTAACATAAATGGCACCACTACAGTTCCTTTACTCCTGAAAATAATTGGTACTTAGTGAGGACCTATTTTGTCAATACCTGTTAAACTGTTATCAGAATGAGTTAACTATTGGATATTCCCAGTATTCAACTCACAGGGACAGACTGGAGATAGAACCTGGTGCCTGGAATATTGGACTATCAATCTATAACATGAAGGCATCACTACAATTATACTATAACCTACTTACTCTCATATTCTGATAGCATGTCCACTGAAAGAATAAAGAAAATCTGAATTCTAAATTAGAAGATTAACAACAGCATCTTAAGCAGAGATGTAAACCTAGAATGGCAGATTCCAGTGCAAGAACACAACAGAAAAAACTAAGATGACCAGTTTCTTCCAAAAACTACCAATATTCACTTGGTAATTTTTAGATGAATGACTTGGATGGAATTCCAAATGCAGAACTCAAAAGAATAATTATATGATAAAAATGACTCAAAGACTCTGATATTTTGCAATAAAACATGAACATCTGATTGTAATAAGAAACAAAATTTATGATGTAAAAATACACTTTAATAAAGAGAAATACTGAAAAAAACTCAAACCAAAATGACAACAGAAGTAAAAACAAAACACTTCAAATTCAGTGGAAAAATTTTACTAGTACAATAGCTAATGTAGGTGATAGTATACCAAAGTATGAAAACAAATTAGAGGAAGTGATCAATGTTAGTGTTTTAAATGTATTAATGAAACATAAAAGAAATATAGAAATTCATAAAAATATAAAACTTTGTGTTCAGTACACAAGATTTAGAAGAACTACATGTGAATGGTATATAAAATAGTTTTTAACTATAAAAGAAAAATCTCCAACTCTAGGAAAGTGGAACCTATCCATGTATAAGAGGTATACTTAAAACCAAAAAAAAAAAAAAAAAACCAACAGCAGAGGGGAATCTTTCCATATATTATCCCTAAAACACTAAATACACATAATGAAAAAAGTATATTGAAAGATGCCAAAAAGATCGATCAGAATAACTACTGACTTTACAATCCAAAGCATCAAAGCAAGAAGGTCTTGGACTGATTTTTCTTTAATTATAGAAAATACCAATTTCCAATGCAGTCTGCTATATCCAATAAAATTATATGTCACAACTGACAGTGAAAGCAAAATAGCTTTTCAAGATAAATGCAGGTGGGGTCTTGTGACCACCAAGCCCATTCCACAGAGAATATTAGATGATGAATTTCTATCTGAAGAAAAAGGTTAACACACTTGACTGAATATTAAAGGGAAAATAATAAATAATGATTTTGAGTCTAGTTGTTTCAATTAACATGTGAAAAGTCACTTACTGGGAGAATAGATTTAAAAGAGAGAGACAACTTCCATGAAAGGGACCAAACCCTGACACTATTACTGATGCCACTATCTGCTTACAGACAGGAGTCTCGCATGGTTGTTCTCTGAGAGCTTCTACCAGCAGCTGACTGAGACAAATGCAGATACTTACAGCCAACCATTGTAGTGATGTCTGAGACTCCTCTGGAAGAGGTAGAGGAAGAACTAGAGGAGCTGAAAGGGATTGCAACCCCATAGGAAGAGCAACAGTATCAACTAACCTGGACCCCTGGGAGCTCCCAGGGTCTGAGCCACCAACCAAAGAGTACACATGGGCTAGTCTATGGCCCCTGGCACGTATATAGCAGAGGAGTGATTTGTCTGGCCTCAGTGGAAAGGGATGTGCTTGGTCCTGTGGAGGCTTGATGCCCCAGAAAAGGGGTATTCTCGATTGGATGAGGTGGGAGTGGGTGGCTGGGTAGGTGATAGCATCCTATCAGAAGCAAATAGAGGAGAGAATTCTACCATTGAACTTACTTGCTGACAGGAGCCTGATATAGCTGTCTCCTGAGCTCTGCCAGAGCCTGACATATACAGAGAAAGATTCTCGCAGCCAACCATTGGACTGAGCATGGGGTACCCAATAGAAGAGTTAGAGAAAGGACTGAAGGAGCTGAAGGGGTTGCAACCCCATAGGAAGAACAACAATATCAACCATCCAGATTCCTTAGAGCTCCCAGAGACTAAACCACCAACCCAAGAGTACACATGGAGCAACCCATGGCTCCAGCTGCATATGTAGCAGAGGATGGCCTTCTCAGGCATCAATGAGAAGAAAGGCCCTTGGTCCTGTGAAGGCTCAATGTCCCACTGTAGGGGAATGCTAGGGTTGAGAGGTGGGTGTGGGTGGGTAGGTTGGGGAACACTCTTATAGAAGCAAGTGGAGGGAGGATGGGATGGGGATTTCCAGAGGGAAAACCAGGAAAGGGGATAACATTTGAAATGGAAACAAAGCAAATATACAATAAAAGAAAAGGAAAAAAATAAGAAGCAAATGGGAGGGGAAGGGAATAAGCAACTCTAGGAGAGGGACCAGGAAAAAGGTCAAAATTTAGAATGCCAATAAATAAAACAATTTTAATAATAATAATAATACACCATTGTTAGAGGATCACAGAAAAGAGAATTGCCTTTTTTCTACTTGTAAGAAACATACTTTGAAATTAAAAATAAACACTATCTTAAGAAGAAATGATGAAATATAAATTCCAATGGGGTTAATTATATCAATGTCAGAAATGAAACTCTGAAATTTCTAGTAAAACAAGGGTAAAGCGTACACTTTCAAATATAATTTAGGTGAGGATTTTCTGAATAGGATGCTATTTGCCAAAAAATATATAAAAATTCACTAATAAAGACTCCATCAAATTAGAATGTTCTTGTAAAGCAAAGAAAATTGTTAATTGACTAAAGAGGTAGACTACAGAATGGAAAAGTATTTGTCACTTACACATTTGACAAAGGGTTAGTATCTACAATAAATAGCTCAAAATACCAAATACAAAGAAAACAATATTATAAAACTGAACAGAGTTCTCAGAAGAAATACAAAAGAGTAAGATTATTATTGTTGTGAGTGTACGTATATGCATGTACAAATATAGAAATGCATCCTGCTGTGTCAATTGGTGTTATTTGTAAGTATATGGTTTCAAGGATGACCACTTTATTGGACAAGCTAATTCCCTTTCCAGAAGTTTTCTGTGTGGGAGTGGGACACTGTGAAAATTACCCCTTCGACAATAACATATCCATAAACTTTGACATTGTTCTTTTCTTCTTTATGCAGCTATTTCTAGGCAAATCTGTTTCACAGCAGACTTCCTGATATTCTTGCTCTTTTAATATTCAACTTCTTATGTATGTTCCCTTAGCCATAGATGAAGAAGTTGTTTTGAACATGTCTCTACCTGTGCTAGGCTTCCTATGATCTATTGATATCTGCATTATGAACAGCTGTGATTTTCTGTGCTGGTCCAGATTTGCCCTAAAAAAGGTTTCTTTAGTGAGGGATGATAGTTACATGTAAATGTGGGTGTAAATACGAGACTTAGAATACAGCAAGGAATTACTCTAATCAAGCAAAGTGGTGGTAGTGAATTCTTTCTCAATGTACATAAACTCTGCATAACTGGAGAGCTGGATAGATTTTCAGTACCAGGAATGATTTTCATCCCATTCAGTGAACCTTATGTCTAAGTAGACAGCTGTTAGTTGCCTTTGGCATGTGAGTACCACTTATTACACCTTTACTGATATTTTCCTATGATGGTTGTTGTAAATCATGGGTGAATCAACTGTTGAAAAGCTCACAGGCCACAGGTCTGAAGCTACTAGGATCATTTTGCTAAATGGACATAGAATCAAATTGCCATCTAAATTAGTATCCCTCGGCCCACTGTTAATGCAACTCTCAGAATTCATAATAGAAATTTCTTTGTGCAGTGGACAGTGGCTAAGGCAGTTAATTACATCTGATCAAAAAGCACAGAGTAAGTATATATGAGGTGCTAATCTGCAAATGGAATATTTATACTGCTCCTTCACCCCAAGACACAGGGACACTTGTGCAAGCAGGGTACAAATATTGTTAATAACCATAGGTTGAGAAGGTCCATGGTGAGAATATATATGTTGGACATGACAGAACCACTGCACTGATGAATTCACAGTGGCTATGACTACATGTGTAAATCTTGCACAAGATTAAAGCAGGCAATGCTATAGAGAGAGGGAGATTGAGGTCTTGAGATCCTACCACTAGCTCAGGACCTACTGACTTTGATCATTGATGGAATCTAGAGGATGGAGACTCAATTTCATGACCCCTGTGGGGGCTGACATATGCTATTGATGACCCGTTTGCTTGATAATGTGGGTAGTACCAATTAAACTTAGCGGTTTATTTCCTAAAATGACACAAAATTAGGAGGGAGTCAGAACTGTGAGAACTTAGAGGAAGGTGTACGAATTGACTATAAACAAAATATATTTTATGTAGTTTGACATTCTTATAGAATTAATAAAAAAATATATTATCATGAAAAATTAAGTATCCTACATTCACTTTTTTTACCCAAGATTTATTTTAGTTTTTTCAAGATGTTATTAGTAAGAAATTCAAATACTGAACTTACACTTTAAAGTAGTTGTGGAATAAGTATAACATTATACTTTATTTCTGTATGGGAAAGGGTTATTAAATCCTGATAATTTGCAGTAATATATTACATTTTGTATACCACTTTACAACTAGAGCTCACATCCATGTTTGAATGTATGTTTACTTTTGACACAATATTCTCTATGGTCACTGATCTAGGTTAAATTGAATATATTATATATGCAGCTTGGTGTCAGATTGTAATGACCTAGGATTAACAGCAGAAGAGTCTCAGAGAGCTTCAAGCTTTGAATCCTGGATTCCTCAGACTAGGATGGCAGATGTTGGTTCCCTACCCTCGCCCAACTAGGTGCCAGAAAGTCAGCTGCCCCACTGTCAACCTTAGTAATAATTTGCTACACTGACAGTTATCAGGCTTCACTTCTTATTTGACCTTATAAGGCTTTTACCCCTAAGATGCCCTCACCCCTGACTATCCAGATGAAGTATCTTACAGCACCTGTGTCTTTACTAATTGTCCATGGTCACACAAATCTTTCCCCAGAGACCCTGCCCACGTTCCTGTTGAGCTGTGGCTTGAGCTGGGGCATATTGAAATAAAAGGGATCTCTGTTCCTAAAAATGTAATGAGAAGAATAAGTTTAATTTTGTGAGGGGCTATTTTGAATCCTAGGGCAGATAGGGAAGGTATTAGCTGGTCCTTAATTTGGAAGGAGAAGGTAGAAGTGTCTCCCCATATTAATATGTCATGATGTAATGGTATATATTGAGTCCTTTGTCTAAATAGGTTTTAAATGCAGTGGCTACAGCCGCCTGACAAATGGTTGGACTGTTAGCCATTCCCCGTGGGAGCATATTCCATTCATATCATAAGGCTGGGCCAGAGTTGTTAATTGGGGGGGTACACAGTCTCAGGGTGGAGAGAGATGGGAAAAAACAGTCTTTTATCTCTATTGCTAATAGGAGAACATTGGCAGGAATTCCTGAGATGTGGGTTAGCCGTCTTTGTGGGGAGCCCAGACTCGCATGGTTTTGTTGAATTGCCCTCAAATCTAACAATAGTCTCCATTCCCCTGAGCAATTTTTTTTTTAGCAAACACAGGGGTATTCCATGGACTACAGGAGGGGTAGATGTGTTGTAGCAACAGCTGTTCTTAATGGTTGTCTATTTGTCCTGGGAATCCTATGAAGATGATAGCAAAGTGGGGATGATTTTTGATTAGCCACTTTTTTTATTTTAAGATATGGGCTTAAGATATTTATTGTCATGGCAGAAAATGGATGAAGCTATATCCCATGTTCTCAGGGTGGGCTTGAGGTTAAATATGTTTTGCAAAGAGGAGGGTCTGGAAAGGAATGCTTAATTGGCTAAGCCCTCTGGTCTTTAGGTATCTCATGAATATGGAGATGTCTTGAGGCTCTGTGGCCTGTGTCATGCCCTCTACCTGTGCTACATGACTGATGGCCACAAACCTCTCTATGAAAGGGGCTCTAGCTATGTGAAAGGAGCTAGGGGTACAGGATCAAGGTTGAACTCCTCCCACCCTGGAGGGTCTCCAGGGTTCAAAGCCTACTCGAACAGGTATGCAGCTGCCTCTCACAGCCCCACACTTCCCCAGGGGCATAAGTACCATTTCTCCTCTCCAAATATATTAAACCAGTTCTCTGAAGCTGTTTCCAGGTTTGTATTCTTTACCAGTGTAATCACTGCCAATCAAGGTCCTGTGTTGCAATCACCCACCCCTGATAAACTTTCTTCCTTCTAGAACAGCTTGGGGCACTAAGGGCTGGCTATCCTGAGGGGAAGAAGTGGACATGGAACAGCAGCTCTTCACAGAGTTTAGGAAGTTAGAACAAAATTCTGACAACCTTGTGAAATATTTTTTTGAAAATTTCAAGATACAGTTCTCCTGGGAGAAACCATTATCTTGGACATCTGTTGAATAGGTAACATAAATTTTATAGAAATGAAAAGTTCGTCTACAAAAGAGACCTATTTTCATATCAAGAAGAATACAAGTTAAACAAAAGGAATTATTATCAACTAGGTTAGTAGATGTTTAGAGAAACATGTAAGCAATTTGTCATAGATGATAGTTGGCAACAGGTGTAAGATATTCAAATTCAAATATCTCATGAATGACAAATGAATATCTGCTTATAATAGTGCATAATATTCATATCTCCTGCGGCATTCATTTCTTCTATAGCAAAAGTGTAAATACTGGCTGTGGATTTTGGTTACCATTAGAGCTCATTTAAAATGTCAGTCCTTGTTTTACATCTCATGAACAATGCATGCCTTAAACATTATCCTAAGGATTTAGAACTACTGTCTTATAAAGTTGTAGATATATGAATCTGGATGATAACAGTAATTGAGCAAAACAATCTTCAGTCCTATACTACTCTAAAGCCTGCTCTACAACTCTAACATTCATCAACACATTGTATTCAGTAAATAAAATATAGAGTGTGCTTTCCCAATGAAACACAACACTGCTCTAGAGACACAGGGAAGAGAAGCAACGGATGTGATAAGGCTAAGAAAATGAGAGTGTCATGGGGGAAGAAATGTGTCAGATTAGATATTTAATTGCATACCTACCTTCTTCAGGAAGTATTTCTCTACAGTATATGAGCATGGTTGTATCATATGTCAATTAGTCCTTGACATGACTGATGAAATTATTTTATTTATACTGGTTACTACAATTATCTTGTTTTAAATTCTATTCCTTCTACATAATTTCACTGTTTCATTCTTAATCAGAATGTACTGCATGCATTCTAACTCTGCTTTTTCTATTCACCCTTTTCTGTGCATATGGGTCAGAAGTGTTGAGATTCCTAGTTGTGCATCAATATGCCATGTTTTCCTTGCCCATTACTCTGAGTAATCTTGTTTCTTCTACAGTTCCCTCAAATTTTGTTCTTCATGCTTTCTTTTTATTTTTAGTTTAATTTTATTTTTTTTTACTTATTCACCTTACATCCCCCTCACCTCCCTGCTCCCAGTCACCCCTCCCACAATCCTTCCCCCATTGCACCTCCCCTTCTCCTCTAAGCAGGTGGAGGCCCCTTCTGTGTATCCCCTCACCCTGACACTTAAGTCTCTGTGAGTCTAGGTTCTTAATTTCTCACTGAGGCCAGACAAGGCATCCCAACTAGTAGAATATATCCCACATACAGGCAGCAGCTTTTGGGATAGCCTCTGTTCCATTTGTCCAGAACCCACATGAAGACCAAGCTGCACATGTGTGGAGAGGCCTAGGTTCAGCCTGTGTGTGCTCTTCGGTTGCTGATTCAATCTCTGGCCCCAAGGGTCCAGGTTTGTTGACTCTGATGGTGTTCCTGTGGAGTTCCTATCACCTTCAAAGTCTGCAACTTTTCCTCCTATTCTTCCATAAGGGCTCCCAAGCCCCACCACTATTTAGCTGTAGGTGTCTGCATCTGTGTGTCAATTGGTGGGTGGAACTTTTCAGAGGACAACGTGCTCCTGTCTGCAATCATAACAGAGTATCATTAATAGTGTTAGGGATTGGTGCTTGCTCATGGGATGGGTCACAAGTTGGGCGGTTATTGGGTTTTCTTTCAAGTCATTCCAAATATCTAAGAATGTGCTTCCAGACACTACCCTTTAGATGTCTAAACCAATTCCTTTTCTATATTTTGCCTTTATTTTTAGACATATTTCATATTAAACTTAATTGTTAATCTTAATTATTTATGAACCTATATGGCGTTTTACTTTGTATCTAAAGTGCTGAGTTGTTGCCTTGCTTTACTTTCTCTATATCCTAAAATATTTGTGAAATTTTTAGTTTCATGTACACACAAATATATTTATCTGTTTCCAAGTAGTTTATATATGATATGAATTCTTCCTGGTGTCTTAGATATTTGGATTTCTCTATTTTAAAACAAGTAACACCATAAAGAAAGTCTCTTTTTTATTGGATATTTTATTTATTTACATTTCAAATGTTATCCTCTTTCCCAGTTTCCCCTCTGCAAACCCCGTATGTCATGCCCCCTTTTCTACTTCTATGAAGGTGATCTCACACCCACTCACCCATTCACCCACTCACCCACTCCTTCCTCACTGACCTAGCATTCCTCTACATTGGGGCATCAAGCCTTCACAGGACCAAGGACCTCCCCTCTCACTGATGCAGCTCCTTCAGTCCTTCCCCTAACTCCTCCATTGGGGTCCCCATGCTCAGTCCAATGGTTGGCTGCAAGCATTCACATCTGTATTGTTCATCATCTAGCGGATCCTCTCAGGAGACAGCTGTATCAGGCTCTTTTCAGCAAGCACTTCTTGATATCCACAGTGTCTGGGTTTGGTGACTGCATATGGGATGGATCCTCCAGGGGGGGGGGGGGCAGTCTCTGTATGGCCTTTCCTTCAGTCTCTGCTCCACTCTTTGTCCCTGTATTTCCTTTAGACAGGAACAATTCTGGGTTAAAATTTTGGAGATAGGTGGGTGGCCTTTATAGCTAAATATTTGAACATCTGTACACTTCCTCTAGAAAGTTCCTCTGAAAATCCTCTCCATTTGACTCAAATTGGAAAAAAAAAACCTAATCTGACAAAATATAACAGCTGACCTCTTAAAAGCAATGTTGGGAATAGTGATTCTGGAGAAAATGCTCAGTGGTCACAAGTACTGGTCATTCTTCTGAAGGACCTGGATTCAATCAATAATATTCATTTAGCAGCTCAGATCCATCTATAACTCATTTCAAAGGGATCTGATATCCTCTTCTGGCCCCTTCAGACACCATTTCTTACACAAATATACATACAGGCTAAATACCCACACACAAAGAAAAAGAATGCACCAGCATGGTATGTCTCTTCATATTCACTGATGTTCATTAGGTCCTATTCTTTATACTGAGAAATTTACCATTCCTTAAGTAATTTAGTATTATATTCTTAAACGTCATATACAGTTTATGGTTCATAAGCCTATGGCCGGCATTGACTTTTCTTTAAAATTCCAAACTTATTATCAAAGTGTCTTTTAACATGCATACATGATGTGGATGTCAGGAGGTGCATTCTGACAGGAGCCTGATAGAGCTGTCTCCTTAGAGGTCTTCCAGAGCCTGAAATATACAGAGGCAGGTGCTCACAGCTAACCATTGAGATTCCCAATGAAGAAGTTAAAGAGAAGACTGAAGGAGATGAAAGGGTTTGTGGGCCCCATGAAGAGAGCAACAATACCAACCAACCAGAGCTCCCAGGGTCTAAACAACCAGCCTGGGAGTACATAGGGAGGGACCCATGGCTCCAGCTGTATTTGTAGGGAAGAATGACAGTGTCAGGCATAGGTGGGTGAGGAAGTCCTTAGTCCAGTGAAGGCTGTATGACCCAGTGGGGGAAATTGTGGGTGGAGAGGTGGGAGTGGGAGGGCATATCCTCACAGAAGCAGGAGGAGGAAGGATGGTATAGGGGGGTTCCTGGGGGGAGGGGATTACATCTGAAATGTAAATAAAATATTCAATAAAAAATTTAAAAAATTAAAAACCATGCATACATAAATTCATTAAAATATATCTTAAAGCTAGGCATGATGGTACCAAGTAATTCCAAAATTCAGGATATAAAGACAAGTTGATGGTGACTCTGAAGTCAAATTGGACATACTGAGATCTCATTGAGCCTCCTGTACTCTCATACCATATCATAACTTTTATCCATAAAATTTGATATAGTCAAAAGTTCTTAATCATTCCCCAAAACTTTGCCTTTTTCTAGTTCTCCTCTCTCAGTGAAGGATATATTCTTATAGTGATTATTATAAAATCATTCAATTTCATTTGCATTCTTTTACTCAGATCTCAACAGCCAATGGTCACAGTGTTTTATATTACCCTCACGATCTCTTCCATATCTGTCCATATATCTCAATTTTCTCAACTACTACCATAGTTTCTCAATGAAACATTCTTTTCATACATTTAATGGCCGCTTATGGCAATGTAACTATTGTATCCTTATACATTATTTACAAGAATATGTATGTTATGTTTTTCACATTCAGTTTTGATACCAATCAGTGTTTTGGTTTTTAAAGGTACCTTAATATTAAATACAATATTTGTATTTTACCAGTTTGTCGATTCATCATTGATATTGATGAATAAAATGCATAGTATATAGTATACTTAACCTTTCTTAATTATATATACTTAATAACTTTTCTTGATAATATCTCATTCTTATAAGCTTCATGCAGACACATGTATGAACATGTAGTGGTAGTGGCAGAGGCTGTAGTAGTGATAATAACGGTGATGTGAACTGACTCTACAGTAATTAAGTTCCATTGATAGGTCAAACACTTAACATCTGGGAGTATTTGAGCATGTTATCTAAACCTTATTTTGCTGTAAAAAAATACAAATAATAATAGCATTGGATCATAATATTGCATGTGGGTAAAAAGACACTTGGTACATGTCTCAAAACTAGTTATGGACTGCTTGTTTTCACCAATAAGACATTGGAAAAATTAAATGGCTTCTGAGTCATAGACAGGAGTCAGGCAGTTAATTTTATTTGCACTCTTCTGAGAATAATTGTGGATTTTAGGATCTGATTTCATATATGGTTTGTGCTAATAAAAAATATAACTAATTCCCTTCTCTAAACACCATCCACTGTAAATGAGAGCCAAACTTACAGCCCGTATCTCAAACACCACTAAACGTTATAGGTACTCCTGTATAAGCTGTGAAGATGCATCAGATTTTGTCCTAAGGAGGCTATAAAGTTAGTTAGAATAAGACATTAATATAATTAACTTTGAAGCTCTACTAAATCCTAGGCAAAGTATTTTCTCTATTCCAATGCCTCATTTGCATTGTTTAATATGACTCATCAGAGATTTGCAGTTAGCTCAAACTTTTACAGCATGAAATGTGGTCCAATTTGAACCACGTGAATGAAACTTCCTCAGATAATTACTAAAGTAGAAATTATGGAACAATAGTGGTATCTAATATTCAAAGTAAATAATGGTAAAGATAATGATGCTGCCTGTCTCAATTTTTTATTTTTAAAGTTCATAATTAGGAGAGTCTTCCGTGAGAACTTGTAGAATCCTGGGTGTCAATCTTTAATTTCTGAGACTGAGTCTGTCCTCTGTTGGAAATACCTGAGTACAGTAGGTACATCAACAGTTAAAATAATCAGACTTCAAATTTCTTATGTGGCTGGCTTTTCCAAAGTATCAAAGTACCAGCCTCACACTGAGAAAACAAACAAAACAAGACAGAATAGAACAAAACAAAACAAAGCAAAAAAAACTAGATTCTAAATCCAGCCACATAGAATTTATCTCAAAAAGAGTCTGGATATCATTTCATTTTTCCCAAAGTACACTCCTGACATTTTTAAATAAACTTCAAGGTAATTGCTCTTGGTCTCACCTGGATAATCTGGCCATTATCTCCTGAAACTCAGTCTGATTCTCTATGGGTTACAGAAAACATGTTCTTTCTTGTTCCTTGAGGCTTGAATTACTGGTCCCCATGTAACTGTCAACAATTTCTGATAATATTGCCATGTCTGTATCTTATTGAAAATTCTGAAGTTCCTTGAGTATAACCACCTTCAATAAATCAAGGACAAATGTCATTTTAGCTAGTTTGAGGAGAGAGATTCTACAGCCATGGTCCAGATCTATTGACTAATAATGCTCTAGAATATCTGATATTTTGTAACAAACAAACAAACCTCCATTTGAGTAAAAAACCACTATTACTGTGTTTTAAAAAATAAACTTTTGAGATAGGTAGCACAATAACTTTGTCTTTATTTCAGCTTCTTACTTATAGTCTCTTCACAATTTATAATAATCTCACCACATAGATGCTAATAATTTATGTGTTCACTGCTTTTCTTATAGGCCATTTAAATTGCTTTATTTTTTAAATACTGCATAAGTGTCTTGTTAGTTATTATCTTGTATAAAGCTTTGATAAACCAAATAAAGGACTAATATAGTTACTAGATGGCGATATAAAACTTTATACTATTACAATGCTAATATATAATTTCTCTAGTATGCATCCATTTAATTGGTACAAGTTTACACTAAAAAAGTATATGTAAAGTGTGGTCATTCCTTCAATCATTTGGCCATTTGGATTTGTTTATAAGGTGTTATCATTGTTTGTCAGGCCATTTTATACTCAAATAACTTATATTTTCATATAAAATTGTAGAAATTCATTGTATTATAAACATTACAAATATTTGCTTCTACTTTTATTTTTAGGTATTCAGTTTAAAACCTTCTCACTGATACCCTCACAGTCAACTCTTCCTACACTCCTTCCCCTATCCCCCTCCCCTTCTCCTCTGAGAGGGTGGAGGTCCTTCTGGGTATTGCTCCACCATGGTACATCAAGTCTGGGTGAGGCTAGGAATTTCCTTTCCCACTGAGGCCAAACATGTCAGCCTACCTAGAAACACATATTCCACAGGCAAGCAACAGTTTTAGGGATAGCCATGACTCCAGTTGTTAGTGACCCACATGTAGATCAAGTTGCAAATCTGCTACATATGTGTAGAGAGGCTTAGGTACAGCCCGTGTATACTCTTTGGTTGGTGTTTCATTCTCTGAGAGCCCCTAAAGTCCAGGTTAGTTGACTCTGTTGGTCTTCCTATAGAGTTCCTATTCCCTCCATGTAGGATGAGCTAAGGTCGGAGGAGTAAGGAGAGGAAGAAGAGAAATTGGGAGAGGAAGAGAAAAAGAGAAGAGGAAGAGCTAAAGAGGGCAGAGATGTAGGAGGATGGAGAACCACACAGGTATGGAGAGCACTCGTGGGGAACAACCTATAATTAGGTTATCTAATTGGGATACAACTCTCTTTGTATGGGCATCTTGTTATTAATCATTATCAAACATATAAAGCCTTTGATTAATCTACAAGAATTAGAGTCTCATTCTCTTACTGGGCCCACATGGATGGCAGAATGGTCTGGGCAATGCCTTGCTTTGAGGAGACAGCTTGGAAGATTGGTAGAGCCATCTCTCATGCTGACATCTAGTGGGTGGCAGGGTTGGTGTTTCTGGCAGGCGGGTTCTAGCTGCAGCACTCATGTGGCCTCAGGCCAAGAAACATGGAGGCTGGGCTAGGCAGAGCTGCTGCAGCTTAGATAGTTGGCCTGAGCCAGAGGCGAATTTCATTATTTACAAGAACACTTCCAGGCTCTGCAACACTTCCTCCTCCTATACTTATGTAAGAATTCCCAAGCTCTGTCCACTGTTGGGATGTAGGTGTCTGCAGCTATCTGAGTCAGCTGCTAGGTGGAGTCTCTCAGAGTACAGCCATAGTAAGTTCCTATCTACAAGCATAACAGAGTATCATTAATAGTGTCAAAGATTGTTGCTTGCCCATGGGATAGGTCTCAAGTTGGAACAGTTATTGGTTGGTAATTACTTCAGTTTATGCTCCATTTTTGTCCCTGAATTTCTTGTAGACAGCATACAATTTGGATTGAAAGTTTTGTAAGTAGATTGGTGTCCATACTGCTCCACTGGGTCTCCTGCCTGCCTATAAGAGGTGCCCTCTTCAGTTTCCATATCCTCAATGCTGTGAGTCACAGCTAAGTTCACCTTCATTGATTCTTGGGTGCCCCTGTAGTGGTAAATCTCCAACCCAAATAAGACCAGTCAAAGAAAACACAACTCAATAATTATAGTTATAAACTGCATGCCTAGATTGGGCAGATTTACCATTACACTACTCTATTCCCCAGCTATGAGATCCCTTCTAACTTGCAGTTTTCCCGGCCATATGCTTCTTCTCCATTGTCTTTCCACCTCCTGCTCTTCCTTCACCTTCCTCCCCTGTTGACTTCCTCTTCCATCTCCTTCCTCTCTCTTTCTCTCCTTCTCCAAGCCTTTTACTCCAACTCCCCTTCTACTGCCCAATCACTGGCTCTAGCCTTTGTTTTAAAAATTAAGGTATACAGAAGGTTCACAAGAAGTCACCTGTTTACTGATTCACTTCTCCTCTGCAGCTCCTCCCAGGAAAGTGGAATTAGCATCAAAATACAAGGCCAGGGCTATCCACAACAGCCCTCAATTTCCCAAGTCTCTGTCTTGTCCTGGCAATGCCCTCCCCACCACTCCAATCCTATTATTTGCAGATTTCCATTCATTTTCATGGCCATCTGGCCATCTCTCCTGTCTTAGTCAGGGTTTTTATTTTTGTACAAATATCATAACTAAGATGCAAGTTGTAGAGGAAAGGGTTTATTTAGCTTACACTTTTACATTGTTGTTTATCACCAAAGGAAGTCAGATCAGGAAGCAGGAGCTGATGTAGAGGCTGTGGAGGGATGTTACATACTGGCTTGTTTCCCATGGCTTGTTCAGCTTGCTTTCTTATAGAACCCAAGGCTACTAGACCAGGGATGGTACCACCCATAAAGGGCCCTCTTCCCTTGATCACTAATTGAGAAAATGCCTTACAGCTGGATCTCATAGAAGCATTTTTTCGACTGAAGCTCTCTTCTCTGTGATAATTGTGTCAAGTTGACAAGCGAAGACAGTATCTCCTGTCTCTCCTCATATTTGACCCTGAACTTATCCACTATTTGCCTCTCTATCCCCTCTCTGAACCACTTCCCTCACTTGATCTGCCTCCTATAACTATTTTATTTTGTTCCTCCTACTAAGTGAGATTCAAGCATCCTAGCTTGAGCCTTCTTTCATTCTTTTTTTTTTTACTATTTTTTCTTTTTATTTCTTTATTGGATATTTTATTTACATTTTAGATGTTATCCCCTTACCTCATTTCTCCCCGCAGCCCAGGAACCCCCCTATTGGATCCCCCTTCTTCTGCTTCTATGAGGGTGAGCCCCTGCCTCCACCCCCCACTCCCACCTCCCCACCCTTGAATTCCCCCACACTGGGGCTTCCAGCCTTCATGGGACCAAGGATCTCCTCTCCCACCTATGCCCGACAAGGCCATCCTCCCTTACATATAGAGCTGGAGCCATGGGTCCCTCCCTATGTGCTCCCAGGCTGGTGGTTAAGACCCTGGGAGCTCTGGTTGGTTGGTATTGTTGCTCTCCTCATGTGGCCACAAACACTTTCAGCTCCTTTAGTCTTCTCTCTAACTCCTCCATTGGGAACCCCATGATCAGTTCAATGGTTAGCTGTGAGCATGCACCGCTGAATATGTCAGACTCTGGCAGACCTCTAAGGAGACAGCTCTATCAGGCTCCTGTCAGCGTGCACTTCCTGATATCCACATCAGTGTGACCCGACCAGCCGGTCCTAGTTATTCGTGGGGGCGAGGAGGACCGCAACCTGAAAGAAGAATGGGCGAGAGAGAGAAAGGACTCAAGCAAACATTTGCTTGTCAAGAGTCATGTATTTGAACATGAAATGCTTTTTCATAGCATGCTGTACAAGGGGAGGTGGTAAGAGGGGCCAGGTGGTGGAAAAGTACAGAATCTTCTTGGCCTGTGCCTTGAAACATGTCATGGTCTACATGGTACACTGCCTTGAATTATGATCTACCTGCTATTCTTCAGAAGATATGGTACACTGCTTTAAGTTATGGTCTCCCTGCTATACACTGCTTGCCAAGCAGGATCTTGTGGTTGCCAAGCTGCAGGGGACATTATGGAGGTGGGGAAAGGTAGGGGGTGAGGGTAAGGACGAGAGGGTCCTGGCTTCTGGCATCAGTGTCTACCTTTGGTGACTGCACGGGATGGATATCCAGAAGGAATTGTCTCCAGACAGCCTCTCCTTCAGTTTCTGTCCCATATTTTGTCTCCATATTTGCTCCCTTGAATATTTTGTTACTCCTTCTAAGAAGGACCAAAGCACCCACACTTGGTCTTCCTTCTTAATGAGCTTCATGTGGTCTGTGAGTTGAATCTTGGGTATTTCAAGCTTCTGGGCTTACATCCAATTATCAGTGAGTAAATACCATGTGTTTTCTTTTGTGATTGGCTTACCTCACTCAGGATGATATTTTCTAGTTCCATCCACTTACCTAAGAATTTCTCGAATTCATTGCTTTTAATAGCTGAGTAATACTCCATTGTGTAAATGTACGACATTTTTTTGTATCCATTCCTCTGTTGAAGGATATCTGGGTTCTTTCCAGCTTCTGGGTATTATAAAGAAGGCTGCTGTGAAAATAGTGGAGCATGTATCCTTGTTATATGTTGGAGCATATTATGGGTATAAGCACATGAGTGGTATAGCTGGGTCATAAGGTAATGCTGTGTCCACTTTTCTGAGGAAACACCAGAGTGATTTCCAGAGTAGTTGCACTATCTTGCAATTCCACCAACAATATAGGAGTGTTCATCTTTCTCCAGATCCTCACCAGCATCTACTATCACCTGAAGTTTTGATCTTAGCCATTCTGACTGGTGTGAGGTGGAACATCAGGGTTATTTTGATTTGCATTTCCCTGATGACTAAGAATGTTGAACATTTATTTTGATACTTCTTGGCCATTCGAGCTTCCTCAGTTGAGAATTCTTTGTTTAGCTCTGTACCCCATTTTTAATAGGGTTATTTGTTTGTCTGGAGTCTAACTTCTTGAGTTCTTTGTATATACTGGATATCAGCCCTCTATTGGATGTAAGATTGGTAAAGAACTTTACCAAATCTGTTGGTTGCTGTTTTGTCCTATTAACAGTGTCCTTTGCTTTATAGAAGCTTTGCAATTTTATAAGGTCCCATTTGTAAATTCTTGCTCTTAAAGCATAAGCCATTGGTGTTTTCTTCAGGAACTTTTCCCTTGTGCGTAGGTATTCGAGGGTCTTCTCTACCTTCTCTTCTATTAGTATCAATGTATCTGGTTTTATCTAAAGGTCCTTTATCCACTTGGACTTGAATTTTGTACAAGGAGATACAAATGGATCCATTTGCATTCTTCTACATGCTGACCTCCAGTTGAACCAACACTGTTTGTTGAAAATACTGTCCTTTTTCCACTGGAAGGTTTTAGCTTCTTTGACAAAGATCAAGTGACAATATGTATGTGGGTTCATTTCTGGATCTTCAATTCTATTCCATTGATCTTCTTGCCTGTCTCTGCAGCAATGCCATGCCGTTTTTATCACTATTGTTCTGTAGTACAGTTTGAGGTCAGAGACTGTGATTCTGCCAGAAGTTCTTTTACAGTTGAGAATAGTTCTTGATATCCTGGGTTTTTTGTTATTCCAGATGAATTTATAAATTGCTCTTTCTATCTCTATAAAGAATTCATTTGGAATTTTGACAGGGATTGCATCTCTATATTGTTTTGGAAAGATGGCCATTTTTGTTACATTTATCCTGCCAATCCACGAGCATGGGGGATCTTTCTATCTTCTGAGATCTTCGATTTCTTTCTTCAGACACTTAAAGTTCTTGCCATATAGTTCTTTCACTTGCTTGGTTAAATTCACACTATGTGACTATTGTGAAGGGTGTCATTTTGCTAATTTCTTTCTCACTCTGTTTATCCTTCGAATAGAGGAAGGCTACTGATTTGTTTAAGTGGATGTTTTTATCCAGCTACTTTCTTGAAGTTGTTTATCAAGTTTAGGAGTTCTCTGGTGGACGTTTTAGGGTCACTTAAGTATACTATCATGTCATCTGCAAATAGCGATATTTTGACTTCTTCCTTTCCTATTTGTATCCCTTTGACTTCCTTTTGTTGTCTAATTACTTTGGCTAGGACTTCCAGTACTATACTGAATAGGTAAAGAGAGATTGGGCAGGCTTGTCTAGTCCCTGATTTTATTGGGATTGCTTCAAGTTTCTCTCCTTTTAGTTTGATGTTGGCTACTGATTTGCTGTATATTGCTTTTACTATGTTTAGGTATGGGCCTTGAATTCCTGATCTTTCTGAGACTTTTACCGTGAAGGGATGTTGAATTTTGTCAAATACTTTCTCAACATCTATCAAGATGATCATATGGTTTTTCTCTTTGAGTTTGTTTATATAGTGGATTACATTGATGGATTTCTGAAAATTGAAACATCCTTGCATTCCTGGGATAAAACCTACTTGATCATGATGAATGATTGTTTTGATGTGTTCTTGGGTTCATTTTGCTAGAATTTTACTGAGTATTTTGGCACTGATAGTCATAAGGGAGGTTGGTCTAAAGTTTTCTTTCTTTGTTGGGTCTTTGTGAGGTTTAGGTATGAGCATGATTGTAGCTTCCTAGAATGAATTGGGTAGTGTTCCTTCTGTTTCTGTTTTGTGGAATAGCTTGAAGAGAATTGGTATTAGGTCTTTCTTGAAGGTCTGATAGAATTCTGCACTAAAATCTTCTGGTCCTGGGCTTTTATTGATGGGGAGACTTTTTTTTAAAAAAAATTTATTTTTTTTAATTTCTTTTTTTTTGAACATGAAATGCTTTTTTATAGCATGTTTTACAAGGGGCGGGGGTAAGATGGGGAGACTTTTAATGACTGCTCCTAATTTTTAGAGGTTATGGAAGTGTTTAGATTGTTTATTTGCTCCTGATTTAATTTGTTACCAGTATCTGTCTAGAAAATTGTCCATTTCATCCAGATTTTCCAGTTTTGTTGAGTATAGGCTTTTGTAGTAGGATCTGTTGATTTTTTAAAATTTCCTCTGTTTCTGTTGTTATGTCTCCCTTTTCAGTTCTGGTTTCATTAATTTGGATACTGTCTCTGTGTCCTCTGGTTAATCTGGGTAAGGGTTTATCTACCTTGTTTATTTTCTCAAAGAACCAACTCCTGATTTTGTTGATATTTTGTATTGTTCTTTCTGTATTCACTTGGTTGATTTCAGCCCTGAGTTTGAGCATTTCCTGTTGTCTACTCCTCTGGGGTGTATTTGCTTAGCTTCTAGGCATGCTGTCAAGTTGTTAGTGTATGCTCTCTCCAGTTTCTTTTGTAGGCACTTAGAGCTATGAGTTATCCTCTTAGCACTGTTTGCATTGTGTCCCAGAAGTTTTGGTATGATGTGTCCTCATTTTCATTAAATTCTAATAAGTCTTTATTTATTTCTTCCTTGACCAAGTCATCGTTGAGTAGAGTGTTGTTCAGTTTCCATGTGTATGTGGGTTTTCCATTGTGTTAACTTCATTGTGTCTCTGTTCAGTTTCTGTTTCCATGATCTGTCCATTGCTGAGAGTGAGGTGTTGAAATCCTCCACTATTATTGTGTGAGGTGAAATGTTTGCTTTGAGCTTTAGTAAAGTTTGTTGTATGTATGTGGGTGCCCTTGCATCTGAAGCATAGATATTCATAATTGAGAGTTCATCTTGTTAGATTGTTCCTTTGATGAGTATGAGGTGTCCTTTTATCTTTTTTGCTTACTTTTGGTTGAAAGTTGATTTTATTTGACATTAGAATGGCTACTCCAGCTTTTTTCTTGGAATAATTTGCTTGGAAAATTGTTTTCCAACCTTTTACTCTGAGGTTGTATCCATCTTTGTCACTGAGGTGCATTACCTGTATGTAGCAAAATTCTGAGTCCTGTTTATATATCCAGTCTGATAGTATACATCTTTTTATTGGGGAGTTGTGTCCATTGATGTTAAGAGACATTAAGGAAAAGTGATTGTTGCTTCCTGTTTTTTGTTTTTTGGGTTTTTTTTTAGAGGTGGAATTACATTTCTGTAGCTATCTTATTTTGGGGTTGTTGGAAGATTACTTCCTTGCTTTTTCTAGGTTGTAGTTTGCCTCCTTGTGTTGGAGGTTTCCATCAATTACCCTTTGAACTGCTGGATTTGTAGAAAGATGTTGTGTAAATTTGGTTTCGTCATGGCATATCTTGGTTTCTCCATCTATAGTGTTTGAGAGTTTTGCTGGGTATAGTAGTCTGGGTTGGCATTTGTGTTCTCTTAACGTCTGTATATCAGTCTAGGATCTTCTGGCTTTTATAGTATCTGGTAAGAAGTCTTGTGTAATTCTTATAGGTCTGCCTTTATATGTTATTTTACCTTTTTCCCTTACTGCTTTTAGTATTGTTTCTTTGTTTTGTGCATTTGATGTTTTAATTATTATGTGAAAGGAGGGATTTCTTTTCTGGCCTACTCTGGATGTACCATCTAGATAAACAGACATTTAAAAAAAAGTTTCCTAGGCAACACAATAATAATAATAATAATAATAATAATAATAATAATAATTTTCTTTGAAGGAAATCATTTCTTATTTTTATTAGGAAGATGTATTTCCATCATAGCTTCTTCAGAACACTATTGTTATGAACACCCACATAACATGCTTGATTAGTCTTAACCAGTATTTACTATGTAAAAAATGCAGATAGTAAATATTTTCAGCTTTGATGAATCCAGTCTTTCTGATAAGAATGATTTCCTTTTGTTAATCTTTATATGGATGGTCATAAATATGTGACCATATAACTATTTACAAAATTACGTGGTAAACTGGGTTTGATACATATCCACCACTATTTTGACACAACTTCGTGCAGATTTTCAGTGTAAAAGGGAAAACTCCTTTGTTGGTTCCAAGAGAATTTTCAAAGAAAGTGAATTAATTTTATTTTTAAATAGTTTGTATATGCTTGGGTTAAAAATTAAGATACAATATTTCAATTGCTTGAAATCTATGCATATAACAACCATTAATGCTGTATTATATAATTGCTCTCAGGAAGATGTTGGATGAAGCTGCCAGAAAATCTATCGTCACATGAAGGTCATTTTGGAAGTCACATGTCCCTTCAAAAGGGTATAAATATTTCCACCATTTACCAGATTCAGAGAATGTTGCTGACACAGAGAGAACTGAATTCACTAAAAGTATAGGTATTTGGCATAATAATTTGTTTAAAATATATAGCTTCAACACTGTAAACGTAAAAACAATTATATCTTTTGTATAAAAGATAAAAACTCAAAGTATAACATTTATTCTGAACTTATCTAGTAGGAATTAAGGCAGCAATAAGATCTAGAAAACACATTTCTATGGGAGCAATAGAGCCCACAGACTGGGACCCATATGAAACTAGAACTCTTCGGATGTATTCAAAAGTTAGGAACTATAAATAATCCCCTACTGAGAAAAAAATCAAGTGATTAGAGTAAGCATCACCCTACCTAGAGTGTTAGGCATTCCATAATATGCCATTAGCCATTCGGAAGGAACACTTTTGTTAGGCCTATAAATTCTGAGTAAAAAATGTAATTTAATAGATAAACTTTCTTATTTAAAACTTTCAAGGGCAGGATGGGGTTGCCATTCCACAGTCAAAACTCTGACTCAGAATTGTTCCTATCTAAAAGAACTGAGAGACAAAACTGGAGAAGAGCCTGAGAGAAATGATATCCAGTGATAGGCCCAAATTGGGATCCAGCTCAAGGGGAGACCCCAAGACCTGACACTATTACTGAGGCTATAGCGTGCTTACAGACAGGAGCCTATCATGGCTGCCCTACAATAGGCCCAAAAAGCAGCTGAAAAAGTCAGATGCAGTTACTAGCACCCAACCGATGGACTGAAGCTGGGGACCCCTGTGGTTGAATTAGGGAAAAGCTAGAAGAAGTTGAGGAGTAGGGCTACCCCACATGAGGACCAGCAGGCTCAACTAACCCAGATCCTGAGATCTCTTAGACACTGAGCCACCAACCAGGCAGCATATATGAGCTGGTCTTAGGGTCCTGACACATATGCAACAGAGGACTGCCTGGTCTGGACTCAGTGAGAGAAGATGCATAAGCCTAACCCTAAAGAGACTTGAGGCCTCAGGGAGTGGGGAGATATGGTGGGAGGTTAGGGTGGGGATGGGGATGGGGACATCCACTTGGTGGCACGGGGAGGAAGAATGGGATGAGGAACTGTGGGAAGGTGGACCACCTGGAAGAAGGTAATGACTGGACTGTAAAAATATAAAAGTAATAAAATAAAACTAAAAGGAGGCATAAATAAATAAATAAATAAATAAATAAATAAAGTCAACTTTTAAAAAATCTTTCAAATACTGTCTGACTACTAACATTAAAATCCTGGTGTTTTAGAAGACATCATTAATTGAACAAGGAAATGATCATCAAACTTTCTAAAAACCAATAGATTAAATATTGATCGAAAGTTCAAAATAGAGTATTCAAGCTGATAAACCTAAAGATAATGACCAATTTAGCACCACTAAAACTGGACCAATGGGATACTAAATATCTTATGATGTGTTACAAGTAAAAGTATACCAAACCACAACTGAGGCATTCTTACCAAAAAAGCTAACCATGATTCCAGGTTTAACTTTCAACTTTCAGGAAATCCATGATAAACACCTATCAGAGTATATCAGTAAAATTCAGGATGCAAGTCTTTCTGTAAAACAAAGTAGGATATTGTTTTCCAAATTAGGGACTGGAAAACTGGACATTGGTGGTGACTAAACAATGAGTTTTAGCATGACACTTGAGATGGCTCCTTACTCTTTTTTTCTTTTCTTTCTTTCTTTCTTTCTTTCTTTCTTTCTTTCTTTCTTTCTTTTTTTTTTTTTTTGGTTTTTTGAGACAGGGTTTCTCTGTGTAGTTCTGGCTGTCCTGGAACTCAATCTGTAGACCAGGCTGGCCTCAAAGTCAGAAATCCGCCTGCCTCTGCCTCCCAAGTGCTGGGATTAAAGGCGTTCACCACCACCACCCGGCGGCTCCTTACTTTTAAACTTCGAACCTCATTCCAATAATTTGTATAGGATAAAGAACATCAATCCAATGTTCGAAATGCCTATCTAAATCCTCTTGTATATTCAACACGTTAGTAACATTTTTGGCTAAATGATTAACAACAGTAGCTGTCTTAACTTCTTGTGTCAAAGCAATTGTAGAAGCAGTGGTTCTAGAAATTAATGTAATTAACGTTGTTATACCAGCAGTACTCAAGCTCATTACTGTTGGTATAGGTCCAAACTCAGTGTGTCATCATGCTCATCTGTATAAATAGGTGGAGCTACCCAGACGTCACTCTCTTTCCTCTCTGCCATCTGTCTCCCTCTCTTTCTCTCTCACCCTCCATCTTTAATAAATCCCACTCCCATGGAACTGGTCTTGTTGGTTCTTTTCCCATGGAACCAGTCTTGCTGGTCCTTACAATTACCCTCTTGCTTCTGCTTAAAGCCTGACTCACTTCTTCCAGTACTTGCAAGATTTTTTCAGAATACTAAGGTTCTGTGATACTCAGGGCAATAAGACAAAAGCTGGTCGATAGACCTCTGTAACTGACATGCTGTGTTTCACCACACTAACACAATTAGAAAGTGTAAAATCAATGCAACTTACATCAAATACTGTAGAAGAAACAAAAATATTTTTAACTTGACAATTAAAAGAGCCTTAACACATGTACTAACACTTGTTTGAAATCCAGATCCTGTCCCAACTTTATCTCTTGCTAACATAACATCATAGAGAACTACAGCTAACTTCTAAATACATCTCTGGAAATGTCCAAAACCAGGCTTCCAAATGAAGACTGTTATTTCCAATATTGGACTGATTGCAATGGTAAGTCAGGAACATATGTCCAATACACCTTCCCAGTCACCATTGCCAGGGCACTCAGCAAGCTCACAGGTCAGCATCATTCTTTGTCCTTCCATCAGCATGTCTCACCTGTCACTCTGGCAGGCACAATGTTCCTTCAGCATCCTACAGAAAAAACACAAAAGTGCCCTCTTCCCCATATTAAATACCTCATTGGGATCATGCTTTATGCCAGTAAGTGGATCTTTCCTTTTCACCTATGCATAAGTATGCCTAGATTTAGAGTGCCATAGACATTCAGCAGAAAGTTCCTTGGCATCCAGTTTTTTTTAAAAAAAATTAAAATAAAAACAACATGATTTAAATAAATTTGTAGTGAATGGGGATATACCTCCCCCTTTTTTATTTTATGGAAAAAGAAAACATGTTTCCTCCAGCAAAACACTATCCAACACATCTGCTTTTCCAAAGAACCCTTAAGTTTCTACTTCAATATAAACATATGTATATACATATACATATATATGTATATATGTATACATGCACACACACACACACACACACACACACACA
>NW_021620798.1:3723561-3858968 GCF_004785775.1 Grammomys surdaster
CCCGACCACTACAGCATATCCAGTTTCCAAATTTAAAAAATGAAGGTTGATTATTTACCTCTGATTTCATGTTTTAACTTTTTATGGAAAAGTTTAAGTTAATGTCACTCTTTATAGTGTTAACTAATCAATACTTCTAAATGCATCTCTAATTTATGAGGATGTGTTAAAACATATTCAAGATAAGTGGTGAGACAAGACCCATGGAGAACATATGATGTTTGGAGGAAGTTGATGGACAGTGACATAGGCTGAGTTTGGCTTGTTTATATAGCTATCTGTTCAATGTTTGTTGATCACTGAGAGCAGCACAGCTGAGAACTTCTCTTGGCATCACTCTGGGTCCCTCCTGCTGACTCATGCAGAGGCTGAGCCCTGGCTACCTCTGCTAGGTAGTGCCACCATAGCTGATTCCTGTTTGCTACCCCAACTCCACTAACAAGACTGTTGGTTCATACTTGAAGTATTTGAATGGATCAAGGTGCCACTGGGGACCAGTGAACTTTACTGCCATTTTCCAGGCAACACAGATGGGAGTTGTTCCAAAGAACCATTTCTAAGCAGGTCCACTTTCCCCATATCCTTTCATTTCCACTCTGGTGGATGTTGGGCTAAAAGGGAGTTTAAAGCATTATAAGATCCATCATTAAAAGTAGACTTTAAAAAAAATTAAAATTCCTTTTATTTATATTCCCTTGCAGTGCTTAGCCTCGCAGCCTAAGCAATAATCCAGATCACCTGACAGAGGGGGTTCTGGGTGGCCCCTCTCTGCTTGGTCTAGGGGCAGAAGTCCCCTCTTTTAGGTTGGGTGGAGATGGGTTTTGGAAACACCCTGTATAAAGTAACAACCTCATCTTGAGTCTCATGGTCCTCCATAGCTAATTTATGATAATGTATCTGAGTAGGTTTTGCTACCAAATTATTTATCTGTTGTATCACAGAGTTAGTCCGCCTATTTGAGGGCCAGGGACCAGCAGAAAAAAGCAAAAAGAACCCAAATAATGTTCCCAAGATGGGAGGAAATAAGGTTGACAACCTTGGAGAGGATGAAAACCAATTCTTGTACCAGCCTTCATCTGTCTCTTTCTCTCTCTGATTTTTCTTAGGCCCTTCACTACCTGTTTCATGCTCTCTTTAACCCTCCTTGTCTTGTCTATGTAAAGGCAACCTTCTTCTTTGAGGGTTGTACACAGTCAAGAGCTCTACACAGCCTTTTCTATTGTAATAGAGTAAATCAAGTCCAATAAGGATCTTTGCGATTGGGTTCCCTGAAGGACAAGCCTGACTGTATAGGGGTTGATGTTAAAAGTATCCCCTCTCCAGGAAAAAGACATCAGGACGGGTATGGCCCTCATGCCTCACTGGACAATGACAAGGGGACTGGAGTCATTACAAGGTCCCCTTCAAATACTGGAGGTCAGGCCTCTATCCCCGCCTTCGCAAGTTTAGAATTGCCATAGCCCTTCTATACTTAGAGAAGAGAAGAAATGTCAGGGGCAGCCTTGATTACACACTGAAGGCCTAAAATCAGCCATAGGCCTAAAATCAGCAATAGGCCTGTCATACATGTATACTAACACCCAGTCTTGGGTCTCAGTGGAAAAACATTGAAACAGATGGCTATAAGCTAATGTAAACAGGCAGCTTTTGTGGAAATTTACAAGCCTGAGTAGTCATAGACCTTGTAAATAGGTAGCCTGGGCAGACGATACCAACTTTGATAAGGAGTTATAGTGACTTGTCCCCTGAACCTTCACCCAGCTGATACCTGGTTCTGAAAGATATCTGTACTCCCCCTGAACACCCACACTCCAGTGTCATTCCCTTCCCCACATCTTGCCTTTCTCTGTTTATAACCCCTGTGTTAATGAATTACGATTTGAGAAAAAATAAATTAAAAACAAAGAATAAAAAAAAATAAAATTCCAGTATATTTTTGATAGTTTTCAAGAAAAAAATCATAAAAGATATTCATTAAAATGAAGTATACTACATTTGACATAGGAAATCAACATAAAATTAAATCATAAAAAATAGATTATATGCTTTGTATTCATATAAGCAAAGTATGCTGATTTTTATTTGAAATTACATAGTACTTTGGCTCATTTTTATTGTTATTAATGACATAGTAGTCAATAATCAAGTCTTTTATATCATGAAGCTATTTCCTGCCTCCTTAGGAAATGTATTTCATTTTGTGAGTAGACATTATGTTAATCAAATTAACAATTATCTGTTCCAATTTCAAATACTAATATCATATAAAACAAAGAGCTGTTTCATTTTCAAGATGTCATAGACAGGTCAATGAGAGTGTTCCTGCTGATATAAATCAGCCACATATGCATTCTCAAAATCTAAATATATAAGAAATGTTAATGATGTTTGTAGATAGCAACTAGGAAAGAATGTAGTGAGAGCATAAAGCCCATGCCAAAAAAGGTGCTATTCAATAGATAATGAGAATATACACCAAATTCTGGCATATTATTTCTTCATCGAATAATATTTACTTGTAATAAAAGGATAGAAATACCTTATTTTCTGTTTTATTCTAATTTTTCTTTCATACAATTATGTCATTTGTGAAATCAAAATTAAGCATAACAGTATATGTATGACATTTTGGTAGCGTAGATTGAATGAATCTAGTATTAGCATATAAATGCAGTGAAGAGAAAAGACAATCAATATCACTAAAAGTGACAGTGTGTAAGTTACTTATCTGTTACTCTCATGAAATATCATGAGCAAAGACAATTTTTGGAAGGAGTTTATTTTGATGTAGAGTTGCAGATGGGGAGGTTATTAAGGCAATGCATAGCAGCAGGTGACCAAAATAGGAATCTGGCTCATCTCATCAGGAAGTGAAACCTAGAAGGGCCTGGAAGGAAGAGGACCTGGAAGTGGGGCAAGAGTATACACTCTTTTTTGTTTTTTTAGATGTCTTTTATTTATTTCTTTTGGATGTTTTCTTTACATTTCATATGTTATCCCCTTATCCCATCCTCCCCCGACACAGGATCTCCCTATTCTCTCACCCCTCCTTCTGCTTCTCTCCAGATGTATCCCTACCTACCTCCCCACTCCCACCTCCCCACCCTCATATTACCAACAACTGGGGAATCCAGCCTTCATGAGACCAAGGAACTCTTCTCCCACCTATGCCTTACAGGGCCCTCCCCCCTTACATATACAGCTGAAGCCATGGATCTCTCCCTAAGTGCTCCCAGGCTGGTGGTTTAGACCCTGGGAACTGTGGTTGGTTGGTATTGCTGCTCTCCTCATGGGGCCACAAATCTGCTCAGCTCTAATACTCTTCACTCTAACTCCTCCATCGGGAACCCCATGATCAGTTCAATGGCTAGCTGTGAGCATCTGCCTCTGAATATGTCAAACTCTTGCAGACCTTTAAGGAGACATCTATATCAGGCTCTTATCAACATGCATTTCCTGACTTCCACATCAGCATCTACCTTTGGTGACTACACATGGGATGGATACCCAGGTGGAATGGTCTCCAGATGGCTCCTCCTTCAGTTTCTGTCCCTCACTTTGTCTCCATACTTGCTCCCTTGAGTATTTTGTTGCTCCTTCTAAGAAGGACCAAAGCACCCCCACTTGGTCTTCCTTCTTCATGAGCTTCATGTGACCTGTAAGTTGAATCTTGGGTATTTCAAGCTTCTGGGCTAATATCCAATAATCAGTAAGTGAATACCATGTGTGTTCTTTTGTGATTGCCTTACCTCACTCAGGATGATATTTCCTAGTTCCATCCATTTACCTAGGAATTTCTCGAATTCATTGTTTTTAATAGCTTAGAAATACTCCATTGTGTAAATGTACCATGTTTCTTTGTATCCATTCCTCAGTTGAAAGACATCTGTGTTCTTTCCAGCTTCTGGGTATTATAAATAAGGCTGCTATGAACATAAGTGAGCATATGACCTTGTTATATGGTCGAGCATCTTCTGGGTATATGCCCAGGAGTGTTATAGCTGGATCCTCAATTAATGCCTTGTCAAATTTTCTGAGGAACTGCCAGACTGATTTCCAAAGTGGTTGCACCATCTTGCAGTCTCACCAACAATGGAGGAGTGTTCCTTTTTCTCCACACCATTGCCAGCATCTACTATCACCTGAGTTTTTAATCTTAGCCATTCTCACTGGTGTGAGATAGAATCTCAGGGTTGTTTTGATTTGCATTTCCCTGATGACTAAGGATAATGAACATTTCTATAGGTGCTTCTCGGCCATTTGAGTTTCCTCAGTTGAAAATTCTTTGTTAAGCTCTATACCCCATTTTTAATAGGGTTATTTGGTTGTCTGGAGTCTAATTTCTTGAGTGCTGTGAATATATTGGATATTACCCCTCTATCAGATGTAGGATTGGTAAAGATCTTTTCCAAATTTGTTGGTTGTCATTTTGCCCTATTGACAGTGTCCTTTGCCTTACAGAAACTTTGCAATTTTATGAAGTCCCATTTGTCAATTCTTGATCTTAGAGCATAAGTCATTGGTGTTCTGTTCAGGAACTTTTCCCCTGTGCCCAAATATTTGAGGTTCTTCCCCACCTTCTCTTCTATTAGTTTCAGTGTATCTGGTTTATATGGAGGTCCTTTATCCACTTAGACTTGAGCTTTGTAGAAGTAGATAAGGATGGATCAATTTTCATTCTTCTACATGTTGTCCTCCAGTTGAACCAGCACCATTTGTTGAAAATGTTGTCCTCTTTCCATTGGACAGTTTTAGCTCCTTTGTCAAAGATCAAGTGACCATAGTTGTGTGGGTTCATTTCTGGGTCTTCAGTTCTATTCCATTGATCTTCCTGCCTGTCTCTGTACCAATACCAGATAGTTTTTATCACTATTGCTCTGTAGTACAGCTTGAGGTCACAGATGGTGATTCCTCCAGAAGTTCTTTTATTGTTGAGCATAGCTTTTGCTATCCTGTTTTTTTTTTTATTCCAAATGAATTTGAGAAGTTCCTTTTCTACCTCTGTGAAGAATTGAGTTGAAATTTTAATGGGGATTGCATTAAATCTGTAGATTGCTTTTGGCAAGATGGCCATTTTTATTATATTAATCCTGCCAGTCCATGAGCATGGGAGATCTTTCCATCTTCTGAGATCTTCTTTGATTTCTTTCTTCAGAGAGTTGAAGTTCTTGACATACAGGTCTTTCACTTGCTTGGTTAGATTCACACCAAGGTATTTTATGTTATTTGCAACTATTGTTAAGGGTATCATTTCCTTATTTCTTTTTCAGTCTGTTTATCTTTCATGTAGAGGAAGGCTACTGATTTGTTTGAGTTGATTTTATAACCAGCCACATTGCTGAAGTTGTTTATCAGGTTTAGGAGTTCTCTGGTGGATGTTTTGGGGTCACTTAAGTCATATCCTCTGCAAATAGTGATATTTTGACTTCTTCCTTTCCTATTTGTATCCCTTTGACTTCTTTTTGTTGTCTAATTGCTCTGGCTAGGACTTCCAGTACTATACTGAATAGGTAGGGGGAGAGTGGGTAGCCTTGTCTAGTCCCTGATCTTAGTGGGATTGCTTCAAGTTTCTCTCCATTTAGTTTGATGTTGGCTACTGGTTTGCTGTATATTGCTTTTACTATGTTTAGGTATGGGCCTTGAATTCCTGATCTTCCCAAGACTTTTTATCATGAAGGGGTGTTGAATTTTGCCAAATGCTTTCTCAGTATCTAGTGAGATGATCATGTAGTTTTTTTCTTTGAGTTTGTTTATATAGTGGATTACATTGATGGATTTCTGAATATTGAACCATCCCTGCATTCCTGGGATAAAGCCTACTTGATCATGATGGATGATTATTTTGATGTGTTCTTGGATTGGGTTTGTGAGAATTTTATTGAGTATTTTTGCATTGATAAGGGAGATTGGTCTGAAGTTCTCTTTCATTGTTGGGTCTTTGTGAGGTTTGGGTATGAGTGTAATTGTAGCTTCATAGAACAAGTTGGGTAGTGTTCCTTCTGTCTCTGTTTTGTGAAATAGTTTGAAGAAAATTGGTATTAGGTCTTCCTTGAAGGTCTGATAGAATTCTGCACTGAAACCATCTGGTCCTGGGTTTTTTTTTTTTTTTGTGGGGAGACTTTTAATGACTCTTACTATTTCCTTAGGGATTATGGGACTCTTTAGATGGTTTATCTGCTCCTGATTTAACTTTGGTACCTGGTATCTGTCTAGGAAGTTGTCCATTTCATCCAAGTTTTCAAGTTTTGTTGAATATAGGCCTCCATAGTAGCATCTGATGATTTTTTGAATTTCCTCAGTTTCTGTTGTTATGTCTTCCTTTTCAGTTCTGATTTTATTAATTTGAATACTGTCTCTGTGTCCTCTGGTTAATCTGGCTAAGGGTTTATCTATTTTGTTGATTTTCTCAAAGAACCAGGTCCTGGTTTCCTTGATAATTTGTATTGTTCTTTCTGTTTCTATTTGGTTGTTTTCTGCCCTGAGTTTGATTATTTCCTGCCTTCTACTCCTCTTGTGTGTATTTGCTTCTTTTTGTTCTAGAAGTGTATGCACTCTTAAAGGCCCTCCTCCCAATCTACTTCCTCCAGAGGCCATGCCTGCTAATGATTCCAAATCTCCCACAAACCACACCACTAACTGTGGAACAAGTGTTCAAATATCTGAGCCTATGGCAGAATTTCAATATTCAAATAACCCAAATGTGCAAAGCAGAATGAATTTCAATGTAGTTTATAGCAAGGGAAAGATATTAAGGAGATACAGATAGAACAAATACAAAAAGGAGAAAGAGAAAAGCTTGTTTTCCAAGATATTTCAAAATTCCAAAGGTTCTCTTTTTTCCTCTTGTCAAATAGCTATTAAATTAACACAGTTATCTATAGTAAAAATCCTATGTAATAAAATGAAAACTTTAAAGTTATTTTTCACTTTCCTCTTCTCCAATGACATGTTTCATTGTCTGTCTTTAACACTGATCAAGTGTAGCTAGCGTATAAAGCATATGATGTCAGGAATTTCTATTTTCTCCTTGATACAAGATGTGTCTGAGATACTGCATAGATTTCAATGAAAGTTCAATATGTGTTTAATGAAAATAAAATACATATAGATGATTAATGAGTAATGTACTTCCAAATGTCTATGGTTATAAATAAATGGAAAAGGAGATACAGGTAGAACAATGTTACCTAGAAAGAACTAGCAACTCATTCTCAGCTATCAATATAACAAAAGTCAGGGTTATTTTTTTTAAGGATTCTTATTGATTTTGTGATAAATAGAAAATATCCTTGGAACTCACTGTAAAAGTCAGGTTCTACTGGCACCACACCAGTCATCCACCAATCTCTCAGCAAGCTCCCTGTCAATGATTAAGTTAAAAAAGGAAAAAACTCACAAAGAATTCTATATATTCTTCCCAGTTAGCAGAACAACTTTTTTTTTCACTCTTTTTAACTCCTACTTAATTTTTAAATTTTAGTTTGATTATCACTCCTGAAATATTTCTTGACATAATCAATACTGAAATGCAATGTGTTTGCATATGAATTCTGTAAAAAGTGGCAACAGACTTTTTAGTATGGACTATCAAACAATAAATCTGGGGCAAGGTGTGAATCATGCACTGAAGTACCTTTAGGAAAAAAATGCCCAGATCAAAGAAATATTGCTGAATAATGGTTTTAATTAATAAAAGAGTGAAAGATTAAACATAATTATAATAATCATGTCTATTATTACAGAATGACCTAGGGTGAAGGTAGAAAAGTAAAACACAGTACATGTGAAATATAGGTTCTTCTTTCTTCTGCATTTTCCATCCCCCTTCTTCCATTCTTTCAAACCCCTAATCAGTAGATAAGGAAGTTAAAAGAATATATAGAAAAGGGGATGTAGATTTAATTTTCTCAAAGCCTACTTTTAATGGTGGTTCTTAAAAGCTTTAACCTCCCTTCTAGCCTACCACCCACAAGAGGTAGTGGAAAAGAAAGGACAATGGGGAAATCCTTCTTTAAAACAAATCCCATCTGCATTGTCAGGAAATCAGCAGTTCAGTTCACAGGTCAGCAGCAGCAGCCTGATCCACTTGCAAACACCTCACAGATAATACCAGCAGTCCAATTTAGTAGTGTCTGGAAAGTATCAGTGGTGGTGTGATCTAGCAGAGACAGCCCGGCCTCAGCCAAATCAGCTGGAGTCAGCAAGAGGAATTTGGACTAGCACAGATATCAGAAGTTCTGTGCAGTGCTTCTGTCAGTGAAACAAATATTAGGAAAAATGGGCGATCAAGAAGAGTTTAGCTATGCAAGCAAGCCATGCTCTGATCACTGTCCATTGAGTCCTATTTATACTCCCTCCAAACAACATGTGTCCTCCACTGGTCTTCCCTCAGCATGTGATTCTGACTTAGCATAACTCGATGTGAGTCTATACCAGCTGGCATCACTCTGGCAATGGGCCCAAGTCCAAGGAAACCTCTGCATACTACCAGAAGGTTTTGGGGACAAATGGAGTGCAACTACACATGTGTCCTTTCACATGTTTGGATTACCAAAATATCCTTTCACCTGTGTCTGCTTCAGTTAAATGTTTCTTCACATGTTTGCCCCAACAAAACACCATCCAACAAAACTGACTTTACAAAGAACCCTTCAAGTGGGTGATGTTATCAATAGAATATTTATTGCTGTTTAGGGATGTCGAGTTCTTTGGGGCAAGTTAGCTCTTTCCTATCAGAATATCTAATTTCTTTTTTCTTCTTTGTGCATGACTACTTAACAAACATTGATAAACAGCAACCAACTAACAAGCAACAACCTACACAACAACAACCAACAGCTGCCCAACACTTAGAGCCATAGCAATCATATATCCTCTGAAAAGAAGTCCATAATTCCAAACATCACACACTTGCAAAAACTGTCTGCAACTGGCAAAACCATGTCCTGTCAAAGGCAAATCATAGTCAGCTGCTGTGGACAATCTGAAACAGCCCCATATCTCACATCTTTGATTAAAATGAGAACATTTTCTCATAATATTTCTGCATTGTTGAGGAAAACATAATCCCCACTACATACAGACTGTGCTGGTTAATTTTTGCCAACTTAACATGAAGCTGTACATAACTAGAAAGATGGAATCTCAACTGAGAAATTCCCTTTATCAAGGACCGAAGCATTCACACTTTGGTCTTCCTTCTTCTTGAGCTTCATGTGGTCTGTGAATTGTATCATGCGTATTTCGAGCTTTTAGGCTAATATCCACTTATCAGTGAGTGCATACCATGTGTGCTTTTTTTGTGTGTGATTGGGTTACCTCAATCAGGGTGATATTTTCTAGTTCCATTAATTTCCCTAAGAATTTCATGTAGTCATTGTTTTTAATAGCTGAATAGTACTCCATTGTGTAAATGTACCACATTTTCTGTATCCATTCTTCTGTTGAAGGATATCTGGATTTTTTCCAGGTTTTGGCTCTTATAGATAAGGCTGCTATGAACATAGTGGAACATTTGTCCTTGTTATATGTTGGAGCATCTTTTGGGTATATGCCCAGGAGTGGTATATCTGGGTCCTCAGGTGTCCAACTTTCTGAGGAACCATCAGACTGATTTCCAGAGTGGTTGTACCAGCTTGCAATCTCACTAACAATGGAGGAGTGTTTCTCTTTCTCTACATCCTCACCAGCCTCTGCTGTCACCTGAGTCCTTCTTAGAAAGGGGAACAAAATACTCATGTGAGGAAATACACAGACAAAGTATGGAGCAGAGACTGAAGGAAAGACCATCCAGAAACTGCCCCACCTGGGGATCCATCCCATATACAGTCACCAAACCTAGACATTGTGGATGCCAACAAGTACATGCTGACAGGAGCCTAATATAGCTGTCTCCTGAGAGGCTCTTCCAGAGCCTGACAAATACAGAGGAGGATGCTCACAGCCAACCATTGGGCTGAGCATGGGGTCCCCAGTGGAGGTTTTAGAGAAAGGACTTAAGGAACTGAAGGGGTTTGCAACCCCATAGGAAGAACAACAATATCCATCAACTAGACCCCCCCAGAGCTCCCAGAGACTAAATCATCAACCAAAGAATACACATGGAGGGACCCATGGCTGCAGCCGTGTATAAGCAGAAGATGGCCTTGTCAGGCATCAATAGCAGGAGAGGCCCTTGGTCCTATGAACGCTCAATATCCCAATGTAGGGGAATGCCAGGGCAGGAAGGCAGGAGTGGGTGGGTGGGGGAACACCTTCATAGAAGCAGGTGGAGAGGGGATAGGATAAGGGATTTACAAGGGGGAAACTGGGAAAGGGGATAATATTTGAAATGTAAATAAATAAAATATCCAATAATAAATAAATAAATAAATAAATAAATAAATAAAAATTATAAAACAGAAATTCCCTTTATTAGATTATCCTGTAGATAAGTCTGTGAGACATTTCCTTTATTAACGATTGATGTGGGAGCCTACTAGTTTAGTATTAGGGCCAGGTAGTCCTGGGTAGTATAAGGATGCAAGCTAATAAAGCTAGGGAGATGAAACTAATAAACAGCAATCCTCTATGGTCTCTATTTCAGCTCTTGCATCTAGGTTCCTACCTTGAATGCTTACCTTGACTTTTGTCAGTGATGGATTACAACTATAAGATGAAATGAACCCCTTACTCCCCAAGTTGCTTATGATCTTGGTGTTTATCTTAGCAGTAGAAAGAAAACGAGTGTGGAAACACGTGTTTTATTGTACAATGTACTTTAATATATACCTCTCTGTCCATTTTTATCCCTTTTCATCCACCTTGTTCTTGGTCAGACAGATCTATATGGATTATACATATAGGGAGTTCCGTCTTCTGTGTTGCAGTTTTGTTTGGTCAATGAGCAGCCATGGCAGGAGTATCTCTCTGTTTGCTCATGTTGAAGATTCATTGCACTTGTTTCATTCCTCCACTTAAGAAATGTTCTCTAGAGGAACCTGATATATGTAATTCATTCTCTTTCAAATCTTTTTTTTCTTACTCTTGTGACAGATTTAGGTTCCTGCATTATTCTTTGTGATTAGCCAATGCTATGTTTTAAAAGTGTCCTTCCAAAACCTGCACTGAAAATTAATTATCAGTCTTGTAGGATTAAAGGAGGAGTTTCGAAGCAATTAAGAGTGTTCTACCTTTATGAAAGAGATTACAAAGGAAGGTTATAGAGAGATGCCTTGTTCTTTCAACAATGTGCAGATGGCAGCAAAACAATGGCATTTTGAACTAATCATCATGAGACTCTGAACCTACCAGCAGTTTGATAGTGAGCTTTCTTAGACTCCATAGTTTTAAGTAGTGAAGTTCTTCTGTGTATATATTATCTAATCTATGATGTTTTTGTTCTTATTGTTCAAATAGACTGAGAAATCTTTCATGGTCCTGTCATAACTCTGTAAATTAATGCTTTATAAAGAGACCTGCTTTTCTGCATCTTAATTTTGGTAGAATATCATATCCTGTGTGGGATCCCATTTATCAGTGTGTACAAAGGTAAGAACGCAAATAGTTTTCTGGAAAGGAGATTTTGGTGAAAGAATTCTCAGATATGAGACAAAGATGAATAAAATGTCAAGTTCAATTATGTAACAGGATTGTGGTATCACTCAAAGAATCAGGGCCCCCAAATGAAATCAGTTTATAGAATAAATAATAATGCCTACAAAAGTCCACTGAATACTTAAGGGGAAAACATCAGGTATACTGTGATACTGGGCAGTTTAGTCTGTTCAAATGACATCAAATGCATATATCACTGAACTAAAATGTATTAGATCAAAATTGTAGAGGACAGAAGTCTCAGCTTAAGTCCCAATGCCAATATGGTCAGTGGCTTGTTTTTCAGATACTGCTTTATTGCTATGGTGGTGGGAAATGGGAAGGAAGGGTTGGAGAGGAAGAGAAATACAGAGACAGAGCACTCTACTGAACTGAATAAGAACTCTACTCTTAAGATGTCATCTAAATCTGAACCAAAACTCCTATTCCCAAAGGTTAGAATTAGGATTCAGGCTTTGTGTATGAGTTTTCAGTGAGGAACACAATTTAGTTCACACCATTCTTCTTTTTTCTAGGAAGACGTATTTGTTCTATCATAATTGTTAAAGTACATTAACTGATTCTATTAACCATTTTAAAATATAAAGCTCATGAAAATATCTGATATAAGCAACTGGTATCAGTAAAAGTGGCAGAAAAAGACCTGGATTAGAATATTGTAAAATTGTGCATTGGCAGAAAGTAACATAACTCAAGCAGTAGTACTGAGATATATAGAACACTTGTGATAGGATCCACAGAAACATGAATATTTATGAATTATGTACAAAAGAAAAGGAACAAAGAGGCCATTGAGGCCTAACCTCCAACATAAGATGAAAATCAGGAGCAAGTCCAATCATCCAATCATAAAACAAAGAGATTTCCAAAACTGAAAGAGTGGTCAACTGTATAAGATACATGCTGATGAAGAGAGTTTGAATTCCCTTTTAAATGGAGAAGATGCAGAAGAAATTTTCAAATAAATTGTTAGTGTATCGCAGTTGAGTTAATAATAGAAAATACAGATGTTCCAAAAAGAACTATAGTGCCAAGGAGCTTCGCCATAAAGTTAGAAACAACATAATTCCTGATGCTGACACGAGACTATTCTAAGAAGAGAGAAACTGGTATCCTTAAATGGTAACCAGGAATTAACATGGGTAGTACTTTCATCCCCATCAAAATGACTGGGACTATTGGCTCCATCTCTGAATGAGATTGGTAAATGTGAAACACAGCATACTGCTACAGCACTGATAAAAGCAATTACAAATACCCACTTTTTCCCAATCTATCACTTCTATTTTGAACAGATGGCACCCAGTCCTGCTTCCTTCACAAGAAAGAGAAGCTTTTTTTTGTTTTTTTTGCTTTTTTGTTTGTTTGTTTGTTTGTTTGTTTTTTAATTTTTTTGAACATGAGATGCTTTTTTATAGCATGTTTTACAAGGGGAGGGGGTAAGAGGGGCCAGGTGGTGGAAAAGTACAGAATCTTCTTGGACTGTGCCTTGAAACATGTCATGGTCTATACGGTACACTGCTTGAGTTATGGTTTCCCTGCTATTCTTCAGAAGATATGGTACACTTCTTTGAGTCTATCTGCAGTTGCCAAGCAGGATCTTGCAGTTGCCAAGCTTCAGGGGACATTGTGCAAGTGGGGAAAGGTAGGGGGTGAGGGTAAGGGCGAGGGTCCTGGCTTCTGGCACATCTGGATTAGAACTTCTAACAGCAGGCATCACGGGTGATTCATTTTTACCTGGAAAGAAAAAAAGAAGGGGATTCTCAGGGAGATTTCTCTTCCCTGTATGTAAATTGTTATTCATCGTATTTATGGTTGGGCCTGGCTTTGTGGGGGTATCTATTTTTTTCATTAATCTTTTTGGTAGCTGGTTAGCTGAGCCTTCTGTGGTATTGGACAGGCATATCAGTCCTCGGGTCCATAAGGGAACTGGATCTGGGCCATTCCCTTTATGGGTAAGAGGGTCCTTCGCCCTATCTGTGGCAAAGTTTTGTTGGTCTTGGTGGTGCCAGAGGTCACCAACATGGTCAGCAAGAGATTTGCCATAAGCTTTCAGCTTTAGAGAAATAAAAGTGAACAAGGCATGATGGAGAGTATTTCAGGGGGACTCCTTCTGAGGGGGTACTGTTCCCCTTCTTTTGTTTTTAAAGCCAATTTTTCAGAGTTCTTGCAAAATCAGGGCAGAAGCGTCAACAGTCGCTCCTTCCACACTCAGAGAGTCATGAAGTCCTTGTTTAAGGATATATAAATCTATATTAATAATCTTTTGTCAAAGGACTTTTATAGCACCACTGACAATTAATCAGACTATATAATATATCGATTAGAAATAACTTTTTCTACTTTTTGTGAGATTACCTCTCTTTTGTCAATTAACTGTTGAGGAAATTAGGGTTTACCTCTCTCTTGAGAATATTGAACAGAGATTTAAATTCTTTTGTGGAGAGCTTAAAATAGGATCTTAGCTAATTAGCAACTCCTAGAAACTTTTGAAATTAATTTAAAATAAGTAAGCTCTCTCTATCGAAAGAGAAGCTTTTTAAAGTATAACAACACAGCCAATGACTAGAAAAGATCAGCTACAAAGCAATTCCAAATGCATGTGTGGATGAAATCAGTGGCATAGTTAACAAGGAAAATTAGACACACAAAGGATTGGGTTAGTACTATAATTCTGCAGTTCACCATCATTGAGATCCTTTCCATTCAAGGCGCAATGAATCATTGAGTAAAAGATTTTAACAAAGATACAAATGTAATAAACCAAAATGTCATCTCTGGAAAAACAGGGAGTTTCAAAATCTTACACTAGCCAAGTTGTCAAGATATCCTAAATGGGAGGTTTACGGAAGTCAGGACGTTCTGTGATAGTCACCAAGCATCTCTGAAAGTCAGTAACTTTGAGTTCTATCGGTTTATTTCATTTAATCACAGTTTCAAAAATTGACTATAATTATTTGTTCCATATAAAATAGACAGTAAAATGTTTAGCATACTAAAATATATATGCTCTGTCAAAAGTTAGAGCATACTGTGTGTATCTGTGGTTTTGCATTTGTATGTGTGTGGGAGAGAGGTGAAAGAGAGAGGGAGAAACAGAGACAGAGACTGAGAGCTGGTTTTGCCAGTAAATTTGAATATTCTACTCTTCTCCCTGTTATAAAATGTCTTTGCCTCTCCCTGTTGAGTGTCCCACATAATCAGAAAAAAAAATAAAGACTGATATGTCACTCTTAGACTATATATACATGTCTTAATCACTCTTCTTTTGCTGTTAAGGGACTGACTCCATGACCGAGGAAACACAGAATAAATCATTTAATTGGGGCCTTTTTGATCAGATTTAGAGTCAGTCCATTATCATCATGGTAGAGATCATGGCAGCTGTAACTGAGACATACATCCTGTTCTGCAAGCAGATAGTGACTGGGCCTGGCATGAGCATCTATATGGCAATTTTCCACCAACCAGGCCACACCTCCTGATCTTTCTAATACTGTAAAGTAGTTCTACTTTCTGATGAATAAGCATTCAAAAATATGAACGTATGTTGGCTGGTAATTATTCTTCAAACCACCAGAATGTAACACAGATAAATCAACCAAGAGCCTGATTTTATGTTTGCTAACACAAAGCAGGAAAGTGCAGGCTATTGGGGTAGAAAATCTCCATTGATTTCTTCCAGGTTTGGACCCTGTGTGCTAGAATATCAACCTCAAGGGCAAAAAATTTCTACTTTTGAATTATAGTAGCACAGCTGTTACAAGAATAACCAACCACTTCTCAACTGGATCTGAAGTTTACTCCACAAGAAGGAAGACTGATCCAAAGCCTTTGGTGGTGGATGTCACAAGTAATAGAGGTACGTCTACTTCTAATATTTTGTTAAATTGAGATACAGTTAAACAGCCTTCTAGTGTTTATATGTATATACACAAACTAGTGCAATTCTAGGCCTTCATTAGAAAAAAAATTACATACAGTTAGTGCCCAGACATAGAACTGGTCAAAGTGTGTGGAATAAGTAACTGAGGAATGTGAAGCCTTACATATTTCATCTATATTACTAATAGAAGAAGGAATTGAAGTAATGTGGGAGCTGAAATGAAGTAATGTGGATCATGAAATGCAATGTTTTGGACTGGGAATGTTTATTACAATCATGAAAATGCAGCGACTGTGATCATCTGCACAAGCTATGTACACACATAAAAGATATGAGTGTAGGAGTGGGACAAGCTTGGCAAAAGTAGGGGTCATTTGAAGTTGGGGTAGAGAAAAAGAAGATAGAGATGAATATATTCACAATATATTATAAAAAATGCAAATTTGTCTATTATTTTAAAAACACTAATATGTTAAGAAAGAGACTCAAGCAACTTAACCAAGCTGCATTTCTCTGTTCTCTTCACCTGGAAAGCAGGCTCTCAGCCATCAGAGTCATGGAGCTTTATGGCAGGCAGGATATTCAAGTCATTTACAAAGAGCATTAAGGTCTATTGAGAAAAGCCACTACTTTTCTCAATCTAATCCAGTCAGGTGCTTTGTCCTTCAACTGCAAAATGTGCCCGAGGCCACATAGATAACAGGAATTTAATCAATTTACAAATTACCCCATAGCAAAATTGCAAGAATCACCACGTAACTTTTCTGACTAATCAGGTCCACTAACTGCCTGGAGCTCAATTGATACATTTAAAAATATTACTTGAAACATAATTATTCAACAGATAAATCTTGTTCCATACTAATTAAGTCAAATATATGGCATATATGAATAACCACACTGCTTTTATTCATTACAATTTTCAGAAATGTTTAATCACTTCATTGGCATTATCAAAATATTAGTTGAATTACAATTACAAAAGTTAAATATCATTTAGTAGGTAATTAAGATGTATTTAATTAACCAACTAAAACATTTTGTATAATGTTAAATTTTGCAATCTGAAGTTCACACAGCATTAATTGTATGTCAAAAAATATAGTCAAAAAAGAATTAAATATGATACTATAGCAAAATAAATAGACCTGAAAGGCAATGCTAAGAAACATATATATATATATATATATATATATATATATATATATATATATATAAAATCAGCAGATAGACAAGATAAAAATCTATCCCTAAAATCTACTATATATGTTCCATTAGTGTTTAAATATAAAATAATTTATTACCATGGTTACGGTAGCATTATATGCTGGTGATCAAAGAGGAATAAATAGGTACAGAGAAATATCATTAACTCTAGAATATGATTAAGTGAAATTTTCACAATTGATGTCAAATTATTCCATAGCTATTCCATAAAAGTAGATTTTGAAGAAAACCAAGGAGAATTTAATAAACAAACTTAGTTAGAGATTCTGATATAAGCAGGTAATAAAAAACAAGGTTATTATATCAAAATGTTTGAAGGCCAATGTATTCCATTATTGTCTATGTCAAATATGATCCATTCCCCGTTTCTCCTGCACTTGGAAAGCTTTTGCTATACTTCATATTTCTTTTATTTTTATTTTTTAAACTTACTCCAACATTCTCTCTATTAAAAATTATTTATGTCTGTGTGTGTATGTGTATCTCTGTGGATATATGAACATGTGGGTAGTGGTTTGTGAATACAGGAAGGAGGTGTTGGGGTTGCTAGAGTTGTGAGCCCTGTGATATAGGTATTGGGAACCAAAATCTGGTCCTATACAAGAACCGATCATGTTCTTAATTGCTAAGCCATCTCTGTAGCCCTATGCTTCACTTCTCCAACATCCACCTCAACATTCTTGCAAGAAAGTCATCTAATTATTATTGAGTTTATTAATTCAAATACATATATTTATGTGCTTAAAATGCTAACATCAAAATTTTTCAGTATAAGATTTTTGAACATTTTGAGGTTCTTCCTTTGATAATAGTATTTAATAACAGACAAAATGTAACAGTTTACAGTAGTTAAGAAACTTTTGTCAAATTTTATGGTTATTTCATTGCTTCCAAAAAAACACAATGAAAAAAATCTGAAATTAAATAGGTAGGAATTTTAAATGTGCATGTAACAGGAAGCATGTACAAATAGTGAATACTGTCATGAGAATATACTAAATATCTATTTTATTTGATTAAAACAACTGAAAACAGGGGTGAGAAGATGACTCATTGACATAAAGTTTGTCATGAGAACTTAAGGTTAAACCCACATAAAGTCATCACAAATGATATGATAAGCACCAGAAAATAGAAAATGTAAACATGTTCAAGAATCTGTTCTCCTGTTTTGTGTAGCTGTACAAATTTCACCTGGATCCACTCTAGAAATAATTCAGGAAAGGTGAACAAGCATCAGCTGGAGAAATTCCATGACCTGCTCCCAGTTTAGAGTGAGGCTGGTGACAAAAATAACAGGAGTAAATCCTGTCAAAGGTCAAGTTCCAGTACTTAAAAATCCCAGTCCTTAACTTCTCAGAATACCATTTCATTTTCTAAGAGCACCAATTTCTTGCTGGGAGGATCATTGAACAGAAAAATTAGAAGGCTCATAAAATCTCAGAAATAGTTATCATCAACAGCAATATATAGAAATAATTTCCAACAAAAGGCCAAGGAGAAAATAAGATCTGAAGCAGTGGCAGATGACAAGATGTCTGAAAATATTAAATATTGCTTTCCAACTCAGTGAAACTTTTTTCAATGCCATGTTTACCACCTTTGTCCTCCTTTATTTGAGATGCTATAAACATTACTATAAAGAAATATGTGCAAGATACAATAAGGTTTTTAAATTTCTGGCATAACCCTAAACTGACCACTTTATAGTTAGTTGTTTTAGTTAGAGATATAGAGAAGAGGAAGCCCTCTGAGTGAGTGAAATCATGGGTGAATGTATATTGTTGACATGGACACAGCCATGAGAAGCATCAGAATAAATCCAATGGATGGTAACAAAAATAGTAAACTTGTTTGAAGTAGCCATATTTACAAGTACTTATTTTTTAATATGGCAAGCCATATATGTAAAATTCTTTGGATTTAGACTAAAGAAAAACATATTTTGTTCAAATAGAAATGCAGATAATAATACTGTGTTCTTTAAATAAATTTAGTTTAATAAACCAAATGTTCAAAGTGAAATACTGAGCCATAAGAATAAAAATTCATATTAACAGAATATTTTAGAGCCAATAAAATGACTTAAGATTTAAGCAATCTTAATTAATTGATTAAATGATTAGTAAATAATTTTAACAATTTTATTTACTTCAATAATAATGATATTTAATCATGTCTGAATTGTAATTCAACAATTGCAGAAAAAAATCCAAATATCACTGTTACTTCTAAAGTGGAATGCCCAAGGAGTAGAAATGGGAAAGCAAAGTCATAAAAAGAATTCGGTCTTCAGAACACTATGTCACATACATACACTGAGAAAACAGCAATAAAATGATCAATATTGAGACATTCCAGTTGTATTGTTTAATTTCAGAACCATTAGATACATTTTTATTTTAGTTTAATTTTCCAGGTATAATAAAATAAGGGAATAAGAATCATAGTGGCTTCCTTTAGCTTTCATCTTATAAAAGGTTAGTATCAACAAAACATTAAATTTAAGTTAGTCAAAGAATATGTCCTTAATACTAATAAATACTGCTTGTTTTCATGTATATTTGTTCTATTCTTATGTAGTTAATGGAATTTTCAGCTGTGTATATGAACATAAAGTTAAGATCTTTACATTTTGTCTAGATATGAATATAAAGCAAGTTTAAGTATTAGCCAGTGGAAGATGAGCAGAAGCCTGAGCCTCTAACTTCCAATTCCAAGTATCCAGGTAAAATGCTGTAATGGAACTACAGAAGAGGCAGAAACAAAAGGTTCCTGGGGTACACAGATCAGGCAGTCTAGTACATATCATGAGTTCCAGGTTTCGGGAGAAGTCCTATCTCAAAAATAAAGAGGAAAATATTTAAAAAAAAAAACACCCCATGAATGCAATTAGCCACAGAGGCCAGAGATTTTTACTGGGGCTGGGGTTTTAGGCAGTTATAATCTACCTGATGTAAGAATTGAACTCAGGTCCTCAGGATGAGTAGTATGTGCCCTTAACCACTGAGCCAAAATGGAGAAAGGGATGGCATCTGAAATGTGAATAAATACAATATCCAATTAAAAAAAAAAAAACCACCAATGTTGAACATGGCCTCCATCATTGCCTGTACATGTGTGCCTGTGAAAGTGTGTGTGTGTGTGTGTGTGTGTAGGCCTATAAGACATATACACCAAAATAAGTCAATCATTAATCTATATTGAAAAATACATAGCTTAATACTTTCAGAAATGCAAAATTATGTGTAACAATTTTGCAGAAAAATGATTTTTGCCCTTGCATTGTTTATTTAAAAGACCTGGATATTTACAATACAATAGTCAAAAATAGAAAACATTACAATAAAATGCATATAATTTACACTTATCAAATATTGATTAAATTATTTTCATGGAAAGTAATAAGATAGATAACTTCACTTTATAGCATTTATTTGAATAGGATTTTTTAAAGAAAAGTGATAGTTTATAGCTATCAATTAGTTAAGAATTAGACCAAAACTGGGCAGTGTCATTTAACAAAATACAATTACTCAGCAATTGTTTGCAATGGCTCCCCAAATGAAGCTGAACTCTCCAGGATAGCTTCATTTTTTTTCTTTTTCTGATTTATTTATTTATTCATTTGTTTATTTATTCACTTTGCATTCCAATCACAGGCCCACTCCCTCCCCTCTTTCCAGTCCCACCCCCTACCTTCTTCCCCCATTTCAAGAGTATATCCCCACTTTACCAACCTGCCATGACATATTAAGTCACAATAGAACTTTCCATCTCTAGTACACCTATATACAATGCTGTTATAAACTATAATTACATTTTAAAAGGCCACAGGTATCAATGCATACAAATGGCACATTTACAAAAGAACTTTAGTGAAATAATTTGCACTATGTCTTCAAGAACTTTTAGATACATGTATGTGAAATGCTGGCTTGTTCATAGTTTTAGAAATAAAAGTGAATGTGAATAGTAAATTAAAAACATAACTTCAGGTTCTACAAAATGAACTAATATTAAAATCAATATTTTCTAGTTATGTTGATAACAGACAACTAGTTAAATGTATAATAAAAAATTAGACAGTGGAAGAACACAAGTATTTATGGAATAGTGACTTTAAATATTAAAGATATGTAGTTTCTCAACACATCTCAAGTTGAATGTATTAGTAAATCGATGGGCTCAATGTCATCAAGCTCCACATCTCTGTGTCTTCTAGGGAAGTTCATCTAGGCACCTAGATTCTGCAGAATAAGGGTTCTGAAGTTGTCTTCATCACCAAAGCCTGAGTATCATAACCTCGGGGTAATCACTGATTCCAGTTAGGCCAAGGACTTGAGAGCTTTTATATGCTAACTTCTATGGGGGGTAAAATGCTATCTTGTTATCCTAGTAATTGACTTCTAACTGAAAGTAAGCATTTCCATTCATTAGGAATGGAGGCCAACATTAAGAAGTCACAGGTATTTAATAGTGTATCAAAATTGCTGAGCATGTCCTTTAAATGTTATTCCTACACTTTCTGCTGTGGCAAACTCATAGCTGATCTGTTCCCAGGAAGACACCATATTCTGACCCATCCCAGAGGAATGGCAGCACTCAGACAAGTTGATAAGAACCCTTCCCCACAACCTGAAGTCCCAGAGCAACAGCTGAGAGATTAGTAGTACACTGGAGACCCATCCACCCTAATACCACTCACCTTCTGCCCCTCTGCCTGGCCATTCCTGCTGGCACAGACTCATAGCTGAACTGCTCCTGGGAAGACAGCATATACAGACCCATCCCAGAGGTTCTGCTGCACTCAGAGCAGTTGAGGATACACTGCACCCAGAGGACTTGACTCCTAGCTGGTCTGCTCTCATGAAGATTCTATACCCTGACACATTGGCATGGATTACTTCCAATCTGAGTTGGTGCACTGAGCAGACATTGGGTGCTACTTCTGCAAACAATCCTACAACACCCAGAGAAAGCTGGATTCCCAGGAGCCCTAACATATCCAGGATCATAGGATTACAGGGTCTCAGAGGCAGACTGACTTCCAGGAGGTCTGATATCAAGGATCACAGGATTACAGAGACAGCTTGCCTCTGAGGAGCTCTAATACAAAAAAGATAACAGGAGAGAGAGGCTTCAGTCAAAGACAGTGAGTGAAGGTAACACTAGAGATAACCAGATGGCAAAAGGCAAGCACAAGAATGTAAGGAAAAGAAATTAAGGTTGCTTAGCATCATCAGAACCCAGTTCACCCAACAAAGCAAGTCCTGGATAACCCGTCACACCAGAAAAGCAAGATTCAAATTGAAAATCACTTCTCATGATGATGATAGAGGACTTTAAGAAGGAAATCATAAACTCCCTTAAAGATATACAGGAGAGTACAGGAAAACAGGTAGAAGCCCTTAAACAGGAAACAAAAAATCCCTTTAATAATTACAGGAAAACACAATGAAACAGGTAAGGAATTGAACAAAACCATCCAGGATCTAAAAATGAAAATAGAAACAATAAAGAAATCACAAAGGGAGCAGACCCTGGAGATAGGAAACCTAGGAAAGAGGTCAGGAGTCATTGATGCGAGCATCACCAGCAGAATACAAGAGAAAGAAGAGAGAATCTCAGGTGCAGAAGATACCATAGAAAACATTGACACAACTGTCAAAGAAAATGCAAAATGCAAAAAGCTCCTAACTCAAAGCTTCCAGAAAATCCAGGACACAATGAGAAGGCCAAACCTAAGGATAATAGGTATAGAACAGAGAGAAGATTCCCAACTCAAAGGGCTGGTAAATATCTTCAACAAAATTATAGAGGAAAACTTCCGTAAAGAAAGAGATGTCCATGAACATACAAGAAGCCTACAGAACGTAAAATAGACTAAACCAGAAAAGAAATTACTCCAGTCACATAATAATCAAAACAGCAAGTGCACAAAACAAAGAAAGAATATTAAAAGCAGTAAGGGAAAAAGGTCAAGTAACTTATACAGGCAGACCTATCAGAATTATATCAGACTTCTAACCAGAGACTGTGAAAGCCAGAAGATCCAGGACAGATGTCATATAGACTCTAAGAGAGCACAAATGCCAGCCCAGGCTACTTTACCCAGCAAAACTCACAATTACCATGGATGGAGAAACCAAGATATTTCATGACAAAATTAAATTCACACAATGTCTTTCCACAAATCCAGCCCTACAAAAGATAATAAATTGAAAACTCCAACACATGGAGGAAAACTATACCCTAGAAAAAGCAAGAAAGAAATCTTCTTCCAACAAATCCGAAAGATGGCTACACAAATGTAATTCAACCTCTAATAACAAAAACAAGAGGAAGAAACAATCACTTCTCTTTAATATCTCTTAATACTAATAGACTCAATTCCCCAATCAAAAGACAAAGACTAATGGACTGGACCTAGTATTTTGCTGCATACAAGAAAAATACCTTAGTGACAAAGACAGATACTACCTCAGAGTAAAAGGCTGGAAAACAATTTTCCAAGCAAATGTTCCCAAGAATAAAAGCTGGAGTAGTCATTCTAATAGCGAATAAAATTGACTTTGAATCAAAAGTTATCAAAAAAAGACAAGGAAGGACATGTCATACTCATCAAAGGAAAAATCTACCAAGATGAACTCTCAGTTCTGAATATCTATGCTTGAAATGCAAGGACATCCACATTCATAAAAGAAACTTTACTAAAGCTCAAAGCACACATTACACCTCACACAATAATAGTAGGAGACTTCAACACCCCACTCTCAGCAATAGACAGATCATGGAAATAGAAACTAAACAGAGACACAGTGAAACTAAAGGAAGTTATGGACCAAATGGATTTAACAGATATCAATTGAACACTCCATCTTTTTTTTAAATTTATTTTATTGGATGTTTTATTTACATTTCATATGTTGTCCCCTTACCCCATTCCCCACCCACCCAGGAACCCCCAATCCCCTCACCCCTCCTCCTTCTTCTCTGTGGATGTAACCTCTATCTACCCCCCCACTCGCACCTCCCCACCCTCAAAATTCCCACCCCCTGGGGTGTCCAACCTTCATGAGATCAAGGTTCTCTTCTTCCACCTATGCCCAGCAGGGCCCTCCACTCTTACATATTCAGCTAAAGCCCTGGATCCCTCCCTAAGTGCTCCCAGGCTGGTGGTTTAGACCCTGGGAGCTGTGGTTGGTTGGTATTGTTGCTCTCCTCATGGGGCCACAAATCCTTTCAGCTCCTTCAGTCTTCACTCTAACTCCTCCATTGAGAACCCCATAATCACTTCAATGGCTAGTTGTGAGCATCTGCCTCTGAATATGTCAGACTCTTGAAGACCTCTGAGGAGACATCCATATCAGGCTCTTATCAGCATGTACTTCCTGACTTCCACATCAGCATCTACCTTTGGTGACTGCACATGGGATAGATACTCAGGTGGAGTGGTCTTCAGAAGGCCCCTCCTTCAGTTTCTGTCCCTCATTTTGTCTCCATATTTGCTCCCTTGAGTATTTTGTTGCTCCTTCTAAGAAGGACCAAAGCACCCCCACTTGGTCTTCCTTCTTTATGAGCTTCATGTGGCCTGTGAGTTGCATCTTGGGCATTTCAAGGTTCTGGGCTAATATCCAATAATCAGTGAGTGAATACCATGTGTGTTCTTTTGTGATTGGCTTACCTCACTCAGGATGATAATTTCTAGTTCCATCCATTTACCTAGGAACCTCTCGAATTCATTGTTTTTAATAGCTGAGTAATACTCTATTGTGTAAATATACCACATTTTTTGAATCCATTCCTCAGTTGAAGGACATCTGGGTTCTTTCCAGCTCCTGGCTATTATAAATAAGGCTGCTATGAATATAGTTGAGCATATGTCCTTGTTATATCTCAACAACACATGGTATCTTCTCCAAAATTGACCATATAATTGGTCAAAAAAACCAGACCTCAACAAATGCAAGAAGATTGAAATCATCCCATTCATCCTATTAGATCAACACCAACTAAAGTTGATCTTCAGTAACAGCAAAAACAATAAAAGTCCACATAAAAGTAGAGACTGAACAACATTCTACTCAATGATAATTTGGTCAAGGAAGAAATAACGAAATTAAAGACATTTTAGAGTTTAATGAAAATGAGGACACAACATACCAAAAATTATGGGACACAATGAAAGCAGTGCTTAGAGGAAAACCCATAGCTCTGAGAGCCTACAGAAAGAAACTGGAGAGAGCATATACTAACAACGTGACAGCACACTCAAAAGCTCTAGAACAAAAAGACATAAATATACCAAAGAGAAGTAGACAGCCAGAAATAACCAAACTCAGTGCTGACATAAACCAAGTAGACAAAAAGAGCTATACAAGGAATAAAAAAAAAAAACAAAAAAAAACAAACAAACAAAACAAACAAAAACAAAAAAACAGGAGCTGTTCTTTTTTTTTTTTTTGAGAAAATCAACAAGCTAGATAAACCCTTAGCCAGACTAACCAGAGGGTACAGAGACAGTATTCAAATTAATGAAATCAGAGCTGAAAAGGGAGACATAACAGAAACAGAGAAAAATTTTTAAAAAATCATCAGATCCTACTACAAAAGCCTATACTCAATAAAACTGGAATATCTGGATGAAATAGACAATTTTCTAGACAGATACCAGGTACCAAATTTAAATCAAGATCAGATAAACCACCGAAACAGTCCAGTAACACCTAAAGAAATAGCACAATCATTAAAATCTCCTCCATCAAAAAAAAAAGCCAAGGACAAGATGGTTTTAGTGTAGAATGCTCTCAGACCTTTCAAGAAGACATAATACCAATTCTCTTTAAACTATTCCACCAAATAGAAAAAGAAGTAACACTACCCAATTCATTCTAGGAATCCAGAATTACACTTATACCTAAACCACACAAAGATCCAAGAAAGAAAGAGAACGTCAGACCAATCTCCCTTATGAATATCAATGCAAAAATCCAAAATAAAAATTTCCAAAACAGAATCCAAGAACACATCAAAACAATCATTCATCATGATCAAGTAGGCTTAATCCCAGGAATGCAGGGATAGTTCAATATACAGAAATTCATCAACTTAATCCACTATATTAACAATCTCAAAGAAAAAAATCACATGATCATCTCACTAGATGCTGAGAATCCATTTGACAAAATTCAACATCCCTTCATGGTAAAAGTCTTGAAAAGAACAGGACCCAATGCCCATGCCTCATCATAGAAAAAGCAATATACAGCAAACCAGTAGCCAACAACTAACTAAATTGAGAGAGACTTGAGGCAATCCCACTAAAATCAAGAACTACACAAGGCTCCCCACTCTCCCCCTACCTATTCAATATAGTACTCTAAGTCTTAGCCAGAGCAATTAGACAACAAAGGAGGTCCAAGGGATACAAATTGGAAAGGAAGAAGTCAAACTTTCACTATTTACAGATGATATGATAATATACGTAAGTGACCCCAAAACTTCTACCAGAGAATGTCTAAACCTGATAAAAAAAAAACTTCAGAAAATTACTTGGATTAAAAAAAAATAATTGAAACAAATCGGTAGCCTTCTTCTACTCAAAGGATAAAGAGGCTAAGAAAGAAATTAGAGAAATGAAATCCTTCACAGTAGTCACAAATAATATAAAATACCTTGGTGTTAATCTAACCAAGCAAATGAAAGATCGTATGACAAGAACTTCAAGTCTCTGAAAAAAGAAATCGAAGAAGATCTCAGAAGCTGGAAAGATCTTCCATACTCATGGATTGGCAGGATTCATATAGGAAAAGTAACCATCTTGCCAAGAGAAATCTACAGAATCAATGCAATCCACAACACAATTCTAACTCAGTTCTTTACAGTTAAAAAGAGCAATTCTCAAATTCCTTTGAAATAACAAAAAATCCAGGATAGTGAAAACTATTGTCAATAATAGAAGATCTTCTTGGGGAATGACCATCCCAGACCTCAAGCTGTACTACACGGACCATTAATGATTAAAAACTGCATGTAATTTGTACAGAGATACACAAGCAGATGAATGGAATAAAATAGAAGACCCAGAAATGAACCCACACACCTATGGTCACTTGATCTTTGACAAAGGAGATAAAACCATCCAATGGAAAAAAGACAGCATTTTCAACAAATGGTGCTGGTTCAGATGGAGGTCAGCATGTAGAAGAAAGCAAATCGATCAATTCTTCTCTCCTTGTACAAAGCTAAAATCCAAGTGGATCAAGAACTTCCAAATAAAACCAGAAACATTGAAACTAATAGAAGAGAATGTGAGGAAAAGCCTCGAACACATGGGCACAGGGGAAAAGTTCCTGAACAGAACACCAATGGCTTATGCTCTAAGATCAATAATTGACAAATGGAACCTCATAAAATTGCAAAGCTTCGATAAGGCAAAGGACACTGTCAATAAGACAAAATGGTAGCCAGCATATTTGGAAAAGATCCTTACCAACTTTACATCTAATAGTGGGCAATTATCAAATGTATACAAAAAAATGTAAGAAATTAGACTCTAGACAGTCAAATAACCATATTAAAAAATGGGGTATGGAGCTAAACAAAGAATTCTCAACTGAGGAAACTTAAATGGTTTAAAAGCACCTAAAGAAATGTTCAACATCCTTAGTCATCAGGGAAATGCAAACCAAAACAATCCTGAGATTCCACCTCACACCAGTCAGTATGGCTAAGAACAAAAATGTAAGTGATAGCAGATACTGGCAAGGAAGTGGAGAAAAAGGAACACTTCTCCATTGTTGGTGGGATTGTAAGCTGCACTACAACCACTTTGGAAAGCAGTCTGTTGGTTTCTCAGAAAATTGGACATAGTATTTACTGTGGATCTAGTGATACCACTTCTGGGCATATACTCAGAATATGCTCCTACATATTACAAGGACACATGCTTCACTGTGTTCATAGCAGCCTTATTTATAATAGCCAGAAGCTTTCCATATGTCCTCCAACAGAGGAATGGATACAGAAAATGTGGTACATTTACAAAGTGGAGTACTGCTCAGCTTTTACAAACAATGAATTCATAAAATTATTAGGTAAATGAATGGAACTAGAAAATATCATGCTGAGTGAGGTAAACCAATCACAAAAGAACACACATAGCATACACTCAGTGATAAGTGGATATTAGCCCAAAAGCTCACAATGCCTAAAATACAACTCACAGACCACATGAAGCTCAAGAAAAAGGAAGACCAAAGTGTGAGTGTTTCGATCCTTTTTAGAAGGAGTAACAAAATTCTCTCTGGAGCAAGTATGGAGACAAAGAGTGGAGCAGAGACTGGAGGAAAGGCTAGCTGGAGACTGCCCTACCTTGGTATCCATCCCATATGCATTCACCAAATGCAGGCACTGTCATGATTGCTGTTGCATGCTGACAGGAGCCTGATACACTTGTCTCCTGAGAGACTTTGCCAGAGGCAGAGCTTTGAAGCTAATCACTGAACTGATCATGGGGTCCCCAATGGAGAAGGTAGAAAGGAGACTGAAGGAGCTGAAGGGGCTTGAGGGCCCCATGGGTAGAGTGACAATACCAATCAACCAGAGTCCCCAGGGTCTAAATCTCCAGCCTGGGAACAAGCTTTCAGTGTCCCATGGCTTCAGTTTTATATGTAGTAGAGGATGGCCTTGTCAGGCATTGGTGGGAGAGGAGGTCCTTGGTCCACTGAAGGCTGGATGCCCCAGTATGGGGTAATTTGAGAGTGGGGTGGGAGGTATGGTTGAGTAGATAGGGGTACATACTCATAGAAGTAGCAGGAGGGGGATGGGATAAGTGGTTTCTGGGGTGGGGGCGATGGGGAAAGAGGGTAATAGCTGAAATGTAAATAAAAGTTCCAATTATTTTTATTTGGATACCAAGAAACTTTCTGCTGAGTGCCTATGTCACCCTACAACTAGGCATACTTATGCCTAGTTGAAAAGAAAGGATCTACTTACTGACATATGGCATGATCCTGATTAGGTATCTAATGTGGAGAAGAGGGCATGTTTGTGTTTTTTCTGCAGGATGCTGAAGGAGCATGGTGGCTGCCAGAGTGATTGGTAAGACATGCTGATGCTGAGACAATAAATGATGCTGACCTGTGAACTTGCTGAGTGCCCTGGCAATGGTGACTAGGAAGCTGTATTGGACATATGTTCCTGACCCATCTTTGCCTTCCTATATCCAAGATGAGACAAGCTGCCTCACCTCAAGTTTTTAGACATTGTGGGACAGAGAATCAAAAAGAAAAGTTATAATGACTCTTGTATTTTTCTTAATTGTGATCAGTTATTCAGACTCAATAATGGACTGGTCTAGAAATAATCCATTAATGGGAATAAGAGTCTTCATTTGAAAGTCTCTATCTGGACTTTGTCAGAGTCATATTTGGAAGTTAGCTTCAGCTCACTATGATGTTATATTAGCAAGAGATAAAGTTGGGACAGGATCTGGCTTTCAAACAAGTGTTAGTGCATGGGTTAAGGATCTTTTAATTGTCAAGTTAAAATTACTTTTATTTCTTCTACACTATTTAATGTAATTTGCATTGATTTTGCACTTTATAATTGTGTTTGTGTTTTGAAACCTGAAATGTCTGTTACAGGGGTCTATCAACCAGATTTTGACTTTTTGCCCTGAATATTACAGAAACTTGGTTTTCTGAAAAAAGCTTGCAAGTACTTGAAGAAGTGAGTTAGGCATTAAGCAGAATCAAGAGGATAGTGCATTGATTATTGCTGGTATAACAACTTTAATTACATTAACTATGAACACCACTGCTTCTGGAATTGCTTTGACACAAGTTATGACAGTTACTTTTCTTAATCATTTAGCAAAAAAAAAAAATGTTACTAGTGTGTTGAGTATATAAGAGGATTTAGATAGACATTTAGAATATTGGATTGATGTTCTTTATCCTACTCAAATTATTGGAAAATGGTTCAGACTTTGTAAAAGATGGCATGACCATCTCGAGTGTCATGCCAAACACCAATGGAGTTGCACTACTTCTAAAATTTACAATAATACTCATTATAATTAGAAAAAGTATAAAGATACTTGCAGGGTGTTTGTCATAATTCTAACAACTCTCTGGATGTTTTAACTTTGCATTGTGAGTTTATGAAGTTAAAGAAAGCTACTTTGCTGAGTGATGATGTGGTAGATACTGCTGATAAAATTATCCATGACTTGAGGTCAGTATTTTCATTTTGGTCAAGTGTCAAGAATGGCATATATAGCTTGATCTGGCTAGCCCTTTTTTGTCCTGGGAATACTTTTATTCTTTTCCATTGTGTGAAAACTTGTCTTTAACAGCATCAACCTGTTGGCAGCCAAAGTACATGACTTAAAACTGAAAATTGGCCCCCAGACAGAGTTATTAATTAAGCAGGCTGGCAAGCCAAGGAAGGGTAAGATTCTGAACAGAGCCTTACCAACATAAGACAGAAGTGTATTACTTTAGATAATGCATATTCCATGATAGGTAAGGAAGGCATTTTTGTCAAAACAATCTAAGACAGGCTCAGTCTTATTGATAAAATAAAAAAGTGGGAGATATGGAGAGGTTTTGGGCCTGCTTGGCAGGAATATGACATTGGCCAAGGACAAGGAAATGGGCTTCAAGCAAAAATCTGACATTAAGCTAGAACAAAGACGTAATTTCAGGCAGAAATCTAACTCTTAGGCTAGAACAAAGAAGTAGGCTTAAGGTATGAAAATTACTTCAGGCTAGGGAAGTAGGCTTAGATATTTTGGTCTTCCTGATAAGACCTTACAAATAGTGATCATAGGAATGATCACAGAACTTTGATTATTGCTTTTGCTTATTCTTTGACTCTTTGGGTTTATTGTTTTGCTTGTTCCTTGACTATGTGCATCTATTGTATTGCTAGTTCTTGAACCTAGAACTGACCTTAATACTGTCATGTAATTAAAATGTTATAAAAGCAAAAAGGATGAGGAGGGATGGGATAGGGAGATTATGAAGGGGAAAGAGGGAAAGGGGATAACATTTGAAATGTAAATAAATAAAATATTCAATAAAAAATGTTATTCCTATTCTGATCAACCTCTAGTTCTCATCAAAATTTACTGGAAGAAACTCCCATTCTATTTGTCTACTGAATAATTGTTTTCTTTTCTGAGGCATTTCATGGCTGAAGACTTCAAATTTTTCTTTGTAGTTACTTCACTTATGAAGGAAAACAGTTCTTTTAATGTACATTTCCTCTTTTGGTTCATCAAGTATCCTATTAGCTTGAATATAATAGAACTGTATCAATAATATGGTCATCATTATATGAGTTACAACATAGAATTTAGTGATTTCTACAGAAAAGTGCCATCCTTTATACTGAATTATTTCAATGACATTTAACCTGTAAGAAAGAAAATTTTTCAGACTTTCTCTGAAAGCTAAATTATATAATAAAATATCAGGATGGTATTTAATGAACAACATAATCCACATATGACAGCTATTAGTAATAAGACTAGTACTTGTATTGAAAATTAAGAGTAATTCTTAACCGCTTTAAATTTATACAGCTGCTTTTGCTTAAAGCCTGAGATCAAAGTGAATTTATAATTTGTAAAACTCCAGTGTTTTAACTGAGTTTAAGAGTAAATTCTTCCAAATTTTTAGAAGGAAAAAAAACCAGCAAGCCAAAACCCCCATGTAATTATGGAAACAATATTGGGAAAGAAATATATTAGCTTGCAATTAAATTTCAGGGAATATCCTAACATATAATTAATTAAAATCCAGACCCTCTAAAATTTACTTTTTGAATCATACCCCAAATTCTAATTAAATAAATACATTTCTACAATAGTTTGGCAAAGAAAATTTGTTGTGAATTTATCAAATATATGGTCAGGATTCCAATGGTTTTATTTTGGTTTAATTAAATAAGAAACATTCAAGTCAGAATAAAATAATTTAAGTTGTGGTTATGCCCATTGTACAAAAATAAATCATAGTCTCCAGAGGTAATTTTCAATGTGAGTTTATTTAAACTTTCACAGGACACAGCTCCCTGTTCGCAAAGATACAATTTATTCATCATTAAATTCTCAGCATCTAGAACAATGTATGTCACAAGACTACCCACTTACCAAGTGCATTGAACAAATTAAGAAGCAAAATGTTAATTACTACAGAAGAGAAGGAAGTTGTAAATTATTTTCAGAAAATAGTCTTCAGATCAAGCTCATGTGGAAGAATTTACTTTCAGAAAAATATCCAGGCAGAGTACTCTTTACAAGAAATTGTATTTCAGTTCACATATATCATATCTTGATTTGGTCTGCTATATCAGGTAAAATGAGAAGGAAGAAGACATAAGAGGGCTGGGAATGAAGTACACAGGTAGAAAACTAACAATTTCAAGTGCCTACTTTACCTTGAATGCTGTCTTGTAGATGCTTCAAATTTTTATTCCATGAAGTAACTCTTAATTAGAAAGTAAAGAAGCAAGAAAGAAAACAAGAGAGAGGATATGGGGTAAAGGGAAGAAGGAAACAAAAGAGGGAGGGAGGAATAAAAGTAAGGAAAAGGAGTAAGACCTGCAAGTACCAAATGATGCTGCATTAGAACTTCTTGTCAACATGGCAAGAGAAAGCTGGTGGACATAAGAATTAATCTTTTCATTTTCAATTATATTTTTGCATAGTTCTTAGTGCCCCTATGTTTCTCGTTATCAGGAAGGGAAAGCACTGAAATGAACCTTCACCTTTGACTCTAGTACCTATTCGTGTGTTTCTTTTATTGTTTAGTATACCCATTCTCCAACAGGCACTGACAAATGTGTGGAATTGTGTATAATTTTCTCAATGTATCTTCATATTTTTTCTTAATTGGAAGAATAGAAATGTTTCCCTTAGGAATACAGCTTTTCCTATTTCAGGCACATTCTGTGAAATATAGAATTGGAAAGACTAATTTTCACTTGCATTGGCAGAGGTAGCTTATTTTTTATCTCACTTGCTACTATTCTATAATGTTATTTTCTATTACTTTTCTTTAGTAAAATTGCCAATGTCTTTCAAGATGAAATTTCTGGTCTCATCTAGGCAAATTGCAATATCTGAAAAAATAGGAAACACTTCCTCCTTTCTGCAACATTCTCTTAGGAAATAGGTAATTTTTTAAAAAAAAAAAAGCTCAACATGGTAAATATATTTCAGGAAGGTTCTCTAGAAGAACATTTATAATGGGTTGAATATACATTACAAAGAGTATTTACCAGAACATCTTCTATAATAATGGTCGGGTAGTCTAAAAATGTCTGCCGTGTAGGGTGGAGATGTTGAGATTTAGCTGATGTCTTCTCAGTTCAAAAAGTTAAATAAGTCAATAGTCATGATTTGGTGTGGAAGGTAGAGTATATCTGGAAAGGCAATAATCTTCATTCTTTGTTAGGATTTCATCCAATAAAGAGACACTATCACCAAGGCAATTCTTATAAAGTACAGCATTTAATTGAGCTTGGCTTACAGTTTCAGAGTTACAGGCCATTTTCATATTGATGGGAAGCTTAGCAGCATTCAAGCAGGCATTGTGCTGCACCAGGAGTTGAGAGTTTTACATCTTGAGCCTAAGGCAGGCAGAAGGAGACTCTCTTGTGTAAGCAACATGGAAGAGGGTAGCTTTCTTAAATGGACAGTTTCTGCACTAGGAAAACTCAAAGCCTGCCTCCACAATGACACATTTTCACCAACAAGGCCACACTTGCTAATAGTACCACTTCCCATGGGCCATGCTTACTCTAAAAGCACATTCTACTCACTTCCTGGAACATATAGGTTTATTCAAACACATGAGTCTATGCGGGCCTTACCTAGTCACGACATAGTGCAAAATGCACTTAGTTCAATTTCAAAAGTCCCCATAGACTATCACAATCTCAAAAATGTTTAAAAGTCAAAAGTTCTTTTCATTTACTCTCTTAACTCTAGTCCCCTATACAATCAAAATCAAAAGAAGATCGCGTACTTCTCACAACACTGGATGTTCATTATCATTCTAAAATGCCATAATGAAGAAATAGTGAACCAAAGCAAGACTAAAAACCACCTGGGAAAACTCCATATTTTGGATCTACATGTCTGATGTCCAACTCCTGTCAGCTTTGTTGACTGCAGAATAATTATTTCTCTTGTGTTGTTTCTACTCCGTTAGCAGCTTTTCTCAGCAGGTATCCCACAGCTCTGGCATATCTAACATCTTGGAGTATCCAAGGAAACTTGTATTTCACAGCTTCTTGTTCAAATGTCTGGTATCCACACATGATCTTCTGAGCTCCTCCAAAGGGCTTGAATTACTTCCACAGATCTGCTCTCTGTAGTATATTAGGCTCTGGTTTACACCAATTGACTGCTGCTGCTGTTCTTAGTGGTCATTTCATGGTACTTGCATTTCCAGTATGCTGGTGTGTTCTGCTGCAACTAGGCTACATTTTCACCAATAGCTTCTCATAGGCTTTCTTTATGGTGTCATGCCTCAAATTCTTTGCATGACCCCTTCAGTCCTGGGCCTTCAATTGATACTAAGGCTACACCTTCACCAATGGCCTTTCCTGTGCTCTCATAGTGTCAAGCAAACTTCTTTGCCTAAATATCAGAATTGTTTTTAGTCAAGTTGCTAATATTGTTTCTCTCTGAATCTCTTCATCTGGGCCTCTATACTCCATACTGGTCTCAGCATAATTATGTTTCTTTCAAGCTCTTGATAGGATAGCCTTTTAAGAACTGCATATGGAACTAAGCCAGTTTCCTAGTTCAAAGTCCCAAAGCCTTTTACATTACACCAAAAACAAACAAACAAACAAACAAACAAAAAACATAGTCAGCCTTCCACAGAAAAGCACACTTCCTAGTACCAACTTCTGTATTAACTATAATTTTCAATACTTGTAACAATACAGCATGACAGCATAACCAAAGCAACTCATAAAAGGAAATACTTAATTTGATTTTCACAGTAGAGTCCATGACCATCATGGATGGTAACACAACATTGGGCAGGCAGTAACTATATTAGAGCTTACATCTCACATAGAAATCAGGGCAAAGAAAAAAAAAAGAGCTAACTGGGAATTTCACTGGCTGTTGAAACAAAGCCTATACCCAGTGACACACCTAATCCAAAAATTCCACACCTCCTAATACTTCTAAAATAATTCTATTCCAGATGCCTATGAATCTCAAAAGTGGGCTTCAGATTCCCTGAGACTGGAGTTACAGATTTTTTTAAGCCACCACATGTGTGCTAAGAATTTAACCCAATTGTTCTCTAGGAGTAACAGCACTCTTAACTGTTAGGACATCTTTTCAGCCCATCATTTACTTTCCTTAAATGAGCAAAATTATTCAGTCTTTTAAATGCTTGAAAATTATATAGTTTGCTTGGACAGTAAAGCATCATATGGAGATAAGTTCTTAAAAATAAAAAAGGTCAAATTATTGCTCTTTGGTAAAAGCTAGTTCAAACTTCACTTTTACATTAGTAATCACAATTCTATTCTAATGAAATATTTACTGCTTTAGACATGTTCAGGAATCAGTATTCCAGTGAAATACAGGTGACACCAATTTATTAAAAAAATGTTCTGGATGATTAACATATGGTTGATTTCACTGTCATGGTGCTAGAAATAAAGCTCATAGAGCCTTGACATTAATATTAGTGTAATTACATATATTTGCCTGCTTGATAGTAATGAATAAGGGAAGTTCTTTACTAGATGAGCATCTCAAAATGAGCCAATCCTAATCAACACCTTCAGGGATTTTCAAACTTTTTGATATTGATGATTTGAGAATGAGACAGTGAGAAAACAAATATTTCAATTTATTTTAAAATGAAGGGACAATCATGGCTACCCCATTAAATCATCTAGTCTGTATCCCTGTGTTTCTGTCATTTATGTTCCACATTATTGCAAAATATTTGATAACACTATGAGGCCAGATATTGAGGGATTTTCTGAAAATAAAAAAACGTTTCTAGTTGTGTTATAGCTCAACATTTAGCACACACCTGTAATACCTCTTCCTGGAATACAGGCACACCTTCATTTTTAATAGTTTTCATTAACTCTTTTGAAAGTCCCCGTTGAGCATCACCCTGCCATAGGACATCTAGTAGCAACTGCAGAACTACGTGCATCCTCTCCCACTGAGGCCCAAACAGGCAAACCAGTTAGGTGAAGAGGCTCCAATAGCAGGCCAAGGCTAAAGAGTCAGACACAGCCCACACTCCAATTGATGGGAGGGGCACATGAGTAACAAATTACACATATGTTACAAACATGTAGGGGGCCTCTGTCCAGTCCCTGCATACACTTTAGTAGGTCCTTCAGTCTCTGTGAGACCCCATGGGCCAAGGTTGGTTGACACTGTAGGTCTTCTTGTTATGTCCTTGACCCCTCCAGCTTACTCAATTCTATCCCTGATTCTTTCACAAGACTCCTCAAGCCTGATGTTTGACTGTGGGTCTCTGCATCTGTTTCCAACTGCTACCTCTCAAGAGACAATTATGCTTGGCTACTGTCTACAATGAGAGGGCATTATTAATAGCGTCAGGAATTGTCTCCCACACATGGGATGCTTTGCATCCTTACAAAATGATATGTCATCTCCAGGAAAGTTCACTTGTGCTTTTCTTTCCTATATGTCACGTGACATGTGAGGGGCACCTCTTGGACTAGATGGAGGAGACCTGGGGTCTGGGAAGGTATGGGGAATTTATGGGGGTAATCATAGCTGAGATTTCTACCAGTGAGATAAATAGAGATTGAAGTGGCCACCTCCTATAACTAGGCAAGACTTCCAGTGGAAGGAGGGCAGCATCAATCCACCTTCACTCCCAAAATTGTCCTGTCTATAAGATATACAGGGATAAAGATGGAGCAGAGAATGAGAGAATGGCCAACCAATGACTGGCCCACTACAGGATAATAGTGGTGTTATATAGAAAAATTGATGATTTCATAGTTCCTAATAATGATTCTACAGAATTACTAAATCTGTACAAGTGATTTTAAGCCCTCTCTAAGAAATGCTACAATTACGGATTTGTAAACCTTCATGTGTCCCAGGCTAATTTCTGTAGGATGGAAAGCAGGTTTTGAAATGAATTTATGATCAGGGGAAACATTCCTTCTAGACAAGTTGTAAAACCATTATCTGATAGCTACAGGCCACAAGATGGAATGAACAGTTTATTATAGGTTCAAGGACAAAAAATAAAATAAAATCTGGTTTATCCATACAATATTAGTGAGACATAAGGCAGGTGATTTGCCGCTTGACAAAACAATGCTAACTTAGACATAAGAATTATTGTTTTAAACTCTTGATCCTGTGGAGCTAGTGGCAAATAATTAATGTTTAATTAGATAACTAGTCTTAATGCAAACACATGTAAACATCTATATTGTAACATTCAATTTATGATTTGAATTTATGTTTGAATTTGTGAACTTTTGAGGAAAGATGCTTGGAATAACATGCAATCATGTATCCTGAGAAAGAATAAAAACTGAGAACAATGGCAATAAATGAATGGGTTTCATCTTAAGGGATAAAGACAGTTTTTTTTTCTTAATGACAATAGAAAGTATCCCCCCCTTTTTTATCTTAGAAATAAAGATTAGATTCTCTTTTCAAAGTGAGTATTTCTTTCTGTAAATTTATGTAGCTGACAAGGAGTTAATAAACTCCAAGGATAAGACGCCAGGAACCTGTGGAGAAAATAACAAAGAACTCCTTTACTTAATTCTCTGCTATTTCACAATTGGGTGTTAATCTTCTGAAGCCATCTTATTCTGGAAACAGAATATCATGGAGTCAAGAAAGGTAAATATTGTTTAATAATAAGTAACCTTTATTCTTGCAAACCCAAGTTTTGCCCTGACTAATGTTTTCCCAAGGTACCAACCCAGAGAGAATCAGGGTACAGGCAGGCTACTGGAACCCCACTGATTTCCGTTATTACTCCCAGCCCTATCTTGTCCCCCATACCTCTTCCCCATCCTCATTTCCCTCTGTACTTCCTTCCCCACCCAGGTCCTTCCCTCCATCCACATCCAATGAGTATTTTGTTTTCCTTTCTGAGTAAGAGTCACACATCCTCCCTGGACCCTTCTTACTTAGTTTCTTTAGGTTTGTGAATTATAGCATGTCTATCAAGTACTTTGTGGATAATGTCCACTGGTAAGTGAGTATTTATAATAGGTGTCTTTCTGGGTCTAGGTTACCTCACCCAGGATGGTATTTTCTAGTTTCATCCATTTGCCTAGAATTTCATGATGCCATTGTTTTAATAGCTGAATAGTATTCCATTGTGTAGACTTACCACATTTTCTTTATTCATTGTTTAGTTGAGGGACATCTATGGTGTTTCCAATTGTTGGCTATTATGAATAAGCTGCTATGAACACAGTGGAGCATATGCCCTTGTAGTATAGTAGAGTATCTTTTGGGTTTATGTTCAGGAGCAGTATAGCTGCATCTTTAGGTAGAACTATTTCCAATTTTCTGAGAATTTTGCCAGACTGCTTTCCAGAATCTTTGTACGATTTAGCACTCCCATTAAGAATGGAGGCATGTTCCCCTTGATCCATATCCTCAACAACATATACTGTCACTGGATGAGTGTTTGATCTTAGCCATTCTGAAAGGTATAAGATGTAATCTCAGGGTTGTTTTGATTTGCATTTCCCTTATGATTAATGACATTAAACATTTCATTAAGTGATTCTCTACCGTTAGGAGATTCCTCTTTTGGCAATTCTGTTTAATGCCATAAACCAGTTTCTGTTTTTGTTTTTTATTTTGTTTTTCGAGACAGGGTTTCTCTGTGTAGCCCTGGCTGTCCTGGAACTCACTCTGTAGACCAGTCTGGCCTGGAACTCAGAAATCTGCCTGTCTCTGCTTCCCAAGTGCTGGGATTAAAGGCGTGTGCCACCACTGCCCAGCTATATACCAGTTTTTAAATTGGATTATTTGGTTTGTTTTGGTCTAACTTCTTGTGTTCCTCATATTTACAGCTATTTTAATGAGTGTTGTTTCTCTAACTTTTTTCTTAGTCCATTTATTATTTGTATAAAGGAGGGCTACTAAGTTTTTGTTGTTTTGGGTCTTGGGTACAGTTTTTTGCTTGTTTAGTTAAACTTTTTATCTACACATTTTGCTGAAAGTGTTTATCACCTATAGGAGAACTTTTGGGGTCACTGATGTGTATTATCTTATCATCTGCAAATAGTGATATTTCATTTCTTCCTTTCTAATTTGAATTCCTCTGATCTCCTTTAGCTGTCTTATTGGTCTGGTTAGAAATTAAATACCATGTTGAATAGATAGGGAGAGAGAAGGTAGCCTTGCCTGGTCCCTGATTTCAGCAGAATTACTTTCGGTTTCTTTAAATTTAATTTGATGTTGGCTATCTGCTTGCTCTGTAGTGCTTTTGTTATGTTTAGGTATGCACCATGTATACATAATTTTTGCAAGACTGTTAACATGGAGGGGTGTTAGATTTTGTAAAAGGCTTTATCAGCATCCAATGAAATGGTCATGTGATTTTTCTACTTTCAGTTTGTTATATGATGATTTACATTCATGGATTTTTCTATATTGACCTATCCCTGGATCCCTGGGATAAAGCTTACTTTATCATGATGTACAATGTTTTCGATGTGTTCTTGAATTCAACTTGCCAGTATTTTATTGAATGTTTTTGTATCAATATTCGTAAGGGAAATTTGTTTGAAATTCTTCTTTGCTGAGTCACTTTGTGTGGTTTAAGAATTAGGGTGACTGTGGTCTTATAAAATGAGTTTGGTAGTATTCCTTCTGTTTCTACTTTGTGAAATAGTTTCACCAGTAATGCTATTAACTCTTCTTTGAAAATCTGGTGGAGTTCTGCTCTAAAACCATCTGGTGCTAGTTTTTTGGGGGGAGATATTTTAATGACTGCTTCTATTTCCTTCAACGTTATAGGGCTATTTACATAGTTTACCTGATCACGATTTAACTTCGGTAAGTGATGTCTATGTAGAAAATCATCCATTTTGAGTAAATGTTCCAATTTTGTGGAATACAGGTTTTCAAAATAAGATCTAACACAATGATCTTTAAATTTTCTCAATGTCTGTTGTTACGTCTCTTTTTTTCATTTCTGATTTTGTTCATTTGGATTCTGTCTGTCTGGTTTCTAGTTAGATTGGCTCAGGGTTTGTCTATCTTGTTGATTTTCATCAGTCACCTCTAGCTCTTATAATTTGTTCATCTCTTCTATATAGACCCTTGAGCCTTGAGAGTAAAGGGTTGATGAAGCCATATCTTGTAGGACTGTTTACTATAAAACCTCACATTCCTTACACATTGTACAGTTGTGGATCTCTTTGTTAATTTCCACATAATGCCCAAAGAAGCTTCTCTGATGAGAGATGAGTGGTCTTCTGATCTATTGGTATAGTCATATGTCATTTAGAGTCATTTTGTTGCAATATTTCTTTAGCAGAATGATACTAGTATGTTTTCTCATAGATTCATGACCTATCTAGTTTCAGGTTCTTGGTTATTTCAACAGTGTCAGGTATGGATTCCTTTGTGAAATACAACCTAATTATGATGAAGAAGTGATTTTTTTTAATGACATTTATACCTCTATTGCGCCAGATGCTGTAGATTACAGAATTTATAGCTGGTGGTATTGATTATCTTTCTTCTCTAGCACTATTCAGATTCCTTTCAAGTACCACAAATGCTAGTCAGTAGGTGGTGAAGCTTGTACTTCTACTGGGATAGTAACTTGATTTCTCTTTGTTGAATGACATAAGTAAGTATTATCTTCAGTGGTAGGAACTTACCATCAAATTAGAGAGATTGGCTAGTTGCCTTGATAGAGCCTTTAATGTTTGGCAAGTTTTATTGGGTCTCCTTGGAAAAATGACCCAACAAGATGTAATCAATTACTGGCTCAGGAGGTTTTAATTGATGGAATAGCATGTCTAGTTCGAGCACATCTACGTTGTCTCCAACTTCTATCTATTGTGAATAGTGCAGCAAAAAACATGATTGAAAAAGTATCCTTGTGGCAGGATGATGCATTCTTTGGGTATATGCCTAAGAGTGGTATGGATGCATCTTGAGGTAGATCTATTTTCATCATTCTGAGGAACTGTCACACTGATTTCCATAGTGACTGTACAATCTTACACTTCTACCAGCAGTGGAGGAGAGTCCCCATTATTTCACATGAGCTGTCACTCATGTTATTGATCTTAGTCATTCTGATGGTCATAAGATGAAATTTCAAAGTAATTTTGATTTGCATTTCCCTGATGCCTAAAGATGATGAACATTTTTATAGATGTTTAACTTTTCTTTATTTATAAATCTCTATTTAGATCTATATCCTACTTTTATTTGAATTATTAGTCTCCCCTAAGAGCTAACTTGTTTTCCTACCATGGCTTTTCAGATCTTTATGCAGTGGCCCTTAAGTGTATGTTCCTGTGTTTTTAAACTGTGAATGAAACTCTAACTCTCAATTTCAACCAACATAAATTAATGTATCATCCTAAAACTTCCTTTCCTTTTATATCCAGTTTCAGCAAGTTATTACATGCTATGAAATTTAACCTTTGAGAATCTACCATACTTGTTTTTCCTTGCATCTCTACTTATTTGCCTTCTATTCCAGATTCTCCCAGATCTCAAAACAGCCACCTAACTGGGCCCCTAGCCTTCCCATTCTATGCCAGCACTTCCTTGTCCTATAACTAGGGAACAGTAGGTATACTTACTTCAGAGAACCCTAGCAGGGTCATCTATAGAGCAGCTGGGATCAAAGCATCTGCACTTCAAAGATCTTTGGCTTCATCAAAGGCAACCAAGGAAGTAGGCAAGCAATCTTTCTAGTACTTTCATTATGATAGCCCTTACCCTCCTACTGTGGGAAGTTTGCAAGTGTATTCATTTTGCTATCACTGTGATTCAGTACATCCTTTAGTATTTGGAATTGACACAAAAGAATGGAAGATCTACAGAGTATAATCTATTATCACAGTTACAAAACAGGCTCCTTGATGTGTTGTGAATTACAGAAGGAAAGAAAAAAGTGAATGGTAATAGGACATAGTAGAAGTCACCAGATCCACAGAAAACATAATCTGTTGTGTGGAGAATCAGATCACTGCAGTTACTATTGTGGTTTTATATTTGTTTATCACATTTAGTTCCTGCACCTAAATTATTCTCTACCTTTAAGCACATAATTCAGTCTCTCTAAAGGTAGTTCCCTACTTGTAAATTGGAGACAATACTAGAATCTTTTTCATAGGATTTTTCTGATCCTTAATTGTTGTAATGAAATGATAAAAATTCATAGAGAACCCCCCTTCCATCTAAATTAAGGTTGACAGATTCAAAGGTCTAGGTTCCAGGAACTAGCTGGCCACCCAAAGGAAGAATTAGCCAGGGGGCAAGTCAGCCAGGTTGTTCTGACAAAGAATGGCAGAACTAGTAATACAGGTTGGCCAAGCCACCCTGGGCAGACAACGAGATAATGACTAGGTTAATGTCACATTCCTAAAAAGAATGTATACAGGATGTTACTCACTCTCCAAACTGTTCTGTGACTAGTGGAATACTAGAAGCTTTGTAATATGAGTTACTGTTCCCCTTTTTTGTTTCCACTTTCATCCCCCTGGTTTGTGGTTTTCTCCTTTTAATACCCCTTCCTCCTGAGCCTGGGGGTCGACACTCCTCTGTCCGTGTACAGGACACGAGTCTCGACCCAGCGATGAATTTCAAATATACCTCTTGCTAATTGCAACAAGAATCAGTGTCTCGTGGTCTTTGAGTGGATGTAATCTCTCGTGGGTTGAGTGGGGGTCTCCCCTCTCTTGGGGGGGCTTACAGTAACATAAATAACACCCAATTGGCTGTATAGTATAGGAAACTTACATATCATTCCCAAGTTACTTGTCACACCTCTCCTTGGGCTTTGTTTTTGGGTTTCTTTTTCCCCTCCTCAATCTCTCTGGCAAATTAGAGTCAACAGAGAGAGATGACCAGGCCATCAGACACAATATGCTTCTAATTTGTACACTCCTGAAACAGTGGTAATACATCAATACATCAGCTGGAAAACTAGTTTAATTAATTGGCTTCTGTGAGCACTGTCTGCTGTAGTAGATGAGAATTTCTTAAGACACTGATATCCATGGTTAAGCAATCAAGCACTTTGTTCAGGAACAGAGGAGATGGCAGCTCCTGCTGTAATGAATGGCTTGGCATGGTTTATTAAGGCCCTTGGGATTCCCAGGAGACCTACATCTAATCCTTTGAACCTCTCCACATGCCTGCAGACTGTTAACAAATCTGTAATTTCCTCCAAATTGTCCAGAGGATAGAAAATCAGTGATGCAACATTGAAAGATTTTGTTGTAAAGATCTTACATTGAGCTTTTTCTTCTGCTATTGTCCAATGGCTGTGAGGTTCCTCTCAGGCTGATTTGTAAAATGATTTCCATGATTAATGAGTGTGTAAGGCAAGATAGCCATGAGGAAGGATGGAAAAGAAAATAGAAAGCTACTGGAGTGGAAACTCCCAGGAGGTATGGTGGAGAGAAGTGGTAAATTTGAAGTGAGAGGCTGTAGGGAATAGTAAATTGACTGTGAAAGGAGAATGAAGGGCTAGATTTCAGAAGAGAAAACAAAAAAACAAAACCATGAGCACACCAGCCAGAGCACTAGAGTTGCTCATCCCCCATTACTCAAGAGAAATTTCAGAAGCTCAGATAACGTTCTCAGCAGAATTTTCAGAGCAATCAAATGTAAGCTACTTTTTTCAAGAACTCACTTTTTTACCAGAAGGAAGGCCTATCAGATAGAATTTTCGATAGCCCAAAAACCAATGATCTGTAAGATAAAATACATAATGCAAAATGTATCATTTATTTCCTCTGAGGAATATACTCACACAATTGCCAAGAAGGACAGGATGAAAGTCTATATAACTGATTAGCTGGAATCATAAGAATGATAGAAAATTCTCTGTGCTAAAATGTTGAGATAGAATTTCTTCTTCCAAAAATACCCTCATTTTTGCTATTAGGACCTACAACTGATTACACCAAGTTCATCCATATTATTAAAGTCATACTTTACTTACAATCAGTTCTTTATACATGTTAATAATACTGCTAAATTACATTTATAGTAATGTCTAGATGCATATTTGAGGAAATTATGAGCACGTGGAGACAGAATCTAAATAAAACTAATAAAATATAATAGGTTTATTTCAGTGAATGTTTATGTGATTCAGAAAGCTTATATGAATATCTCACTTAAGAGTCCACAAATATTCACCCACAAGTCAGTGAAATAGCGACCAAAACATCTTCTTTTCCAACAAAATTAGAAACACAGTGGATTTAACAATTTTTCTAGAAGTAAATATTTTATAAATAACAAATTTAGTCTGTACTAACTGTCTGTCTGATAATACACCTGTTTACTCATTGTGAAGACTCGAGAGCAGCAACAACAACAACAACAAAAGATTGGCATTTCAGAAATAATACTGATAATAACAAATGTATGGGCCATTATTTTCTATTTAGTATATTCTTGAAATTATTTTAAATCTTTGATATAATATGCACTATTACAGATAAGGAACTACAGAATGTATCTTGTCCCCATAGTCAGTAATAAGAATGTTTGGTGCAGCATGATGCTATAGGGCCATGGATTCCTTTGTAAATCAAACACTTCTGTCTATGTTTGATGACAGATATTTTGTCTTAAGATTTAGTACATTAGAAAATTGAATTCCTTCTGTTTTGCTACAATGACAATATGACGATACTGAGCAGCAGAGGTCCTTACTGCTAAGCTCTATCCAATCACTATATAGTTCACATAAAGAAACCTGTCTTAGTTTAGGTTTCTATTCCTGTAGTAAGACACCAGGTCCAAAAGAAACATGAGGGATAAAGTGTTAGTTTTGTTGTTGATACGTTTTTTTTTCTGTTTTTTTTTTTTTAGATTGGATTTTATTTTGCTTTGTTTTGTTTATATTTGCCATTATAATTCAATTCACCACTGAAGAAAGTCAGGGTAGGAACCAGGAAGCAGAGACTGAAGAAAGCCATGAAAGAATATTCCTTACTGGCTTGCTGACTATAACTTGTTCATCTTGGTTTTGTACACCATTGACAATCTTGAGCTCATAAGTGACAATGATCACATTGGGCTAGGACTTCCTACATCAATCATTAATCAAGAAGATAGCCCCAAGAACATACCTACAAACAATCCTGTGGAAACATATTCTTGACTAAGTTTCCTTTTCCCATATAATTCTAACGTGTGGTAACTTGACAAAAAGCTATCCAAAATACTGCCCATTTCCTCCAAGGAATTAATTATTTGTACTAAGGGCAAAAAAATTATTACAAAAAGGACAAAGGGCAGAATAAGCAGAGCTTTGTGCTTAAGGACTTCACAAAACATTTAGGCTGAGTCATTCCTGGATGTTTAAATCCTAATATATTAGTTGAACTGGTTTCAACTGGAAAACCTAAACCTGGGTACAGTTATTTAAACAATCAAAAATTTTAACTAAAAATTGTATATGTGCTGATTGCATTTAGTCTAGACTCTACCCCACAGTTACCTGGCAATAGCCATATGTGCCTGACTCACTATAAAAGAGGCTGCTTGCCCCCTCCCCTCTTTCTTGCTCTTCTGCCCTTGCTCCCTTACTGTCTTCCCCCTTTCTCTTCTCTCTCTCCACATGCTCATGGCCAGCCTCTACTTCTTTTCTCCTCCTCCTCCTCCTCCTCCTCCTCCTCCTCCTCCTCCTCCTCCTTCCCCCCCTCTCTTTTTCTCTGTATTCCTCTTTCTGGTTTTCTCTGTCTCTACTACCCTATCAACTACCATGTCCAGAATAAATTCTATTCTATACTATTCCATCTGTGGCTGGTCCCTCAGGGAGAAGGGATGCCTCAGCATGGGCCTGCAGAGACACACTCTTCCTCCACACTTTACTACACCTCCTACAAACATATCCCTTCTCTTTATTTTTATAAAACACAACTTGTATGTGTGTTACTGGCTTTCTGTATATATAACACATGCATGCTAGTGCCTGCAGAGTTCAAAAGAGGACATCAGATGACATGGAACTAGAGTTTATGGACTGTTTAATTCTTCTTATATACATTTTGGGAATGGAACTTGGTCCTTTACAAGGTCATCTAAGTGTTCTTAATCACTAGGATATCTTTCTAGCCCTACAAAAACTTTTTTTAAGGGAACAATGAGTCTGGACACTCATAATCTAAGGCTGGCATAGTTTCTTCACAGGAACATCTATCAGATTCTATCTATCACTAATTTTAATGGTTTTTTGTTTTTGTTTTATGGAGATTTTTGTTGTTGGTAGTGGTGGTGTTGCTATATTGTTGCTGTTATTACTGTTGATTTGGTTCAGTTCTAAGAAGATGGCTGTTGGACATTTGTATATTATTTTTAGAGCCATGCATGAAGGAATATAGCATGCATGGTAGATGCACATGGCCAGTTTTCTTAGGTAGCTTTAGCCTTCACACATATTATGTCTATTATTTTCCTCATTACAAACAACTGTACATATTTTATACCTATATAGCCAAAGCTTAAGTGATGATTAAGAGGGTGAAATTTTAGCTAATTACATTTCTACACTTTAGGATTGGTCATACTTTAGTAAGGAAGTAAAGATGAACATTGAAGCCTTGCCTGATGTCTGTTATACCCAAATTTACTCCTAACTCGCTATGAAATTTTGAGAAGATTAGCTTACCTACAAAAATATCTCCAAATGATTGAACATTGTCATGTAACTACAATTACAGAAGATTGAAATACTCTGTTCCTAATTTATATAGAGAAAATCTGAGGTTCAGGGATAGTTAGAAAATTACTGCAAAGTCACACAGCTCAAAAGTAACAGACTCATACCATGCATGTCCTTTCGGGTCTGAGTTATCTTACTCACAATGATATTTCCTAGTTCTATCAATTTGCCTGGAAATTTCACAATGTCCATTATTTAATAGGTAAGTAATATTCCATAATGTAAATTCTTCAGTTGAGAGACATTTGTGTTCTTTTCATTGTCTGGTTATTATGAATGAAGCTGCTATGAACAAAGTAGAGCATGTGTTCTTGTGGTATGGTAAGGCAACTTTTATGTATATGCCCAGGAGTGTTATAGCTAGGTCTCCAGTTATAACTACTTCCAATTTTCTGAGGAACCACTCGATTGATTTCTAGAGCAGTTTTAACAGTTTGCAATCCAACCAGGAAGGAAGGAGTGTTTCCCTTGTTTCACATCCTCACCAGCATGTGCTTTAGCTTGAGTTTTTAATCTTAGCCATTTTGATGGGTGTAAGGTAGAATCTCAGAGTCATTTTAATTTTCATTTTCCTGATGACTAAGGATATTGATCATTTCTTTAAGTGCTTCCCAGGTATTAAAGATTCCTCAGTTGAGAACTTTCTGTTTATCTCTATATTCCATTTTTAATTAGATTGTTTGGTTTGCTGGTGTCTAGCTTCTTGAGTTCTTTGTCTACTTTGGATATTAGCACTCTGTCAGCCATAGGATTAGTGAAAATCCTTTCCCACTCTTTATGCTGCTATGTCATCCTATTGATGGTATCCTTTGCCTTATGAAAGCTTTTCTCATTTGCTAATTGTTGATATTAGTGCCTGAGCAGTTGGTGTTCTGTTCAGAAAATTACCTCCTATTCCAATGCATTCAAAGCTATTCTCCACTTTCTCTTCCAGTTGATTTATTATATTTAGTTTTATGTTGAGGCCTTTGATCCACATGGGCTTGAGTTGTTTGTAAGGCGATAAACATACATGTTTTTGTATTCTTAAACATAAAATACAGAATACCCACGCTATAATACAGAAACCCAAAAAATTAAGCAACAAGCAGGATTCAATGGAGGATGCTTGAATCTCACTCAGGAGAAATAAATAGTCCTTAAAGGTGGAAAGTATGAGGAAACTGAGGGGATTAGAAGGGTGCAAGAGAATGGAGGTGGGACAAGATCAGGTCTAGGGAGATCCAAGGAGAGAGAGCATAGAGAATGAACAGATATATGCAGGCAGGGTAGGGTGGAATCTATTGGTTTTGCCAGGGGCCTGGGATGGGGGAGGCTTCAGGGTTCTATGAGGGTGACTCTAGCTGAGACTCCTAGAAATGGGCAATATGGAGCCTAAAGTGGCTACCTCCTACACTCAGGCAGGACTCCCAGTGGTGAAATAAGGACACCAACTTGACTGGCACAATTTGAGACCCATCCCATGGTCAAGAACCAATCTTTGACACTATTAATGATACTTCATTATGCCTACAGACAGAAGCCTAGAATAAGTCTCCTCTGAGAACCTCCACCTAGCAGCTGACCAAAACAGATGCAGAGATCCTCAGGTAAATATTAGAGGGAGCTCTGAGAGTCTTGAAGAAGAGTTGGGGCAAGGATTGATGGAATCTGAGGAGGTAGGGACTCTGTAAAACTCAACTAACCTGGAGCCGTGAGGCTTCTGAGATATTAAACCACCAACCAAAGAGCATAAATACATGGGCTGGACCTAGGCCCCCAAACATATGTAGCAGATATGTACAGCCTGCTCTTCACCCACATGGGAATTGAGGCTGTCCCTGACTCTTTTGGTTGCCTGATAATTCTGTTCCCCTAACTGGCCTCCCTTGTATGGCCTCAGTTGGAAACAATGTGCCTAGTCCTGCAGTGACTTGGTGTGCCAGGATGGGTTGGTACCCAGGGAGGCCTCTCCATTTTCAGAAGACAAGGGGAGGGAGGATGGTGGCAGGGCCTGTAGGGGAGGGGCCTGAGAGGGGAGGCTGCAATTGAAATGTAAAGTGAATAAATAACCTAATGGGAAAAAATAACAGTCTATTCAAAATGAAGTATGCATTATTTACACTTGATGGAAAACCCAGTGTATATTGCACCAATACCAGATCAACTGCAGATGTATTATAGTCCTTTCTTAGTGACAACCTTTTGCTTGTTGGTTTTCTTCAAAGTATGTAGATCCATATTTTGTTTCTGAAATCAAAGCAATGCAAATAACCAGATGCTTGTTTTTCTTTGTATCTTGCAGATACTGGTTGGGATTAAAATTGCTTACTTATCTTTTAATGCCCAATTAATTTTATCCTATTTTTTTCTGTGTAAATCCATATTTAGAAAAAGAACATTAACTCTAGTTATTCAATTTTTAACATCTTTTATTTCTTTTACATTTTCTCTCCATCAGAAACAAGGTGATGCACTAAAGCTCAAGAATGTATTAAAATGGGGGGGGGGAACTAGAATCAATTCTTCATTTTCCTAGCATTTCAATCACTATTTTCACTTTATTTCTAATAGAAAAAATAGGTTTCTATCAACAAGCATTTTATTCTCATAATTACTCCTATAATTTTAATTATTGCTTTCATGTCAATACTTTTAAGAATTCTTTAATAACTCTGCTGTAATACCATTATTGAAAAAATACTAATCATTACATAAACTGTTAATATGACTTACCTTAGGTTTAACTTGTAGGTAGACAGTGTATTATTTTGGATCAGTTATCAAACCCAGCATTGTTAATTAATATATTGATTGTTATCTAAAGTTATCAGGTTAGAGATAAAAGAGAACTGTTATACTATGGTTTTAGAAGCACACCCTTGAAAGTTGTCTTCACCATATAAAGAAATATAATATCCTTTGATTTAGAAAATAATGTGCCTAGAAGAGAAATGTGATGGTTTTGATCTAGTCTCATATCTGTAAGATGGAACCTTGCTGTCATTACAACACATAATAAAGGTTGCCCCTCAGCAATTGATCCAAAAAGACTAAAATATTTACTGTTCTTAGGAGATTTCAATTTGGTAGCAACACAGATATAAGTCTGACAAGGTATCAGAGTAATCATGTTCTTTTCCAAAGTATTTCCCTGCATATTTAATATATAGTATTTTTCAGTGCAAAGGCACAGTTGTGCTATTATCAGATTTTAATTTACCTCCTGAGAGAATGTTCTTAGAAATTTATGACTGAATTGAAAACAAAAATAAAATAATTCTTTGTGATATCATGTGGCATTCAGTCAAATTCAAGTCCTGGAGAAAAACGGCTCTACACTGCAACCATAAACTTTTAGAGAAAGACAATTCTCAATAGTATGATTTACGTTTATACCATTCTAGAATTCTGTCTTTTTCAGCAAAGCTTCACAATAGTTTGAGGATGGCAGCCCTGGAATGCATATCATTCTATCAATCTCTCTGTGCTCACTTGTAGGCCGCTGTAAAAACAAAGGGGTGTCTGTGCTGCCTGACATGTGAGGTACCAGAGGACTACCTAAAAATTGACTTTTGCCTGATAACTCAGCCCCTCTGACACTTCAGAAAGGCCTAATTGTTTCTAAAAAAAAAAAAAAAAAAAAAAAAAAAAGCCTCTGCATCTAAAAATAGTTAATTGGAAGAACTCCATACTACTAACTTCTATTTCCAGTAGTTACTTAAATATGGAAAATTGCTAGCCTTGACCAGGTACCTGGCTTTAATCCTAGCACTTGTGAGAAAGAATCAGGCAGGTATCTGTGAGTTCATAGCCAGCCTGGCCTACACAGTGAGTTCCAGGACAGCCATGGTTACATGTTGAGACCATGTCTTAAAATGATATAAAACAAAATGTAAAATGGTCGTTTTTAACCCTTATGAAATAGATTATAAATAGTCTTTATTATTTCCGGTCTTGGAGATGTCACAATAATTTATACAGCCTTTTTAGCCCTGAAAGTAATTCTAGCATAACTTGAAATATTTCTGCAATATAAAAGAGATTTAATAAATGAGTAGTAAATGATAAATGTTTATTACTGCAGGATGTATAAGTTGAGTACCTCATATCTGCAGCTATGAACAATATGAAAACTACTTTAGAGTTCTCATTTATTGTTACTCTAATTTTTGAATTTATGATAAAGACTTTAGAAAAGGAAGAGAGGAAAAGCTATGTAAAGTGAATTATTATAAATTTAGCTAAATGTCCCATAGTTCATCTAACAACAATTATGTCTATTCTGCTTGATTTTTGTTTTGTTTTTAAATTAATAAACAGAATTATTTGTTAGGCACGAGAGAGAGAGAGAGAGAGAGAGAGAGAGAGAGAGAGAGAGAGAGAGAGAGAGAGCACTTGAAATATACATCTCTAAATGGAATGTATTCATCAAGTTTCTCCCCTCAGAGCTCAGGAAACCCCAAGGAAAAGGAGGTAGAATAAGAACAGAAGAGCCAGAGGATATTGAGATCAAGGCTCTATTAATGAAGTGAAAAAGGCACCTATAAACTTCTTGAGAATGAAGCCACAAACAAATGCCTTATAGGGGCTGAGAATATATAATGGCTTCTGGTTTAGAGTTTTTGTGGGAATCCCATGTGAATGAGTTGGTCTTTGAATCTTATGACTTCTCTTAGGCTCTTTTGATTCTGTTTGGTTTTTCTTATCCTGATATGTTGGATTTTGTTTTATCATATTTTTTTATATCATTACACCTTAGAACCCTGGTTTCTAAACAGAAAGAGTGGGAGTAGACTGAGATGGGAGGTAAGGTGAGGCGGAACTGGAAAGATTAGATGGGGGGACTGTAAACAGGGTATATCATAGAGAAAAGAATCTATTTTCAATAAATGGAAAAAAGAAAAAATAGTACATGATATCATTTTTGTGTAGAATCTGAAAAGTTGGTATCATAGAAACAGAAAAATAAATGAATATAATTTCAGATGCTAGAGACTAGAATGATAATACAAGTGGCTAGAATCAAGAAATGTTTGTTTTAAAAATATGGAGTCTCACTTAGATGGGAGTAATAAATTTAATCAATCCATCTTTCACTGTGAAACTCTACTAAATAACAACGATTTGTATTCCAGTAACCTGTTAAATGGAGTTGTGTCCTCATTGAGCCAAAAGGGAAGATGTTACATATTTTTGGTCTCATTTTTGCTAAATAAAACAACAACAATGAAAAGAGGAATCGAAGAGGTCTTAAGGTCTTGAATGCAAGGCAGAAACATTTTAACTGATGCAATTTGAGAATTGATAAAGAGAACTGGATTTGAAATTTAAAAAAGGGTCATGAATAAATCCATAAACTATTGCCAAGAGCCTCCTAGCCTGGAGAAGGTAATGGTGGGGCACAAAATAAGACTCTGGTGTAGCTTTAAAGTCTTAGGGTCTCAGGGATTTCTAGCTCTCTAACTGTACTGAAATGGTGATGATAACTTCTAAAAACTCCTAAAAAAAAAACCTTTCTTGGTCTTTCTGAGGTTAAAAGGCTGCTGGTTTAGGCAATTGACAACTGTAGCCTAACAGCAGGAGGGATTAAGTAATGTGGCCTTTGTTCTATCTGTGCAGCTCTAACTTTCAGTCTGCTAGTTGAAGTCACTGAAATAAAAAGTGACACTTTGAAAAGTGATTTTAGCACTTATTACTGAGTTGTAAAAAGGTTCCTATGAATGATATCTAAGGAGAAAAGCAGAAAAGTTCTAAGCAGGTAAAGGAAAATTTTTTTCTCTTATCTCTGTCCTCAGTACTCATACATCTTTCAGAATAAATGATCATATATTAAAAGGTTCATCACAAGTTCATAGAAAAAATCATAAATTGAAATAGTAGTTTACAACAAACAATGTTTACCTACATATCTATTAGGAGCAATTATCTGGCTAAGCATTCATCACCTGTCTAGCTTCAGAGGTTCATTGGAAATCAAAAACTATAACTTAGTTGTTAGTGAAGTTTTGTATAGATAAGCCCAGTCAATATTTTATATTATGCCCTAGCACCTAAAAGAAATCGCTAGGTCCCTTTTTATGACCTTTGGTTAATTGTTTTACAACCTGTTTGAACATGCTCTGAATAGGAGAAAGTCTGTTTACTATCTAAGAGCAATTAACTGGTGACACTTGGGAGATTGGCAGAGTTCTCCTTGCAGTTTTGACTATCAGAAAAGGACCTGATAGTAGTCCCTCTATAAAAGAACTTAATAATCAATTATAAAATTTTAGCAATTTTTATAGGATCCTCATTAAGACTTAAGAAGTCATATATTTACATAGCATCATTACAAGACAGTACATTTTGTAGATCGGCAGAGATCTGCCCAAACTCCAAATCCCATCCCCCTTCCTCTTGTCTCTATGAGGATGTGCCCCCATACACTCACCCATTCCCTCCTCCTCACCCTCGAATTCCTCCAAACTGGGGCATCCAGCCTTCACAGGACCAAGGATCTCCTCTCCCATCTATGCCCGAAAAAGCCTTCCTCCCCTACATATACAGCTGAAGCCATGGAACCCTCACTATGTGCTCCCAGGCTGGTGATTTAGGCTCTGGGAACTCTGATTGGTTGGTATTGTTGCTCTCCACATAGAGCTGCAAATCCCTTCAGGTTCTTCAGGCTTCTCTCATCATTCTGATCGTTCTGATCATTGAGAACCCCATGATCAGTACAATGGTTAGTTGTGAGCATCCACCTCTGTATATGTCAGGCTCTGGCAGACCTCTAAGGAGACAGCTGTATCAGGCTACAGTCAGCATGCACTTCCTGGCATCCACATAAATGTCTGCCTTTGGTGACTGCACATGGGATGGATACCCAGGTGAAGCAATCTCTGGACAGCCCCTCCTTCAGTTTCTGTCGAACATTTTATTTCTATATTTGCTCCCTTGAGTATTTTGTTATTCCTTCTAAGAAGGACAGAGGCACCCACACTTTGGCCTTCCTTCTTCATGAGCTTCACGTGGTCTGTGAGTGGTATCGTCGATATTTCGAGCTTTTGGGCTAATATCCACTTATCAGTGAGTGCATACTATGTGTGTTCTTCTGTGACTGGGTTATTTCACTCAGGATGGTATTTTCTAGTTCCATCGATTTGCCTAAGAATTTCATGAATTCATTGTTTTTAATAGCTGAGTAATGCTCCATTGTGTAAATATATCACATTTTCTGTATCCATTCCTCTGTTGAAGGACATCTGGGTTCTTTCCAGCTTCTGGCTAATATAAGTAAGGCTGCTATGAACATAATGGAGCATATGTCCTTGTTATATGTTACAGAGTCTTCTGGGTATATGCCCAGGAGTGGTATAGCTGGGTCCTCAGGTAATGCTATATCCAATTTTCTGATGAACCAGCAGACTGATTTCCAGAGTGGTTGTACCCACTTGCAACCCTGCTAAAAATGCAGGGGTGTTCCTCTTTCTCCACATACTCACTAGCATCTGTTATAACCTGAGTTTTTTATCTTAGCCATTCTGACTGGTATGAGGTGAAATCTCAGGATTGTTTGGATTTGCATTCCCCTGATGACTAAGGATGTTGAACATTTGTTTAGGTGCTTCTCAGCCATTTGAGTTTCCTCAGTTGATAATTCCTTTTTTAGCTCTTTACCCCATTTTTAATAAGGTTATTTGGTTGTTTGGAGTCTAATTTCTTGAGTTCTTTGTATATATTGGATATTAGCCCTCTATCAGATGTAGGATTGGTAAAGATCTTTTCCCAATCTATTGGTTTCTATTTTGTCCTATTGACAGTGTCCTTTGCTTTATAGAAGCTTTGCAATTTTATGAGGTCCCATTTGTCAATTCTTGATCTTAGAGCATAAGCCATTGGTGTTCTGTTCAGGAACTTTTCTCCTGTGCCCAAGTATTTGAGGCTCTTCTTTACCTTCTCTTCTATTAGTTTTGGTGTATCTGGTTTTATGTGAAGATCCAATAGTATTCTTAAGTGACCCCAAACCATCCACCAGAGAACTAAACCTGATAAACAACTTCAGCAAAGTGGCTGGATATAAAATTAATTCAAACGAATCAGTAGCCTTCCTCTACTCAAAGGATAAACAGGCCGAGAAAGTAATTAGGGAAATGACACCCTTCACAATAGTCACTAATAATATAAAATACCTTGGTTTGAATCTTCATCAAGCAAGTGAAAGATCTGTTTGACAATAACTTCAAGTCTCTGAAGAAAGAAATCGAAGAGGATCTCAGAAGATGGAAAGATCCCTCATCCCTCCTGCTCATGGATTGGCAGGATTAGTATAGTAAAAATGGAAATCTTGCCAAAAGCACTCTACAGATCCAATGCAATCCCCATCAAAATTCTAACTCAGTTCTTCATAGAGATAGAAAGAGCAACTTGCAAATTCATTTGGAATAATAAAAAACCCAGGATAGTGAAAACTATTCTCAACAAAAGAACTTCTTGAGTAATGACCATTTCTGACTTAAATTTTTATTATAAAGCAATAGTGATAAAAACTGCACGGTACTGGTACCAAGACAGGCAGGTAGATCAGTATAATAGAACTGAAGATCCAGAAATGAACCCACACATCTTTGGTCACTTGATTTTGACAAAGGAACTAAAACTATCCAGTGGAAAAAGGACAGCATTTTCAACAAATGGTGCAGGTTCAACTCTAGGTCAGCATGTAGATGAGTAAAAATCAATCCATTCTTTTCTCCTTTTGCAAAGCTCAAGTTCAAGTGGATATTTGATAATTTATATCTCTACTTTATATATGATATGTCACAATTTCATTACTCTTCTATTACATGAATATTTTTTCATTTGAATATGTATATGAGTCTGACAGAGAAAAAATATGAAATAAAGTCCATCCTTACACATCTTGATCTACTTAAAGATTCAGAAAGACTCTTAGCCCTGACTTCTGAAATTTGAAACTATTTCACTGTTTCTTTATCTATCCTCCCCAGAACTGTACAGCCTAGAAGGCTGGGAGCACCATTTCCAACACATCATTGTCAGAATTCTTCATAACACAACTTAGGTTCTGCCAATGTATATCATGCCTTGTCATTTAGAAGACAAAGGAGAAGTAGATGCCATCTCATTTATCACTTTAGTGTTCAAGTGAGCCAATCCCTAATCCTTCCTAGAGTTATATTATTTTTAGTAATCTGTATGCATTTATTCAAGTTAATTTTAACTCAATACTAGTTGGCCTTCTTTTGTACCAGTTTTATACAGGTTAGGTTCAAACCTTTTTTCTTGGAGGGAAAGTAAAATTACAGGGTAATTTAATACAGGATGTTTACAAGGAAGTGAAATAACAGGATGTTTTAGGTTGGAAGTGATACACTATATCCTGCAGACAAGCTCCACTGTGACAAGAAATAAGCAACTCAAAATAGCTTTGGGAAGTTCCTGAAACTAACCAGAATCAAAAGACCTAAAAAGTATTTGAACAGTAAAGACTGCTGATAATTCTTCTCAAATGAGTCAAGCTATAAAGAAACAGATAATATCCAAGCAGACACAAAGTAGTAGAGACCAAGCCAAAAAATTAAAAAAAAAAGTTAAAACCAGCTGAACTACCTAGAAGCAGCTCAGACAAACTGATCTAATTATAAAGAACACTCTCCAGTCCACTAAGCTGCCTGCAGTCTGTGCAGTTGGCTCCAGGTCCCCAGATATTGTGAGGTCTCACCTGTGCTAGGGTGGACTTTGGTGACGCAGCTGTCTTTTGAGTTCCTTCTTTTTCTGTAAGAAACTCTAGTCCAACTATTTTGTTCAACAAGTTGTAATTTTGGAAGTATTCATTATTTGATATGTTGTTAATTCCATATCTGTGGTGAGGAAAAGTTTGTATATTTTATCTCCTAGGAAGAGTCTGTCATATAACAGACTGTATATTCTGGTAGTCATATATATATTTTTTTTACTTTGCTTTTTTCTTTTTGTCCTGATCAACAATTCCTAATATGAGAACCAAAGTACAAAAGACTTTTTGGGAAGAGGCACCAACTTCTCAATCTCTGAAAACTAAAATGAACCAAAGTGTAAAAATAGCAATCTTCTTGGTTATCTTACTTTTCACTCCTCCAATTTATTTGTAAGCACCTCATTTTCCATGTTAAATATTATGAGTTAATTTCTTTCAGTGATATCTGTTTTCTTGATAAGCTGTACTAGATATCAGAGACATTTGCATTGACACATCAAAAGAGAAAACTAATTAAGAAGCATATATGGAGACATAATAGATATCATTTAGTACACTGGGAACAATATTAGGAAACAAAATGTTGCTCGTAAAAGAGAAATTGAAGAGGCCAGATATGTGAGTCTGGAGACAGAGACATGGCAGAGCATGGGGAATAAACAGTAGTAAGATTGTTAAGGGCTTTGTCAGACTGAACTCATGCATGGTGGTGGGATAACAGGAGTTTCTGCACAAAAATACTCTATTTAGATTGGAAAGTATCACCCAACAATCTATATATGGAATATACTGCTAGAACCAACATTGGAAACAAGGAGAAATGAAAATACCATGGCAAAACTTGTGAGAAAAAACTGAGGTTTATCCTGCAGACATTCACTTAAGTACACTAAGATATAGCTTTCATTTAGAAATAATAATATATATGGGTAGAACAAAAGTGATTGATGTTGGAGATAAATAAATCTATCTAGGACTCTTTTCTTTCATTTTCTTAATTTTCGATTTTCAAACCAGCAGAGATGTATAAGACATTCTCTGACATTTACAGGTCTATGGGAACACTGATTTAGGAAGAACTCAACCATTGGACACGATAACATAAAACTGGTTTAATTACTTCCAACTGGATAGAATCAATCAGCAGTTTGATGTAGTGTGAGAATGCTAAGTATAGCACTTGACAGGCTGAGCATCTAAATTTAAGAAATTTGTTAGTATTTATATGGTCATTAATAACATTAGCATATGTGAAATAATATATTGTTGATATGTAAAATGAGAAAAAAGTATATTTTATGTCAAATACCAATGAAAGTTTAAATTCTGGAGTATCAGAAAGGGGGATGGTCAGTTGTCCTCAAAACCTGCAATAATGTGGGCCAGAATTTAAAGGATTTATCAATAAGAACATTATTTATTAGCTTAAGACAAGCTCATCTTTAAACACTGATGGATGTAGAACAATGTCCATATATGTGTCCTAGTTAGTTTCTTCTTAAAGTATGTCATTACAAATATCTCTAACAAATGAAAGAATATAGAATGAAAAAGAATCAATAATGAAAAGCTGAATAATTCTACATATTAAGGTTATATAAAGAGGGTGACAGTAACTGTGGAAATAGGGGGAATTGCAAATACATTAACTGCTACTGAGCTGACACGATAATGTGGCTGAAGACAGAGGACAAAAAAGCAGTAGAATGAAGTCCTTAAGAAGTGGAAAGGGGGATGAATTTGTTTGGTTGTTGTGTTTTAATTCTGAAACAGAGGATGAACTATGTAAGGCAAATAAAAAGGAAAAAAATATTATAAAATTGAAGTTATTCCTTGAGTGTGACACAACATTGGAGTTTCTAATTGATTTTATGGAAAGTATCATACAACCAAATCTATTAAGAGTAATAAAATAAAATAAACAGTATTAAGGAGAGTAGAAGGTATTTGTTTTAATTAGCCTCAGCATAATATTTTAATTGAATATATATCTAAGCAAGTAATCTACAAAAGGGATGGAGAAAATTGAAAGTTCAGCCTCTATATATCATTAGAGAGACTGACTAAAACTGTTCATATTCTTGGAACCATTAATGTGTTAGCTGATTTCATAAGACTCAATTTATATTTATAAAATTATTAGTATCTATATAAAAACTGTCACAAACATTAAAGTAAATTATTAATTCATTTAATAGATACTTTTATTTCTTTTCATAGAAATATTTTTTCCTATTGGTAATATAGCTCCTGAAATATCTTTGATACTGACTCTGCCTACCTTTAAATATGTGACCTAGACCTCATGAATAGGAATAAAGAGCCTACCAGAACAGTAATTATTTCAGATATCTGTATTTATCTTTCAGTATAATCTAAGCAGACCCAACCATTTACCTTAGGAATCCCATATATGAATGATAGGATATTATATACATGAAGATTACAATGCCTATCTTTGTTGATAAAAGAATGTAGTGCCTATCCCTGATACTGAAAATAATGAAATATACAATTTGCCTATGAAGTGGAGAGCCATTATTGAAATGAGGATTAAGATGGATTAAGATAAACCCAAGGAACCAGCTATAATGGATCACTTCTATAATCCCAGCAATTTGTAGGCAGAGACAGTATGATTCCCATGAATTTGGCATCAGACTGAGATAGAGAGTGGGACACTGTCTGAAAAAAAAACTAACCTTAAAAAGTTTTTCAAGTGTCTTACTTAGGATTTGTATTGCTGTGAAGAGACACCATGACCACAGCAACTATTATAAAGGAAAACACTTAATTGGGGATGGCTTAAAGTTTAGAAATTTAGTCCATTTTTGTTGTGCATAAAGTGTGGCAGCATGAAGGCAGACATGACTTTGAACAGATAGCTGAGAGTTTTACATCTGAATCTACATATAGCAGGAAAAAAACAGTAATCCTCTAGGCCTGGATTAAGCTTCCTTTAACCTGTAAGCCAACCCACTAATGACATGCATCTTTCAACAAAGATACAGCTACTCCAACAAGGCCACACCTTCTAATAGTGACACTAGCTGTGGGCCAAGTATTCAAACACATTAGTCTATGGAGGTCATTCCTATTCAAACCATCACATTCCACTCCTATAGTAATGTAGCCATAACATAAAGCAGACATTCATTTACTCCAATGTGGGAACAGGAACCAGAAGATAGGGGAGAAAGTAGAAATAGAGCCCATGTAGTATCTTGGAATTCATACTCTGCAGACCAGCATTGAGATGCAGATATAACTTTATTGTTCTGTACATAAAATTATATGCAATTTTTCAGCCAATCAGGGTGTGATTATGCAATCAAGGGCCAAGCTGGGCATTGGATGCATTGTCCTGCCAAATCTATTTCACTTTTCAATGACTCTGCAAGGGAGGGACCCATCACTGGGTGAAATTTCCTTTACGATGTGATAGCACCCATCAGCCTGGCCTTGGGTCCTTTGTTCTTTCTCACTGGTGTCCAAGGAACCATCTTAGATTGCATACCATGGGTAGAGTTGGACTCCTAAAAAAGTTGCAACAGACAATGGTGCTTGTATCTGCACCCTGAAGACTTCCGCAGAGGGGAGACCCTCACTCAAGTCTCAGAAAGTCGCGACCACCCAGTAATCTGCTCGAGACACTGTGTACTGGAGCAAAAGCAAGGTTTATTCAGGCATGTGACATCTAGCTGCTGGTCAATTCATATGCCCATGCAGGAGCTGAATTGACCCCAACAGCCAGTTTGAGAGGGGTTTTTAAGGGGAAAAACCACAAACCAAAGAATGAGGAGGGAGATGAGGGGGTGTTAAGGTGGCATAACATAAAAATAGTGGAACATTCCAAAGGAACCCAACCTACATGAGTCAGGATCAGGTGAAAACTCTCTGTACGCTTATCTTTCTCAGGAATGTGGTCCTGCCCTATTACTTCGGCCTTGCCCTGTCACTGCGGTTCCCAGCTTGGTTCCCAGCTTGGTTCTCAGCTTGGTTCCCAACTTGGTTCTACCTGGCTAAGTTGCATTCTAGACAATTCCCGTAACTAGCCTGTCCACATTCTTAACTTGCTTCATGGCTCTGTTTCTCAGAAAATTTTCTATGTCCTTATAAAGAAAGCCTAAAGAATATTTTATATGTCTAAAAAGGATTCTATATACCCAGAATCTATAATTTTTCACTCTACAATCCCATTTCTTACTCCACGAGGTTCAGCCCCCCTATCTCCCATAGTCTAACCAAAAGTCCCCACATTCTTTAATAGTCTCAAACTTGTTTAAAAGTCTGAAGTTCAAAGTCTCTTCTGAGATTCATGCAGTATCTTAACTGTAATTCCCTATAAAATTAAAATAAAAAAGCAGAACACATACTTACTTCCAACATACAATGGCAAAGAATATACATTACTATTCAAAAGGGAGGAAAAGGAGCATAGTGAGGAAATACTGGAGCAAAGCAAGACAAAAAACCATCTGGGTAGATTCCAATCCATATCTCCATGTCTGATGTCAAAGCACTTTTCAGATTTCCAACTATGTTCAACTTTGTTGACTACAACATATTTCTTTTTCTTGGGCTGGTTCCACTCCTTACTAGCAGTTCTCCTTGGCAGGTATCCAGAGCTCTGACATCTCTAAACTCTTGTGGTCTCCAAGTCAATCCAGCCTTTACCTTCACAGCTTAACACAATGGTGTCTCTGGCTCTCCTTGCAGGGACACCACTAACATATGCCTGGCATCAGTGGCTTTCCTTAGTGTTGGAGGGAGATTCCTCATTCTTCTATTCCTGACTCTAAACCCAGAATTACATGACCAAAGTTGCCAAGTTCTGCTGCTTGTTGGGATTGGAACACGTCCCTTCTTGTTCAATTACATCTTTATCAGCTTTTTGTTTTCAATGGGTTCGTTCACTGCATAAACTTGGTTGTCCTAGAACTCACTCTGTAGACCAGCCTGGCCACAAACTCAGGGATCTGCCAGCCTCTGTTTTCGGAGTGCTAGAATTAAATTTGTGCACCACCATAACTGACTCTATTGGCCTCTTCTTTAATTTCTTTTCACAATATGGAAGCATATCTCTGGGGGCGGGGTCTTACCCAGAAGCCTCTACTCCCTTTATTCCATTTCTCATTATCTTTAATCTCTTTATCTCCTTGAACACAGTATTTAGCTCTGTTATACTTCCTGATGGCCCTTTTTTCCTTGAACTGTAAATTCTGTATTTTTCCTTGCTCAACTTGCTCCTTTTCATTATAGATCTTCATAAGAATGAACACTATTAACCACATGATATAGTAAATATTAGGCTGTTTCAAAATTTCTTCTGCCAATGCAACTAATCTGAAACTCTTCAATTTATCTTCAGGCAGGTTTTTTAAAATTTGTTTGTTTTGTTTTGTTTGTTGTTTGTTGTTTGTTTGTTTGTTTGTTTGTTTTGGACAAAGGCAAAAAGCAGCCACATTCTTCACTGACATATCACAAGAAAAATCTCTAGGCCATGTATCATTATGTTTTCTTCTGAAACTTCTTGATGCAGCTCCCCACAATTCAAATGACCCTTAACATCACTGTTTTCCATGATCCTAGTAGCACCACTTCAAGCACTTCACTGTTTCCTGAACTCGAAGTTCTAAATTCTAAATTCTTCCAAACAAAAACATGATCATGCCTATTACAGCAATATCCTAGTCCCTGGTACGCACTTAGTTAGGATTTCTCTTAGTTAGGATTTCTGTTGCTATGAAGAGACACCATGACCACAGAAACTCTTAGAAAGAAAAATATTCTGTGTCTACTCTTCATTCTCCCTGGAGGCTGTGGCAACAAGCCTGAAACGACAAAGCGAGCAGAAGCAGAGAACAGGGTTTCTATGGCCATGAGTATGATGGAATGACTTTCAGAGACCATTACAGCTAAATTATTCTATTTCATTGTTTTAGAACTAGGATATATAAGGACTTTTTAGGGGCATGGTTGGAAAGGGCTAACTGGTCATGACATAAAGCGAGTGGGAAGAGCTGATTGGTTATAATAAACCACCTAGTTATAATGTAGGTGAGAATTTAGCACAGGTGGTGCACGCTGAGTTATACAGTCTTGCAGAGCTCTATAAAAGTCATTCTTCAGACAAGGGCAGACACCTGTATTCACGGACATTCTCCAAACAGATACTCTCCAAACAGAGACAGAGACTTGGAAGCCCCACTAAGAAAGGGGGTCTCCTATATTTTTTTTTTTTTTTTTTTTTTATAAATAATTTATTTATTTTTGAACATGAAATGCTTTTTTATAGCATGTTTCACAAGGGGAGGGGGTAAGAGGGGCCAGATGGTGGAAAAGTACAAAATCTTCTTGGCCTGTGCCTTGAAACATGTCATGGTCTATACGGTACACTGCCTTGAATTATGATCTACCTGCTGTTCTTCAGAAGATATGGTACACTGCTTGAGTTATGGTCTCCCTGCTATTCTTAAGATGATATGGTACACTGCTTTGAGTCTATCTGCAGTTGCTAAGCAGGATCTTGCAGTTGCCAAGCTTCAGAGGACATTGTGCAGGTGGGGAAAGGTAGGGGGTGAGGGTAAGGGCGAGGGTCCTGGCTTCTGGCATCTCCCCCTTCTCTGTTTAGTTAGAGAAGGCATCTTATGTTCAATCCCAACTATGTGAATTTTGAATTTGGATGTCTAATTATGGGGGGTCTTAGACAAGTTCACAACCCCAAAACACTGATGTGAGACGAGTCACATCGATGGTCAAAGGTTTTAGGCTGTCGACGATGGGCAACGTCAAGGGACTCCGATGTGGGTGAAAGGAGGGTGAGGGCCCTGTCTTAGGCCATGTAGGCTGCACCCACTCCCAGCACCACGCACTCCTTTTCGGCTGCATTGGGTGGGCCCCTGGGAAGTGGACCTACAATAATCCCGTCATTGGGCTAACTCACAGCCATCCTAGTCCCTTGTAAATGTTCAATTTACCAACCATTTGTCAGTTTGGGGTGTAATATTGTCATAAAGGAAGGCTCCCCAATGTTAGCGGCCATATCAAGGGCGGCCTTGGTTTAGGAAAAAGCCAATTTTTGTTGTGGTGATCAAGAGGCCAAGCTCTCTATCGAGAGAAACGGGGGCAAAGCCAGGCATACCAGGAACCCTTCTGGAGGGCGTGGAAGTCTAGCGGTCGAGCGTAGGGGGGAGGCAGGGGAGCTGGCAGCTGTGTCAGTCTCCTGCAGAGTCACTTCTGGATCCTCTTCAATTTTCGGCTGATGGTAATGAACTTCAACCGTCTTCTTGATGGCAGCATCAACCTGGTTCCGTGGATGACAGGTCGCGGGTTTTGATCTCTGTCTCGCTTAATCTTGATGTCCTGCGCACATCCTCTCAATGAGGGTCCGTCCAGAGGGGTCCGTGCCTCGAGCCCCACGTCTGGGTGCCACTTGACCCGACTGGCAGGCCCTAGTTATTCGTGGGGGCGAGGAGGACTGCAACCTGCTATTCTTCAGAAGATATGGTACACTGCTTGAGTTATGGTCTCCTTGCTATTCTTCAGATGATATGGTACACTGCTTTGAGTCTATCTGCAGTTTCCAAGCAGGATCTTGCAGTTGCCAAGCTTCAGGGAACCTTGTGCAGCTGGGAAAAGGTAGGGGGTGAGGGTAAGGGCGAGGATCCTGACTTCTGGCCCATCTGGATTAGAACTTCTAATGGCAGGCATCACGGGTGATTCATTTTTGCCTGGAAAGAAAAAAGAAGGGGATTCTCAGGGAGATTTCTCTTCCCTGGATGTAAATTATTATTCATCGTATTTATGGTTGGGCCTGGCTTTGTGAGTGTATCTATTTTTTTTCATTAATATTTATGGTAGCCGGTTAGCTGTGCCTTCTGTGGTATTGGACAGGCATATCAGTCCTCGGCTCCATAAGGGAACTGGGTCTGGGGCATTCCCTTTACGGGTATGAGGGTCCTTCCCCATATCTGTGGCAAAGTTTTGTTGGTCTTGGTGGTGCCCGAGGTCACCAACATGGTCAGCAAGAGATTTGCCATGAGCTTTCAGCTTAAGAGAGAGAAAAGTGAACAAGGCATGATGGAGAGTATTTCAGGGGGGCTCCTTCTGAGGGGGTACCGTTCCCCCTCTTTTATTTTTAAAGCCAATTTTTCAGAGTTCTTGTAAAATCAGGGCTGAAGCGCCAACAGTTGCTCCTTCTACACTCAGAGAGTCATGAAGACCTTATTTAAGGATATATAAATCTATATTTATAATCTTTTGTCAAAGGACTTTTATAGCACCACTGACAATTAATCAGACTATATGATATATCGATTGGAAATAGCTTTTTCTACTTTTTGTGAGATTACCTCTCTTCTGTCAATTAACTGTTGAGGAAGTTAGGGTTTACCTCTCTCTTGAGAATATTGATCAGAGATTTAAGTTCTTTTGTGGAGAGCTTAAAATAGGATCTTAGCCAATTTGCAACTCCTAGAAACTTTTGAAATTAATTTAAGATAAGTAAACTCCCTTTTTTAAAAAAATCCTTTATCTGTGTGGGTTTTTTATTGGGTATTATACGTATTTACCTTTCAATGTTATCTCCTTTCTCATTCTCCCCCAAGATCCTTTATCCCATACCCACTCCTCCTAATTTTTGTGATGGTGTGCTCCAAACATCCTCCCAGTCCCATCTCCCTGCTCTCGAATTCCCACACAGTAGGGGATCCAAACTTTCGGGGACCTTGGACCTCCACTTTCACTGAAGTCTAACAAGGACACCCTCAATTCCCTATACAGGTGTGTGAGTCCCTCCCTTTGTGTTCTCTGGTTTAGACTTTGGGAGTTCTGGTTGAAACTTTTGATACTCCTTCTAGAAAGGACCAACGAATTCATACTTTGGTCTTCCTTCTTCTATGTGAGTTTTATGTGGTCTGTATGTAGGTTCTTAGACATTGTGAGCTTTTGGTCTAATATCCACTTATCAATGAGTGCATACCAAGTATGTTCTTTTGAGATTGGGTCATCTCACTCAAGATGATATTTTCCAGCTCCATCCATTTGCCTAGGAATTTTGTGAACTGATTGTTCTTAATAGCTGAGTAGTATTCCATTGTATAAATGTACCACATTTTCTGCATCCATTCTTCTGTCGAAGGGCATCTGGGTTCTTTCCAACTTCTGGCTATTATAAATAAGGCTGCTATGAACATGGTGGAGCATGTGTCCCTGTTGTATGGTGAAACTTCTTTTGGGTATATGCCCAGGAGTGGTATAGCTGGGTCCCCAGGTAACACTATGTTCAATTTTCTAAGATATCGCCATACTGCCTTCCATAGTGGTTGTACCAGTTTACAATCCCACCAACAGTGGAGGAGTGTTCCTCTTTCTCCACATCCTCGCCAACATGTGCTGTCACCTGTGTTTTTGATCTTAGCCATTCTGACTGGTGTAAGGTGGAATCTCAGTGTTGTTTTCATTTGCATTTCCCTGATGACTAGTGATCCTGAACACTTCTTTAGGTGCTTCTCAACCATTCGAACTTCCTCAGTTGAGAATTCTTTGTTCAGCTCTGTGCTCCATTTTTTAATAGGGTTCTTTGATTGTCTAGAGTCTAATTTCTTCAGTTCTTTGTATACCTTGGATATTAGCCCTTTATCAGATGTAGGGTCAGTGAAGATCTTTTCCCAATCTGTTGGTTGCCGCTCTGTCCTATTGACTGTGTCCTTTGCTTTACAGAAGCTTTGCAGCTTTATGAGGTCCCATTTGTCAATTTTTGTTCTTAGAGCACAGGCCATTGGTGTTCTGTTCAGGAACTTTTTCCCTGTGCCTATGTATTCCAGGCTTTTTCCCAGTTTCTCTTCTATTAGTTTCAGTGTGGCTGGTTTTAGGTGGAGGTCCTTAATCCATTTGGAATTGAGCTTTGTACAAGGAGATAAGTATGGATCAATTTGCTTTTTTCTACATGCTGACAACCAGTTGGACCAGCACCATTTGTTGAAAATGCTATCTTTTTTCCATTCGATGGTTTTAGCCCCTTTGTCAAAGATCAAGTGACCATAGGTATGGGGATTCATTTCTGGGTCTTCTATTCTACTCCACTGATCCTCCTGCCTGTCTCTGTTCCAATACCATGCAGTTTTTATCACTATCGCTTTGTAGTACAGCTTGAAGTCAGGGATGGTGATTCCTCCAGAAGTTCTTTTATTGCTGAGAGTAGTTTTCGCAATCCTGGGTTTTTTGTTATTCCAAATAAATTTTAAGATTGCTCTTTCTATCTCTGAGAAGAATTGAGTGGGAATTTTGATGGGGATTGCATTAAATCTGTAGATGGCTTTTGGCAAAATAGCCATTTTTACTATATTAATCCTTCCAATCCATGAGCATGGGAGATCTTTCCATCTTCTAAGATCTGCTTCGATTTCTTTCTTCAGGGGAATGAAGTTCTTGTCATACAGGTCTTTTACTTGCTTGGTTAGGTTCACACCTAGGTATTTTATATTATCTGTGACTATTTTGAAGGGTGTCATTTCCATAATTTCTTTCTCAGCCAGTTTATCTTTTGAGTAGAGGAAGGCTACTGATTTGCTTGAGTTAATTTTATATCCAGCCACTTTGCTAAAGTTGTTTATCAGGTTTAGGAGTTCTCTGGTGGAAGTTTTGGGGTCACTTAAGTACACTATCATATCATCTGCAAATAGTGAGATTTTGACTTCTTCCTTTCCAATTTGTATCCCTTTGACCTCCTTGTGTTGCCTAATTGCTCTGGCTAGGACTTCCAATACTATATTAAATAAGTAGGGGGAGAGTGGGCAGCCTTGCCTAGTCCCTGATCTTAGTGGGATTGCTTCAAGTTTCTCTCCATTTAGTTTAATGCTGGCTACTGGTTTGCTGTATATTGCTTTTACTATGTTTAGGTATGGACCTTGAATTCCTGACCTTTCCAAGACTTTTATCATGAAGGGGTGTTGAATTTTGTCAAATGCTTTCTCAGCATCTAGTGAGATGATCATGTGGTTTTTTTCTTTGAGTTTGTTTATATAATGGATTACATTGATGGATTTCCGAATATTGAACCAACCCTGCATTCCTGGGATGAAGCCAACTTGATCATGATGGATAATTGTTTTGATGTGTTCTTGGATTCGGTTCGCTAGAATTTTATTGAGTAATTTTGAATCAATGTTCATAAGAGAGATCGGCCTGAAGTTCTCTTTCTTTGTTGGGTCTTTGTGTGGCTTAGGTATGAGTGTAATTGTGGCTTCAAAGAATGAGTTGGGTAATGTACCTTCTGTTTCTATTTTGTGGAATAGTTTGAAAAGAATTGGAATTAGGTCTTCCTTGAAGGTCTGATAGAATTCTGCACTAAAACCGTCTGGTCCCGGGCTTTTCTTTGTAGGGAGACTTTTAATGGCTGCTTCTATTTCTTTTGGGGTTATGGGATTGTTTAGATGGTTTATCTGGTCCTGATTTAACATTGGTAACTGGTATTTGTCTAGGAAATTGTCCATTTCATCCAAATTTTCCAATTTTGTTGAATATAGGCTTTTGTAGTAGGATCTGATGATTTTTTTAATTTCCTCAGTTTCTGTTGTTATGTCACCCTTTTCATTTCTGATTTTATTAATTTTGATACTGTCTCTCTGCCCTCTGATTAGTCTAGCTAAGGGTTTATCTATCTTGTTGATTTTCTCAAAGAACCAGCTCCTAGTTTTATTGATTCTTTGGATAGTTCTTTTTGTTTCTATTTGGTTGATTTCAGCCCTGAGTTTGATTATTTCCTGCCGTCTACTCCTCTTGGGTGTATTAGCTTCTTTTTGTTCTAGGTCTTTCAGGTGCTCTGTCACTCTGTTAGTGTATGCTCCCTCCAGTTTCTTTTTGTAGGCACTTAGAGCTATGAATTTTCCTCTTAGCACTGCTTTCATTGTATCCCATAGATTTTGGTATGATGTGTCATCATTTTCATTAAATTCTAAAAAGTTTTTAATTTCCTTCTTTATTTCTTCCCTTACCTGATTATCAAGGAGTAGGGTGTTGTTCAATTTCCATATGAATGTGGGCTTTCCATTCTCTTTGTCATTTTTGAAGACCAGCCTTAGACCATGGTGATCTGACAGGATGCAGGGAATTATTTCAATTTTCTTATATCTGTTGAGGCCTGTCTTGTGCCCAATTATATGGTCTATTTTGGAGAAGGTACCATGAGGTGCTGAGAAAAAGGTATATTCTTTTGCTTTAGGGTGAAATGTTCTATAGATATCTGTTAAGTCCATTTGGTTCATAACTTCTGTGAGTTTTACTGTATCTCTATTTAGTTTCTGTTTCCATGATTTATCCATTGCTGAGAGTGGGGTGTTGAAGTCTCCCACTATTATTATGTGAGGTGCAATGTGTGTTTTGAGCTTTAGTAAGGTTTCTTTTATGTAAGTCGACGCTCTTGTATTTGGCGCATAGATATTCAGAATTGAGAGTTCATGTTGGTTGACTTTTCCTTTGACAAGTATGAAATGCCCTTCCTTATCCTTTTTGATAGTTTTAAGTTGAAAGTCGATTTTATTCGATATTAGGATGGCTACTCCCGCTTGTTTCTTAGGACCATTTGCTTGAAAAATTGTTTTCCAACCTTTTACTCTAAGGTAGTGTCTGTCTTTGTCACTGAGGTGGGTTTCCTGTAAGCAGCAAAAAGCTGGGTCCTGTTTGCGTATCCAGTCCGTTAGCCTATGCCTTTTTATTGGGGAATTGAGTCCATTGATGTTAAGAGATATTAAGGAGAGGGTGTTGTTGCTTCCTGTCATTTTTGCTAATAATGGAGACATCGTTTGTGTGGTTATCTTCTTTTGGGTTTGATGGAAAAGGATTATTTTCTTGCTCTTTCTAGGGTATGATTGCCCTCCTTGTATTGGATCTTTCCTGCTATTATCCTTTGTAGAGCTGGATTTGTGGGAAGATACTGTGCAAATTCAGTTTTGTCATGGAATATCTTAGTTTCTCCATCTATGGTAATTGAGAGTTTTGCTGGGTAAAGTAGCTTGGGCTGGCATTTATGTTCTCTTAGGGTTTGTATGATATTTGTCCAGGATCTTCTGGCTTTTATAGTATCTGGTGAGAAGTCAGGTGTAATTCTGATAGGTTTGCCTTTATATGTTATTTGGCCTTTTTCCCTAACTGCTTTTAAAATTCTTTCTTTGTTTTGTACATTTTGTGTCTTGATAATTATGTGACGGGAGGTGTTTCTTTTTTGATCTAGTCTGTTTGGCGTTCTGTAGGCTTCTTGTGTGATTATGGGCATCTCATTCCTTAGGTTAGGGAAGTTTTCCTCAATAATTTTGTTGAAGATATTTACTGGCCCTTTAAGTTGGGAATCTTCACTCTCATCTATACCTATTATCCTTAGGTTTGGTCTTCTCATTGTGTCCTGGATTTCCTGGATATTTTGAGATAACAACTTTTTGCATTTTGCATTTTCTTTGATAGTTGTGTCGATATTTTCTAAGGTATCTTCTGCACCTGAGATTCTTTCTTCTATTTCTTGTATTCTGTTGGTGATGCTTGTGTCTATGACTCCTGATTTCTTTCTTAGGTTTTCTATCTCCAGGATAGTCTCCCTTTGTGCTTTCTTTATTGTTTCCACTTCCATTTTTATGTCCTGGATGGTTTTGTTCAATTCCTTCATCTGTTTGTTTGTGTTTTCTTGTAATTCTTTAAAGGATTTTTGTGTTTCTTTAAGGACTTCATCCTGTTTTCCTGTGTTCTCCTCAAGTTTTTTGGTAGTGTTATTTACTTCTTTCTTGAAGTCCTCTAGCATCATCATTAGAAGTGATTTTAGATCTGGTTCTTGTTTTCCTGGTGATATGGGGAGTTCAGGACTTTCTAATGTGGGAGAACTAGGTTCTGATACTGGCAAGTACCTTGGGTTGCTGGTGCTTGTGTTCTTGCGCTTGCCTTTCGCCATCTGGATCGCCTTTGTGCTATCAGTGCTGTCTCTGACTGGGGCCTGTTTTTCCTATTATCTAGGTTGTGTCAGAACTGTTTGGGATGAGTTTTGCTGCTTGAGTTAGAGCTGAGGCCCAAGATGTGCTCAGTGTTCAGGTGGAAACCGGAAGGGGCCTGGGCTCCGGGTCAGGAGAGGATTCCTGGGTCTCAGTGAGTCCCAGTGGGTCCCAGTGGGTCCCAGTTGCTCCCTGATTGGAGGCAAGAACTGCCACCTCCTAGCCTAAGAAATTGCTTGGCACAGAGGTCCTGTGAGCCCCGCTTCCTCTTGATTCTGCGAGATTGGGTGCAGAGCTGCCTCCCGGGATCTGTGAGTGCTCAGGCCCAGACCGGATGGAGCCCGCCCCGGGCCAGGAGCGAATTCCTGGGTCCCAGTGGGTCCTAGCTGCTCCCTGTTTGGGGGCAAGCACTGCCACCTCCTAGCCCAAGACCTTGCTTGGTACAGAGGTCCTGCGAGCCCCGCTTCCTCTGGAATCTGCGAGATTGGGTGCAGAGCTGCCTCCCGGGATCTGTGAGTGCTCGGGCCCAGACCGGATGGAGCCCGCCCCGGGCCAGGAGCGAATTCCTGGGTCCCAGTGGGTCCTAGCTGCTCCCTGTTTGGGAGCAAGCACTGCCACCTCCTAGCCCAAGACCCTGCTTGGTACAGAGGTCCTGCGAGCCCCGCTTCCTCTGGAATCTGCGAGATTGGGTGCAGAGCTGCCTCCCGGGATCTGTGAGTGCTCGGGCCCAAACCGGATGGAGCCCGCCCCGGGCCAGGAGCGAATTCCTGGGTCCCAGTGGGTCCCGGTTGCTCCTTGTTTGGGGAGAGTGTTGCTTTTACCTTACCTGGGATGCTGCGTGAGTTCAAGCTCCTGGGAGTCCCTGTTTCTCTCGGTTTTCTGGGGTTGAGTACGGAGCTGCCGCCTGCGACCTACTCTATGCTCGGGGGGTCTCCTATATTATGCTTAGCTCAGAAAGGCATCTGGTCATGGGGGACTGCAATCTTAATAACAAGGTTCTCCAACAACACTTAATTGGGCCTGGCTTAAAGTTTAGAAGTTTAGTCCATTATTATCATGACAGGAACCATGGAAGCGTGAAAGAAGACATAGTGTTGAAGAAATAACTGAGTACTAAATCTGTATTTTCAAGCAGCAGGAAGGGAATATTATCTGAGAACTCAAAGCCCACCCACTAGTGATACACTTCTTTCAATAACAGCACACCTACTCCAGCAAAGACATATCTCATAGTAGTGTCACTCCTTATTGGTCAAACTTTCAAACTCATGAGTCTATGGAGGCCATACTTATTCAAACCACCACATAAAGTTATGGACTTTTCAACTAAGCTGAAAAGGAACTGTTTTTAAGATTAATTTTTCTTTAAGTGCTGAAATACCCAACTAAGCATAGGTATAATTGCCTCAAATTGTGTGGCAAAAATATTTCATGAAATATAGCTATTACTGTAAGTGCAATATCAGTACTAGTATAGAGAAAAACACAATGGTGTGCTGTGTTTATTAAATTTTGTTCATTTTACAAGAGAATGTATTTCTCTACAGAAAAAAGAGGTAGGCAAAGCAGCTAGAAACTACCAGCTAAAGCAACTAGGACAATGGAAAAAAGGCACACAGAAAATACTGAAGATACCTTCCTGTTGTTCTTGTGAATTTTCCATAGTAATAAAAGAAATATATCATGGTGGTGGGAAGGGTTTAAAGATGTAGTCTGTGTAGGGAAAGCAACCCCATTTAGATATACTGAATCATAAATCAACCTATATAATGGACAGTTAGCACAATAATATAGAAAGACTGCATTTGATATGAGTAGGCAAATGCAAAAAACTGATAATGGCTTATGAATAACTATTCCAGAGAAAAATAGATCAGCACAATATAAACTATCCCAGAGGGAAAATCAGTAAAAACGGGAGCAGGAGATTTCGAATACTGAATAGGAAGGAAAAGATAACGTTATCAGGTAGGATCAGAAAGAAATGATGATATAAACAATGAGTTTGTGTGTTTCTTCTTTATCAACAGTAGAAGTTTGTCTGTTAATAGAGATTAAGCTCAGTTGAGAAAACTACTGTAAATGTAACACTGAAATTTTGCTATATCTTTTACCAACCTTGACGATTACCTCTTGTGTGTCAAGCCATGTCTGTTTACACATCCCCGATAAACCAATTAAAGGAACCAAATTCATAGTGAAAATCAGAAAAGGCAAATTTCTCCAAAGTGGCCACACTGTAAAGAGGAACAAAGAGATCTTACAAATGCCCCAAACCAGTCCATCTTATGGACCTCAAAGTGAGATTAATGTTTAAAGACCCAAGATGTAAATCTATGCTGTACAAGTTAAAATGTTTTCTGCTTAAACCTGATCCATGATTATCTGGGCTTCAGTCTCATTCTCTAAAATAATCTGAAAGTTTGTTAAACTTGTACTAGAATTACACTGGAATCACTAGAACTCATATCTAACACAAAGAAATGATTAAGAAATGCTCATATCTATTGGCTGAAAGAGAATAACAAACTTAAAGAAGACTGACATGTCTTTGAAAATAATACAGAAAAGTATGAATGTATCTTTCTGGTATATAAAGAGGGCAAGTTCTTCCTCTTGCTGGGACATTTTCATTCTTGAAAGCATGAGATTCCTAGAAAAAAATTAAATTTCTTCACAGACCATGGCTTCAATATTCTGATAGTCAGATTGAGAGAAACAAGTATCTCTTTAGAATACAGGCATTAACACCAGTTTTTTTTTTAACATCCGCCATACTTTTTTCTTGTTAATTTTTTAAAGTATTCAGCTTTTGATATTTCAGTTTCTTCAGATCTTTCTTTCAGAAAGATTTTGCCTTTCTATATCTGTTTATTAGATTACAATGGATTTCTGATTTGAACTACATTCAATAAATATTGAACTAATTATTTTTAAAACCTACCAAGAAATAACAACAAGTATGTGCCAAAGTAGCAAGGATACAGTCCTAAGGAAATCCACATTATTTTATCTCCTTATTACTTAACAGAAATCCCTATAATACTAAAACATCATTCAAACACTACTGGATCAAAGAACTTTTTCACATAAGCTTCTGCTTCATAATGCTGACACAATGAGAATATTGTCGTTGGTGCTATAAAAAGTTATCTAGATAAGAGGTCATATGACACTAGTGATTCAGTCAGTTCTAAGAATGACTCATTTACTATTATAATTTTCTTATGCACAAGATTACTACATAGTCCTTTTTTTCAAGAAGAAAACATTCAAAATATAAAACATGACATAGCACTAGGACTCAATGTATGCACACAAATCTAAGTAACTTGATTATTTAAATGTATAATGTATACCACTAGGTATCAATCAATGATCAGTATGGAGAACTAAGACTATAAATAGACTGCAATATGTTCATTTGTAAAAGAAAATTTCTTTTGAAATAAAGAGGAGTATTCTCAAGAAAGCTGCAATTTGTCCATACTCCACACCTTATTTCAGTTACATAAAATAAACTCAAAGGTAGGTGTTTAAGGAACAGCAAGGTAAGTTTATATGATTCACTAATAATCAAGGACTTCCCAGTTCAAAACATGTTCATTAGTATATATAATTCTTAATTTTCTGTGTTTCATTGACTAAGTCATAGTGCTTAGATTAAGTGTATGTCCAAGTATGTGTTTAAGAACGAGAGTAAACATTTAGTTAGCTGAGCTCAGTAATATAGATTTTAATGACCAGAATGGGAAAGCACAGTCCAATCAGTCTAGGCCCTGAAGAGAACAAAAATCAGAGGAAAGGAAGGTTTATCTCTTTCCAGACAGGCTGCTAGAGATGATGGCATCTTCTCTTACCTTTAGATTAAGATGTACCTCCAATAACATCCCTATGTCTTAGACTTTTAAACTTGGACTAGAATTACAATAGAATACCTAAAACTCACATCTAACACAAAGCAATGGATAAGAAATGCTCATATCTATTGGTTGAAAGAGAATAACAAACTAAATGGAGATTGACATGTCTTTGAAAATAATACAGAAAAGAATGAATGTATCTTTCTGTTATAAAAAGAGGACTGTAATCCATACAAATATAGTCACTATTTTTAAATCAAAATAAATGCTTTATAGTACAACTTGAGATCAGGAATGGTGATTCCTCCAGAGATTCTTTATTGTTGATGATTGTTTGAGTTATCATGAGTTTTTTGTTTTTCCATATGATGTTGAGAATTGGTTTTTCAAGGTCTGTAAAAATTTGCGCTGCAATTTTGATGGGAATTGCATTGAATTTGTATAATGCTTTTGGTAAGATGGCCATTTCACATGTTAATCCTACCAATCCATGAGCATAGAAAACCTTTCCAACTTCTGAGGTCTTCAATTTCTTTCTTCAGTGCCTTGAAATTCTTGTCACATAGATCTTTCACTTGCTTGGTTAGAGTTTCACCAATATATTTCATATTATTTGTGGCTATTTTGAAGGGTGTTATTTCTCTAATTTCTCTTTCAACTCATTTATCATTTGTATACAGGAGTCCTGTAGATTTGGTTTGAATCAGAAATTTATGGAAATATGTCATGATACAATTAGACAGTGTGTGAATGGATCCAAAAGGCTGAAACAGCCATCTTTTTAAGCATCCAGAAAGATGTCCTTGAGATATATGAGGGTTATCATTGCCTAAAGAAGTTGGATAAATGGAAATAAGGAGATAATGGTGAGTTATTGCTATAGATAGAAAGGTGGGGAATAAACAATTTTTAAAATAATCAATGGCATACTTTAGAAGTAATTAATATCTTATGTAAAATGTAACATCTTGGATATATGTCTGACAACATTCTAATCAGAAAGCCCATACAGACCTTTTCGAATTTTAGTTGTCTTTATGAGCAGCACATGAGAAAGGAGTAGACCATTTAGCATAGTAGGCATTAGAAACATATTCTTGTTTTTGAAATATTAACATTCTGAATATGTATGCATGATAAGATATTTTACAGATTAAGCAAAAATATTCATGCGTAAGGTTTAAAAACTGAATAATATCACTGTCTTTACTAACTATAAATTTGTCTGGTTCTGAATCCAGGTCTTACTAGGTTTTAAAAACAGATTATTCTATATTTTAGAACTCAGAACTGCTATGTCTTCTCCTCTCCTAGTAAAATAGGTTAATGCCCAGTTTTTTTTCACTATTTAGTATAGCAGTTGAGCTATTTTATTATCTGTGTATATGAATCTTTCCAGTATAACATCTCTTTAAATAATTAGAATGGCTCTTATTTTCCTAACTAGATTCATTTTCTTGAGTTCTTATACTTTTATTTTGAAGGTGTGACCATATAAAAGCAGACAGATCAAATTTAATAGAGTGCATAAAACAGGTGGTATGAACTGATTTGTACCTGATTACTACTAATAATTGTCCCTTTAACAACTATTGGTATGCTTGTAAATTTGCCCTTAGATTAGATTCTGTTATAATCGGGAAATCTATTTGGGGTAGAGTAGCTAAACTTACTTACTTATAAATATTTCTGGCTATTGTAAGCCATAAGAAAGAACCTAAAAGTTATACAATGACCAACCAATTAGTTAGAATTGATTTGAAAACTCAGGTTATCAGAACAAAGACAGAGTTCAATGGACTAAGACAGATCTCTCTCTCTCTCTCTCTCTCTCTCTCTCTCTCTCTCTCTCTCTTTCTCTCTCTCTCCTATCTGAATGTATGAATTAATAGGAAAAGTGTAAGAGGAAAATAGGCCTGAAAATGGGACCAAATAACTTAGGCTATAATGTGCAAAATATTTCAAACATGGATAGAGGCAATCATTCTATTGGCAATTACTAACTTTAGGATAGAATAGCTGCTATATTGCTACAATATTCATAGAAATTTACTCTCCATATCAAGGTAGATAGAGGTCACAGATGAATTTTCCCTATTAAGTTGTGTTTTTGAGGGTATCTTAGCATATGATAAGTGATATGACAACAAATCTGATAATTTTTCCAGAAGAAATTCATGGTCTATGGAGGGTATTTGAAATTCTGTATTATGTAGGAATTGTGATAAGAACTTGTATGAAATCAAAATATGAGAACTTTTGTTCATACATTATTAAGAATTTCAAGATAGTGATAGCAGAATATCAAATCAGGAGAGAAACTTTTGAGCATGAGTCTCTACAAGACGTCACAAACTGTTTTCTACAAAAAAGGCCACATTACATAAGGAGCAAACTATTTACATGCAAAACAATTCACAAGGTAAGATAGCTATATAAAATACTGATGCTAGATCAATGAGTTTGTAGTATAAAAAAGCAGATATCAAGATAAAATAAAATAATTGAACATTCCCAAAGCCCATCAACAAAGGATTGCTTATTCTTACTTGGTGTTAGCCATAAACTTTCATAAAAATTATGACAAAGATTTGGCCAAAAGAACATATCATTCTATCTTAACCAGAATTGCCTAGCATACCAATGTATAAAAAAAAAAAAAAAAAAAAAAAAACATGTAATGGGAACTTTCACTTTACTATAACTTTCCTGAGGCATTGAATATCTTGAGATGATGATATTCATTGCTTCAAATAAGATGAATGCAATCCCAGTAGGCATAGAAGTCAAGACACACTATCTCAAATTTTCTATAGGTTGTGACCTCAATGACTGTAATAGATCTATCTGGCAGAGAATATGTAATTTTGAAATTAGAATTGATTTGACTATTTGTTTGCTATCTATTTAATGTAAACCCTTTTATTCCTCAAGTTCTGGTAAACAAATACTAAAAGCAATATAAGCTATCAGTTTAAGTATATAACCTTTTATTGGTTGACAGAGAACTCAATACATATGTATATGTGTATATTGTGTGTGTCTGTCTGTGTGTATGTGTGTATGTATGTATATGTGTATGTATTGTATTTGTATATGATGTATATCTATGTGATGTATATGTAATTATGTATATGATGTATATGTGTATGTATATGTGCATGTGTATGTGTATGTATATATATATATTATACTACATATACATATATGTGGTATATATGTAATATACCACATATATGCATATATATACATATATGTATGATAAAGCAATATATATATATATGCATATATATATATATTGCTTTTATCATACATCATGTTGAAAGACAAATACAGTAGGTCTATGAGTTTCTCAAAACATGATTTTAAAAATTTACTACTGGATATATTCATACAGATGATGAAGAATAACATGCTGCTTACTATTACAATGGATTTTATTTAGAATAAAAGTGAAAAGGGCAGGCTTCAAATCAGTTTAAAATTGAATGTTTATTGATTCTGTTAATGCATTATCAATTGACTGAATTAAAACATATGCTTCAAGAATATTTGTGCTCATTAGTTGTGTATTGCTAATTCTGTGTTTTTGTTTAAAATCCAATTGTTTTCTTCCTTTCACTCTTAACTGATGATAATGCCAAGTTCCACGTATTTTCTAGAACTTCTGATTTCTCAATGACTTCTGCCAAGAGATAGTTCATTGTTCTTATGAACAACTGTATAAATCCTCAAGAAATTTTAGCTAATGTCATTCACCTCTTACCTTATTTATATTCATTCATTGGAACATTATCTTGTTTGGGAAGCATGCTTTTATTATATCTACCCAGTGTTCTTGGTAGAGAAAATGATGTATAAATGTTTAACGCTTTTTGTGATTTAAGGGTAATCTTTTTTTATTTTTTATTGGATATTTTATTTACATTTCAGATGTTATCCCCTTACCCCATTTCATATACCTCTATAACTATTGTGAGTTAATCAGGAATGTGCTATGTAGATTTGCTGTACATAGTACTCAAAGCTGAAGAGCTGTCTACCTTTTATGAGGAGAAATTGAAATATGATTTATATATGTCATAAGGATTAGGAATGGAAACATATTTTCCTGATTAAAGTCAATCACTTGACTGTATATATCTTTAAGAATAAAGTAAAAACTCACTGATCATCCAGAAGGAGGATAATTTTGTGAATTTCTTTTTATAATTTAACATAATATTTTTTATTGATTCTTTGGGAATGTGATGTCAGATACCTCAATCATATTCATTTCCACAATCATATCCGAGTCTTTTTATGTCTGCTCCCCTACTTCTCCCAAGAAGATAAAAAGACACACTAGTCCATTTTGTGTTATTTATATACTCATTGGAGCATGAGCACATTCTCAGTGGCCTGCCCCTTAAACAGAACTGAGTCATCCTACTCCTGCACCCCTTGAAAAAGCCATCAATTTTGGACAGAGCTACACTTATTATCTCCATTACACTTTTTAAGAGTTCTCTTTAATGGCTTCCTATATAGGCTGCTACTTTTTGGTGGGGTTCAGGTGGAGTTAAGGGTTGTCATAACAGCCTTCCAATGTCTCTCTTTCTCAACTATACATCCTCAATCATTGATATCACTGTGACAGTAGTTTCGTCACTCTTTACAGTCAGCTTGAGCCTGGACCATGTGCTTCCCCAGGGATTCTGGGAACAGCACAGACCAGAAACACATCCTCCTGCTGTAGTAGGCCCAAGGACCTACCTAGTCAAGCCTCAAGCCCAATGACCTACAATGACAATACAGCCCACAGACAGCAACATGACTTCAGGCTGCAACAAAGCCCAGAAACATCTGCAAGGTCTTCTACTGTAGCATGGGCCACCGCCCATAACCACAGACCTTTGCTGCAGCAGAACTGTGAACTCAGACACATGGTACTTGGCAGCAACATAGGCCTAGACATGATCATGACCTCCAGTGGCTACTCAAGCTGCTGAGATCAGTATGATACCAATGGCAACAAAGCCTGTGCACATCAACATGGTCATGGATATCTGCATGGCCTTTGATAGTAGCACATACCAAGGACAGCAGCAGAGCCTCAGCTCCCAGACATGGTCCTTCATGGCATAGTGCAACCTGATGTCTCCATACCCTCAGCTCAGACCACTTGTGTGAGCCTGGTATTTACTGTCATTACATCCCCTAGTGTCCTGATTCCACTTCTCTCCACTGAAAGTGCTCCACTATGTTTTTCTATTTTTGATCTAAATCCAACTTTGACTTATCAGAGTCATAAAGCAACTTAAAATAATTCATTTTACGTTTGTCTCAAGCTCTCTATCTTTTGAATTGATTTAAACAATAACAACAGGTATCTTGTATTAGTGATTGAAAGTAATCAGATTTATTTTTTTCAATAAGAAAATAATTTTGAAAATGAAAATGTTGATTAATATGATATCAGTGAGAGCCAGAAAATATGGGAACTCACTATATATATATATATATATATATATATATATATATATAACATTACTTCCTGAGGTGGCTAGTTTTATGTCAAGTTCACACAGACTACAAACATCTGACAAGATCAAACATAATTGAGAAAATGTCTCTATAAGATTAAGCTGGGGGAATTTTCTTAATTTGTGATTGGTGGAAGAAGCCCACTGTGGGTGGAAATATATTTGGGCTCAGGTCCTAGGTTCAATAGGAAAGGAGATTGAGAAAGCCATGGAGAGCAAACCTGTAAGCAACAATCCTCCATGGATTCTGCATCAGCTCCTGTCTCCAGGTTCCTGCCCTGTTTGAGTTGCTGTACTGTCTTCTTGATGAACCATGATGTAGAAGAGAAAACAAACTAAAACTTTACTTCCCCAATTTACTTTTGATCATCGTGTAGCATCATAGCAATAGAAACCTTAACAGTGTTCTTTTACAAACATTTTCATTTGAATGGATAATTACCTTCATGTCCAAAACAGAGAAAGTTACAAATTTCATAAATTATAAGTAATTTTTTCTTCATTCAATACCCACATAAAAAGAAATTTTGAACTCTTCTGCTTTTAAAAGCATGAGGCATTGAAATTCACTAAAATAATAGTCAAACAAGAACAGAGAATACCATGAGATCAAACAATGATTTAGGGAAATAATTATCTAATATATACTTGTTCTGATAGGGAACTTAAAGGTAATAAGTATAACAAAAAGATAACATATAATAAAAGATAACATATTACACTATATTATTCATCTCATATCTCCCCTTTTCTTCCTTTTTGACAGAACATTGTTTTTATCTACAAATTCTCAGAGAAAATACTATGAGGGAGTGACTTACTAAAGGAGAGGAATATTATAAACCTTTACCTCAAGAATTTCACCTTTTTTTCAGAAAGGAATAGATAAAAATAGCAAAACATATTTTATCATCACAGAACTACATGTTTATAGGATCCACTGATTACCTGAAAATTTTTGAAATATTTCTTTGAGGAAATGTGGCTTGTAGAACAAGGCCTTTACTTTTGAGAAAAATAAGGGAATGAACAACACAGGAAACAGCTAAATCATGGAGTCAAAAATATGTTACAATCATGGAATCAACACACTGCCTAAAATTATCAGTGTGTTCTTGATGCAGTTACAGCATTTATGTTGAGAGAAAGGCTAAATAAAATATTTCATATTAGCATATATTTGTGGCTAAGGAAGGTTAACTCTGTATTAATGTAAAAGTTTACAGAAGGCTTATTAACAAGGAACTAATGTGGTGAAATTTATGTTTTGGAAAATATCCTAGCAGAAGTTATTTTATTAATCAGTTTACTGAGGAAAAATAATCATCCTCATCATTTTTTCTGGAGTTGTAGATTTATTTTTCCTACTTATTGCAAATAAAATAATTATCTTCATTAACGAATGTGTATTTCATTGAATCAACTGAAGATCTTGGTATCAAATCATAAGGCATGTCAGAGAAGAAATTAAGTTTCACACTACAGCATCAATTTTTTTCCAGAAATTTCCATTGGACTTTTCAATCTCTAGTTTCCATTTGATTTCAGATTTGTATGATTCAATAATAACATGAACTAGTTAAAATATGAAGTACTTATGACCTTCCCTACTTCTCTCTCTCTCTCTCTCTCTCTCTCTCTCTCTCTCTCTCTCTCTCAATCTAAGCAATGAATAAGATATAAGATTGAAATGTTCGGGTAACTGACACATTCTTTAAATTATACTACCTCGAATCTTTTAAAACATAACATCATAGTTATAGTGCAAATAAAAATTGATGTTTTATTTGTAACTTATGTTTCCACCATTGTATTGCAACTGGAATTATCCTCCATCTGTACAAAGGCCTGGAAATCCATCAACCTTCAGCTAAGTAGAAGAAACATTTTATTATTTTATCAGGACTAGTTGCATGTACCAACTTTTTAGAAACTACAACTTAGATTACTAAGGCTTTCTGGTTAGAACTAGCTATTCACATTTGTCAATTAAACTAAGATAATATCTGACACAGTAACAAAAACTTAAAAGCCTGAATAATTTAATATGAAGTTGCAAGCAATAATACTTGTTCTTGCTATCACTATATTTTAGGTTGACTGAGAGTTCTTGGCATATTCATTATTCTGACAGTATTCTGATGGAGTATCTAGTACCTGAAAAATTATTACATGTAACACTGCCATAGCCAGATATATTAAGATTTACACACAATTAAGCTTGTCAGAAATCGTTGCAGTTTCACTCACCAATACCAAGACCAAGAAGTACAATCGCACCTGTGCAGACAGCACAGAATTAGTGGATAATAATAAAATAATACTATCAAGTTAAAAGAATTCCTCCATTTTTCCAACAAGACAAGTAAGACAGGGAGTAGGGAAACCAAGATAGCTTGAAGGAAGTGTATGGGAGTGGTTATGTATCACTGAATGTTGATGATGTTGAAAATGAATAAGTAGTTTCTGCTATGAGTCAGTATTCTTCCTTCAACTCTTATAGTGGATAGTGGTGGTTTTGTTGTTTCTCCATTTTGCGTTGTTGTTTTTAACTTTCTTGTGTCAGATGACATTGCTCTGGCCTTAAAGTTAAATGTTGCTTTATTGTTATGGCTTAGTAAACTTTCATCAAATATGTAAGAGGGTGCAATTGGTTTAAACGATGGTATAGATTTGAATGGAGTGGCAGGTTGCTCTATAGACCCCTTGATTATTCATTTATACAGTTTTATATTGTTGATTGTGATGATTTGATCTTGAATACAATGGAATGTCTGTCAATCTTAGCAAATTGCCTGTGTGATGAAACAGAAATTCTCAAAATTCTCTAAATATAATTTTTGTTCCTATAATCTATTTTTCAAGAGAGAAGTCAGTGGCAATATTGTTTCATTTTCAGAGCAAATGAGGACAAAGTAACTTTCTCATAGTGTTTTCTTACCCAGGATTAGAAGGTAATTCAATGAGTGTAGATCTTTGAGAGAAATTTCTAATCTAATATAGCAGTATATCTTAGACTCTTAAATAATCATATTTTTATTCTTTATAAGTGAAAGAAAGATTCAAGTAGATAAAAAGTAACACAGTAGGACATCAACATTATATATGAACTGGCAGTAGAAACAAATGGAACTCAGAAAATGTGAGACTGATCACTTCAAAGTATGCAACCTCAAGCGCATGGACAAAAATGTAAGTTATCAAGAGAGAGAGAAATTTGAGACATCATTAAACACAATAACTAACATGGAATAATAGTACCACATACAGAAAGAAGAGTGGATGAATTAGAAATAAATAAGAAAAGCATATTTAGTGAATCAAACAAAATACCTCCAGTTAAGATAAACAGAATTCCATAGATCTTTCTGAAGCAGAATGCTGAAAGAAAGAAATGAGATTTGGATCTAACAAGAGATACAGAATCATAATTTAGAAGGGAATCCCAATTACATTATGAAATACATTATTACAAACAGAAGAATCTCATTAGGCATATTTTATTGATTATTGTTTGTTTGTTTGTTTGTATTGCCTAGTCCTGTTTAGTTGATTCTTAAGTCACTTGATTAGCTAGTCACTGGTACGTGGTCTTCCATACAGTGTCATGAGTAGGCTACCTCTCATGACATGGGTCTCAAGCTGTACCAGTCATTGGTTGGCCATGCCCACAACTTCTGCACCACATTTACTGGGGCACATCTTGGAGACAGGACAAATTGTGAGTTGAAGATTTTGTGGCTAGGTTGGTCTCCTAGTCCCCCCACTGGAGGTCTTTTCTGCTTACAGGTAATGTCCAGTTCAGGGATTTAGGGTCAATATCCCCCTTGCTAGCCCTGTCAGTTAGGGTCATCTTTGTAAATTCCTTAGTTTCCATTGTACTACATTCTTACATTGTCCCAGAGATGTGTCCCAATTCCAGATGCCTCTGATCTCTCTCTGTGTACTTAAAAATTGGTGCCTAGCCCAGTTGTCATCAGTGGGCTTCATCTAGCAACTAATGGAAACATGTGCAGAGATCCACAACCAGACATTAGGCAGAGCTTAGGAAATCCTGTGAAATAGGGTCAGGGAGGAGGGTAGGACCCAGGGGAATCAAGTACACACATGAGAATACACAGAATCAAATCATCTTGGCTCATAGGGGCACATAGAGCCTGACGTACCAACCAAAAAGCCTGGACAGGACTGACCTAAACCCTCTGTGTATATGTTACAGTTGTGTAGCTTAGTCTTCTTGTGGAATTCATAATAGTTGGAGCAGGGCCTGTCTCTGACTCTTTTGTCAGCTTTTGGGAACATTTTCCCAAAAGGAAAAAGGAGGAGAAACTATGGCCAGGCTGTAACTAATTTAAAATAATCCATTAAAGAGTCAATGTTACTCAAAATAATTAAAGAAAAGTCATAAACTAGAAATCATAAAATGAGAAAATTTACCCGTCTAAAATGACCTTAAGTCCATTTGCTTAGAATATCTTTTCTATCCTTTTACTCTGAGGTGATGTATATCTTTGATTTTAAGGTGTAATTTTGTATTCAAGAGAAGGATGGATCCTCTATTTACATTTGTTCTGTTTGTCTTTGCCTTTTTATTGGGGAATTAAGACAATTGACATTAAAAGATATCAATGAGTGGTGTTTGTTCATTATTGTATGTTGGTGGTGGTGATGGTGGTAGTAGTAGTTGTGGTGATGTCCTTGTATTCATGCCTGGGTGGTGTGTATGTGTGTGTGTCTGTGTGTGTGTGTGTGTGTGTGTGTTTTCCTTCTCTTAAGTTTGCTGGTCTGGGATTATTTTTTTGTCTTTTCATGGGTGTGATTAACTTCTTTAGGTTGAAGTATTCCTTCTAGTGCTTTCTAGAGAACTGGACATATAGATCGATATTGCTTCAATTTGGCTTTATAATTGAATATATTATTTTCACTATCTAGTGTGATTGACAGTTTTTCTGGATATAATAGTCTGGCTTGGCAACTGGGGTCTATTAGAGTATCTAGAACATCCATCTTGGCCCTTCTGACATTAAGAGCTAGGTTTTATTCTAATAGATACGCTTTTATGTAGTACTTGGTACTTGTCCTTTTGACTTTTTACCTTTTAACATTCTTTCCTTGTTCTGTACATTTAGCATTTTGATTATTATGTACTAAGGGAAATTTCTTTTCTAGCTTAGTTTCTTTGGTGTTCTATATGCCATTTTTGCATTGATAGGCATTTGTTTCTTTAAATTAGGGAAATTCTCTTCTATTATTTTGTTGAAAATATTTTCTACACATTTATTCTGGGTATCTTTTCCTTCCACTATTCCTGTTATTTCTAGATTGGGTTTTACCCAGTGTCTGAGATTTCCTGAATGTTTTGTGCCAGAATTTTTTTTAAGATTTAACATTATTTTGACTATGGTATTCATTTTGTATATTGTGTCTTGAATGCCTGAAATTTTTTTCTCTTTCATCTGTTGGTAAGGCTTGTTTTGAAGTTCATATCTGAGTTCTTTCTTTCTTTCTTTCTTTCTTTCTTTCTTTCTTTCTTTCTTTCCTTCTTTCTCTTTCTTTTTCTTTATTTTTTCCAGATTTGCCTCAGTTTGCCTTTTCTTTATTTTCTTTTATTCTTTAAGGTCTTAAATTATTTTATTCTTTCCTTTCTACTATCTGTTTATGCTTTCATAGATTTCTTTATCGATATTTTTGTTTAAGCATCTCTATCATATTCATAAAATCTATTTTATGGTCTTTTTTTTGTGTTTCAACTAAGTTGCAATACTTAGGACCTACTGTGCTAATCTTGCTTCCCTCTAGTGGAGGCCTTTTGTCCTGACTATTACTGATTTTGTTTTTATGTTGAAATCTAGACAAATGGCCTTAAGAAGATTATAATGCTAGGTACTGATATCTGGTTTTCTCTTTGTTGAGTGGGTATTTTATTCCTTGTATTACATTGCCCCATCTGGTTTCTATAAGAGTGTAGGGGCTGTTTGTTGCCTGGTAAAAAAAATTTCAGAAATGTGACCATGGGGGGTGGGGTGGGGAGGTCAGGGTAAAATTTGTTCTTAGGTATTGGGAAATGACACTTTAAAGTATGATTAGGCTTTGAGAGTGGTGAGTGGATTCACAAAAGGGAGGAAAGTAGGGTGTTCCACCTTAATCTGCTTAGTCTCCTGGGAATGGATGTAGAAGACTACTATACAAATGTAGTCTTCTATAGAGCTGGGGATTAGACTGGGGAATTGGATATGAAGGAGAAGAGGAAAAGGAAGAGACCTGACTCTTGCTAACCTGCTTTGCTGGTCTATTTAATTCTCTGTCAGGCTTGGCTCTTTGGTTCCCAGAGAAAGCCTGCTAGAGTTGAGGGCTAGGATAAGTGGACAAGTGGAGAGGAAGGTTGGAGAAGACCTGAGTAATCTGCTGAATTTATAGGCTAATGGGAGATGGAGGCCCCAGCTGGCTATCTGCTAGAGAAATGGGAATGACACTGGAAAACTATAGTTAGAGGAGCATAGGGAGTGATGTAGACCTGAAGTTAGGCTACCCATATCTCTACCAGCTAGGTCCTTTAAGTTTCTAGTGAATGCCAACTGGAGCTGGGGACTGGGATAAAGTGATAAATCTAGGGAAGAAAGTTTTGAGTGGAAGATATGTGTGTTCCACTGAAATGGAGTCAGAGGGGTAGGTGAGGCTGCAATTGTTAGTCTGATAAAGAACTGGGAGTACCAAAGGATTGGATTTGGAGGAGAGGAAGACAGGGTGAAGATCTCCTTTTAATATACTTTTTCTTCATGGCCTTCAAAGCTTGAATGTTTCCAGGGAATTCTTGATATTGTTGGAACCTGGGATAGTGGGATGATTGGAGATAAGGAAGGTTGGAGGAGAAGGTCTTCATGATCTGATGGAGATGAGGGTCAGAGACAAAGGAACCAGTAGTGTTCTGGTACAGATCTGGGGATAATACTAATAGAAGTGACATGATAAAACAGAGAGAAGCATGAAGATTTGAAAGTTCTGTACCTGTTTTATTGGTTATCAGGTTCCCAGGAATTTCTGCTGGAGTTAGGGTCTGGGGTAAAGTAATGAGCAAGAGAGGGACAGAGGCAGTTTAACAGGAAAGATCTGGGTGATCTTCTGAAGATGGGTGGTAGAGAGAGGCTTTGCAGAAGATAAGGAATTAGATTTGGAGGAATGTAGAAAAAGGTGGAATTCTGTAATTAACTTACTTGGTTCCCTAATGGAGCCAATATTTTTGCTTAATATTTTATCAAAGTGATATTATACTTCAATATTTTCATATTTTTGTTTTTCATTTTTTTCTTCCTTCCTCTCTTGTGCATCCTCCTTCTTCTTTTTCTCTTGTGAGACAGTGTTTTTCTGTGTAGGTCCTGTAACACTATAGACCAGGCTTACCTCAAACTCAGAGATCAATCTACCTACCTTTTCCTCCCAAGTGCTGGGATTAAAGACATGTGCCATCACTCACAGATAGTTTTCTGTCTGTTTCCTTGCTTTCTTTTTTTACAAGACAGAGTCTTACTATGTAGCTCTGCTTGTTTTGTAACTCACTAGGTAGACTAGGTGGGCTTCAAACTCCTAGAGCTCTGCTTCCTCTGTTTCCTAAATTCTGAGATTAAAAGCATGTGCCCCTCTATCAGGTTTATTCTCTCCTACTTATTGCTACACAATTAACAATAGCCAAGGTATCTACCAATAAGTTGCTGGATAATGAAAGTATGTCATAGCTACAACATGGAATATTATGCATCAATAAAAATGTTCAAATAGTTTCATTTGCTGAGAAATGTAAGGAATTAGACATCATTAAATAAAATGAAATAAAGCGCTGCTCACATGTGAAAAGAGTAATGTTAATGTCATAGAAGAATATAGTGAAATAATAGAAATGTGTAGAAAAGGGGAAAGAAAAAATTAAATGAAAGGCACAAACACAATTCTATAGAACTTCTGTTTTGTTGAAAATATTGTAACTACTTGTTAAGATGATCTAAGCATGGTGTTCAGATAAATAGAAAAATAAGAAATCTCTTATTACATAGAAAATGAGTAATATCTGTGGGGATTCAAATGATTGTTATCAGTATGTGATCATTATACATTGTATATATGTATTGATTCATCATACACTACGCCATGCATGTCAACAAATATTATGCAACAATACAAATAAAGAATACATACACATTGAAACTTCAGTCTCAAGAATATGAATATCAAATATGTTATTGTAGCTCACAACAATTACCTTTACATTTTAGAGTTATTCTATGTTTTTCTCATTGTAGCTCCTGTCTATGTTTAGAAAGATTAATAGTACTCTGGCTTTGTGTAGAAGCCCCTCCTTCCCCCAAGACTGAACCCTCACATCCAGGAATTCCCTCATTAAGACTCAAAATGGTTACCCTGACTGGAAACAATAGATTGTTGTAAGGGAAGGTGAAACCTTCTATACTTTAGGGAAACTCATTAAGCTCAGAGGGTAAACAACTTCAGGAAATCCCTACAACTGACCACACTCACCATGCCCCTTAATCCCCAAGCATAGATAAACAGAAAGGAGTGCTAAAAGAAGCTTTCAGATAAACTGAACTGCCTGGAAGAGGATCAGTTCAACTGCTAGAATTACTTTTTTATTGCTGTGATAAAATAACATGACCAAGGCAATCTACAGAAGAGAGACATTATTTTGGCCTTATGGTTTGGTGATGCTAGGGTCAAGAGCAGTGGCGATAGCAGGCAGCAAACATTTAGACAGTGGAAGCTGAGTGTTCTCACATTTAGAATCACTAGCAAGAAGCTGAAAGTGCTAGCATATGACATTTGAACCCCCATAGACATGCCCTAGTGCCATGCTTCCTCCAGCCATACCACATTTCCTAATCCTCTTCAAAAAGCCACCAACTGAGGACAAAATAACTTATTTACCTGAGAATTTGAAGGGACATCTTATTCAAATTACCATAGCAATGGAGCCATCAGTAAGAAGGTCATCCGAGCTCCCTGGAAAAAGCAAAGACCAGCTGAATTCTCTGAAAGGAACAGATCAGCTAAGCTGCCTGGAGGAGGTTAGGACTAGCTGAGTTACTTACTCTCTAATCAATTATTGTCTTACTCCCCAATCGATTGAGCTTCCTTCAGGTTGTGTAATATGGTCAGGATTTCCAGCCACCCTGAGCTGTCAGCTATGCTGGAGTGGACTTTGGTGACATAGCTGTCTTTGAGTCATTTCTGTTCTTATATGTGATTCCTCATCTATATCACTGTGAATAACCCCAATAAAACACATTTGCTCTTCACGTTGGACATCAATGTGTATATATATATATATATATATATATATATATATATATATTCCAGTTTCTGCAGGAATACTGTCATACAACACCTACTTATGAGAAGAAACTGAAAAAGGATGAATTTAAGGCTAGTTGGCATGGCAACATCCTGTCTCAAAAAAATCAATCAATAAATAAATGAAAAAAGAAAAAAAGTATATGAAAGACTAGGAATGGCTGGCTTGAAAAACCAGGGGATCCATATGTACATGTAGGAAGTATGGATTGAAGTTTTGTAGACTTGAAATATTTATCAATTTAATGCAAAACTCCAGATCTTTACAATAAAATTGTACTGAATTAGCAATCAGTTGTTTTGGTTTAAATATAATTTCATTTACTGACAAATTATAAAACTAATAAAATAATGAGCATAACATTATGTTGATGAAAATAAAAGAATCTATAAGAGACAGCTTTGATGTTCAATTGCCAGGGATTTTTATTTTCTCAATTTTAAATTATTTTTTATTTTAATTTAATTTTATTTTCACTTTACATCCCACCTACTGCCCCCCCACTAATGCCCCTCCCCAATCTTCTCCCACTCCCTTTCCCCTTCTCTTCTGAGTAGGTGGGGGTGCCTCTGGGTATCCCTGGACCTTGGCATATCAAGTCTCCGTGAGGCTATGAGCTTCCTCTCCCACTAAGGCCAGACAAGGCATCCTAGCTAGAAGAATAAATCCCACAGGCAGGCAACAGTTTTACGAATAGCCCTGACTCCAGTTGTTAGTGATCCACATGACGATCAAGCTGCACATGTGCTACATATGTGCGAGGAGGCCTAGGTCCAGCCTGTGTATGCTCTTTGGTTCATGGTTCAGACTCTGAAAGCCCCAACAGTCCAGGCTAGTTGACTCTGTTGGTCTTCTTGTGGAGTTTCTATCCTTTTTGGGACTCCAATCCTTCCTCTTATTCTTCCATAAGAGTCCCAAAGCTCCATCCATTCACTGTTTGGTTGTGGGTATCTGTATCTGTCTGAGTCAGATGCTGGGTAGAGCCTCTCAGAAGACAATATGCTCCTGTTTGCAAGCATAACAGAGTATCGTTAATAGTGTTAGGGATTGGTGCTTGCCCATGGGATAGGTCTCTAGTTGGGCTGGTTATTGGTTGGCCATTCTCTCAGTCTCTGCTCCTTCTCCTGTGCCTGCATTACTTGTAGACAGGATAAATTTTGGTTTTTGGTTGATAAATTAAAATCTTGTTGGTGGGTTGGTGTCTCTATTGCTCCCTTAGGTTCCCGCATGGCCAAAAGTGTTAGCTTCTTCATGTTCCATATCCCTAGTGTTATGAGTCACAGCTAAGGTCACTCTCATTGATTCTTGGACACCTCACTTATCTCTGGTCTCTGTTCCTGGAGATGTCCCCCACCTCCTCACCCCAATTTGTTGCAAATTTTCATTCATTCTCATGGTTATCTAGCCATCTCTCCTGTCCTTCCCTACACCTGATCATAAACCCCTCATTCCCTCCTTTCTCTGCTCCCTTCCTGTTCATTTCCTCCATCTACCTCTTATGACCATTTTATTCTCCCTTCTAAGTGAGATTCAAGCTTCCTTGCTTGGGTATTTCTTCTTGTTTAGTTTCTTGGAGTCTGTGGAGTGTAACATGGTTCCTTTATTTTATGACTGATATCCACTTATAAGTGAGTATATACCATGGACGGTCTTTTTTTTTTAATGCGTAAAACATTTATCTAATTCAAAATGCTAATGTTAAGAGGCTTACAAGAACATGATATTCTTTTCATTTTTATACTTTTTTTGGATATTTTGTTTATTTACATTTCAGATGTCATTCCCTTTCTCAATTTCCCCTCCCTAGAAACACCTTATCCCATACCCCTTCCTCCTTTTTTGTTTTTATACCATATTAATTATATGTAAGTATTAAGGTCAGTCCTAGGTTGAGGAACTAACAATACAATAGATGATCATAGTCAAAGAACAAGCAAGCCAATATTTTGGGCTAGGACAGGGAAGTAGGCTCAGATATTTTGGTCATCATGATTAGCCCTTAGAAACAGTGATTGTGGAAGTGTTCATGAAAATTTGTTTATACTTATACTCTCTTACGTAGCATTATACTCTCACTGTAAATAATATTGTTGATTTCTTATATTCTATTCTCCCAGAGTCTATGCCCCCCTGTTCTGTATTTAAAGATAAAGTCTCACAATGTAGCCAAGGATAGACTTAAATTCAAAGCAGTTCTTCTGTTTTAACCTCTTAATTTCAAGAGTTTCTTTAAAATTTTCAGTTTCTTGAACGATTTCTTGGGAAAGTTATATGGCTACTATGTGCCTCTATTATTCCATCTCCAACTAGAAAACAATACTATAAGCCGTATTTAATTTATATAAGTGTTGGATGAAGTAGTATAGCATGCATAAAATGTATCAGTGTTTGGTACATTCCTTTTTCTTTTATTTTTGAAATTATAATATAATTTCATCAGTTCTTTATTTTCCTCCCAAAAAACCCTCCATATACACCTGCTTGTTCTCATTTAAATGTATGGCCTGTTTTTCAATTAATTGCAGTTACATGCATATTCACACACACTATATATATATATATATAATATGACCTCCTCAGGCTATACGGTGTTTTCAGGATTGACCATTTAATACTAAATAACCAACTAGGGTGATCTTCCTTCAGGAAAACTATGTCTCCCACTCTCAGAATTTTTTATTTGCCTTTAGTTCTTTGAGTAGAGTTGAAGTCTCATAGTCTTTTCTCCTTCCACTAGGCATGTCGATTTTTGTTGTCCTTGTTCAGCTTATGTTCAGGCAGTCATGTTGCTGGGATTTTATGGGTAGAGTTTCTAACAGTATAATCTTAATAAATATTATTAGCTTTATTTTTATTTCTTTAAAACTGGAATAACTATGGATTGTACTCAGTATTAAGCTACTTGATGCTTTCACATTTACATGCCACTATGTATTATGCAGCTAACTACATTGTAAGTACCATAAAAATAGTATGAAATAGAAAGATGATGTGAAAAATCCCAAGAAACTCCTGATCTAGTTGTCTAGATCAAGCATAAACTAATACATAACATAAACTAGTACATAACATAAACTAGTAGAATGTGTTTTAGTCCATGATCTTTCACTAAGAACTAAAACACTACAATAGACCGAGTAGAGCATAATCCTGCTTAATACACGCATCAGTAAGGGCCTTATAGATTAGCAACATAAACCTGAGTACTAAAAGGAATCTGACATTTGGACTTGAAACACAAATAGCCTGGGCTTTCATTTAGAAAAATACTAGGATAGTTAAGTCATACTTGATATAAAACCATCAAATAAGGTATAAAGTATTCATAGTGACGTTTTAGACCATAACATCCTTGAATCTCACAGGAAAATATGCACCTACAAAATTGTTTTCTAAGACAAATAGGAAGTCAGGATATAGCACACTGATTTTCTAAGAGATTTTAGACTTGTGGTTGATGAAGCATATTCAAATAGTGGCAATATATTGTCAACCTAGACCTAACCCAGTTTGCCTTTTTTAACTGGGCCAGTTCCCACAGTAGCAAGCTAGAGGCAAATCTGCTGACCTGCATGTTACCCGTCGCCCACTCAGGCACATTAAAGGATGGGCATCCATTTTCAGAATTCCTAGCTGCATTGCAGCTCACATAAGAGATGAGAGAAAACTGCAGCCACTGTATTTCTTGGCAAGCTGCTTGGATAAAAATAGAGATTTGCTGAGTAAGTATTTGCTATATCTGCAGACATTTCCCAGCTGGGGAATTAGACTTTTTCATCTAATTTCCCCCTTTTGAATATTTACTTAAATTAGTCCCTCAACCTTATCTTCTCTATAAAAAAAACATTTTTGAATTGATATATTTAAAATACATTTTCTCTTTTACATTTTTATAAAATTCTGCATTTATTCCAACTGTTCTGAACCTGTAATCTTAAAATATTTACTTACTGTTTTGAGATTTTATAAATGGTGTTCATGTTCCAGTGAAATCTACTATCAAGTCATTTTTTCCTGAAGAAAGAGAAGTTGAGAACAGTACATCAGTACTTAACAAATATGTTCTGGAACTAGTGGTGATTTGAAAAGAACTAGAGAGATTCTTCAAAGCAAGTTTATTTAATTCATCAAAGAAACTTCTGTTAATACATGTTCTACTTAAGCTCTATCCAAACACTGTAACGGTGGTTTTTAAAAACTGAAAAATGAGAAAAGAAATATCCAAATGAGAGATTGATCTCAGACTTTCTTTTTTCTTTATGGATTCTTGTTCTAATTCATGGCAAAAGTTGATGACCTTTCTTGCTGCTAAATGATATCATGTACCCAAACAGAAGTATGCAATGTTTCTTATTCTATGTGATAAAATCATAAATACATTAAAATCACCCTCTCAAACAACAGTATAAATACTAAGACACGAGACTATTATACATGCTAAATGATATTTTTCAAGTGGACTTCCTTGTTCTTCAGAAAGTATTCACAATAGGTGCATCAAAAAGAAATGTGTGTGGTATCCACAGATGGTTCTACTTAAAACGTTATTTATAAATACAATACAAAAGAAAAATATCAATAAACCATCCTGTTATTCCTTCATTTATCCAAGCACGTATACTTTACTGCAGTGTGTTTAAGTTCCTTCTTATTCTGAATGGCCAGCACTGGATATACTGAGCTTGTTAAATTAAAAAAAATGCACATTTTGTTTATCAGTGAGCACTGTTATGGTGAACTTAGAGAGGAAGTATAATGTTACAATTCAGAGCATTATCTTCATAAGTCATTATTCTAGCTTCAAGCCCAATACCCTTTGTAAAATGTAGGAAAAGTCATTCAGATCTCTGTTCCCTTATAACCTTGATCAATAAATAAAACTGATAATAATATCTGATTCATTGCTTTATCCTGAGGAATCACTGCTACATAAATACTATAATTGTTACATATTTTCTACCACCCTAAATAGCTATATAAGTCATGAGACTATATTTCAACTAAGCTTATAGTGTGTAGAAAAACTAAAATTTCACTATGTGCCAAAATATAAGTACTTAATCACAAAAAGTAGAATAAAATTTCTGTCCTTCTGAAGTGTACACCCCTTGAGAATGGTAAGCAACTACAGCCGATGGAGGAAAATATTTACATAAACTTTTAAGGAGCTAGAACCTTTTCAAAACTTTCCTCTATACAAGGCTGATAATGAGATATGCAACTTTGGACTGAGAGTAGAATTCGTAACTAAGGATGATGGAAAGTTTCTCTTTTTCTATACTACAGAGACAGAAAAAATATATGGATCCAACAAATCCATAATGGAAAGAAAATACTGCAAAAATGGAGATAATGTTTTTAATAATAAAAATAATGATGTAAAAAGTCAAAAAATGGGAAAAGTCAAAATGCAAGTCAAAATGGTAATGAATTTTTTATAGCTATTTATTATTCTAGCAGTTAGACTTTCTGTGAGCTACATTTATATCTAACCTGCACACAAAAATTCTATGTGTGAACATGTACATTTGGGTGCTATCCTTGCTCATTTTGAGTAAGTCATGGAAAGTGTAACTCCCATCTAATGTACCTTGTCAGGACACGGACAGCCACATATGTGAAAACCAAACAATCCTAGGTTGAATTATTTCTATGGAAAAATGATAATTTAGCCAGAGTTTCTTACAAACGTATTTGTATTATTATCGTGGAAAGTATTTTAGAATTTTCACCTTGGGTTTGAGTAAATTTTATTTACTTTTAACAATAGCCTTTGGAAGTACATAATAATTCTGGTTTGGGAGGGCAGACACTGGTACAAAAAAAGATTTGGTAGCTTGTTTTTCAATAAGAGCTTGGTAGTATATCCAAAGTGTTACTGTAGTTAATAGAATAATTAGAGTAGAAAGAAGAACTATTAAATAGGATAACTTGCAATTGCTGACAGTTCTTATTTTTTTCCTCTTGAAGGAAAGACTAGTAATCATTGGTGTTTCCAAAACGGATTATCTGGAGTGAGATTGAGCGGTATGGAGTGCATATTAGTCATAGATTGGCTAAAATAGATAAGATAAAATATGCTGATTTGAGGGATGGCTAACTTTTATTGATTTATGTCACAGATGACCTTTCCTAAAACCACCATCAGAGAAGTCTAAACAAGTATAAGTATTTTCTTCTTCACTTTTTTACCAAGAACTAAATGTTTCTAAGTAAATGAGACAAGAGTCACAACACAAGGACACTTGCTCAACTATGCTCATAGCAGCTTTATTCATAGTAGCCAGAAGTTAGAAACAACCTAGATGTCCCTTAAGTGACAAATGGATAAAGAAAATATGGTAAATTTACACAATGGAGCATTACTCAGCTATTAAAAATGACATCATAAAACTTGTGGGAAAATTGATAGAACTAGAACTAGAGATATGGAGGATGGAAGGGGGAATTGAGTGGACAAGGAGAGGGGGATATAGGAACAGGTGGGATCAAGTTTTGTAGGACAAAGAGAAACAGGAGAAATAATTGGAAGTCAGAGCACATCCGTGGGACAAGCTAAACACCTAGGGCAATGGAAACTGCTAGAAATCTATGAAGATGAACCAAGTAAGACTCCTAGCAGTGACAGATATGGAGGCTGAATAGCCCATTTCCTGTTACCTGGCAAGAATACCAAACAACCTAACCTCAAATATCCTATGTCCAATTATCTACGGTTTGTCCTGTCTATGTGATATGCAGGGTAAAGATGGAGTGGAGATTGAAGTAATGGCTATTTAATGACTGGTTCAGCTTGAGACTATGAGAGATAGCCCACCCCTGACATTATTAATGATATTCTGCTATACCTGCAAAAAGGAGCCTAGCATAGATGTCATCATCGATGTTTAATCCAGAGAATGATGAAAACAGATGCAGAGACCCACAACCAAACATAGGCAGAGCCTTGAGAATCCTGTGTAAGATGGGAAGGAAGTATTGCAGGACCAAGAGGAGTCATGAGTACTATAAGAAAACACACTGAATCAACCAACTTAGGCCCATAAGGCCTCAGAGACACTGAACTGTCAACAAGAGTGTATACATGAGAAAGACCTAGGCCCTCTGCATATATGTAACAGTTTTTTAACTTGGCTGTCATGTGGGAATCCTAACAGTGAACACAGGGGCTATCTCTGACACAGTTGCCTGCCTCTGGGACTCTTTTCACATACTGAACTGCCTTGTCTAAACTCAATTGGGGAGGAGATGCTACTAGTCTTACTGCAACTTAATATGCTCCAAGAGATACCTCCCCTTTTGGAAGAGAAAAGGAAGAGGAGAGAATGGGTAGATGGCAGATGTAGGGAAGGACAGGGTGGAAAACTGTGGTCAGGTTGTTAATTAAATAAATTAATTCTATGAATTGTAACACAAAAATTTTCATTTATTTATTTTTGATCAATACACACACACATATATACATACATACATACACACACATATTCTTTTGTCAAAAACCCAAGTAAATTGAAATTTTTCAATTTATTATATACTTAATAATTAATTGAATTTACTTATATACTTAAATATATAACTTAAACTAAAATTGGATTTCTTCTGAAAATTATGCCTCATTAACTTATTTCAGATAACTTCATGTCTTATGGGATATGTTTCCTTAGAATTAAAGAAGTAAAACTATTGCTTACAAATATATTGCTTACTTTGTAGCTGTCAGTTTTCTTTATCTTTGACAATCTCTTAGACAGATTTTAGGGCAGAAAGCCAGTATATTTCTTGTTCATAAATATGTGTCAAGCCCTTATTATATTTGTATTGCCCGACTAGATAAATGAGTCAATGAATATTATACATTTGTCTTGTCAAATTATGAATAAAGTATTCCCTATAATTTCAGATACTAAAACAAAATATTTAGAAACCTTGATTCAGAAATATGTCTCAAAAACTAACATGTATTTTAATTGTTATAGCTTTGGGAAATATTTAACTAGAAACATCTTGAGTTTATATTTTAAGAAAGAACTATGATTGCTAATGTTCTATAAAGCCCAACATTCTCTTAGGAATGGCTACACACACACTGAGAGAGAGAGAGAGAGAGAGAGAGAGAGAGAGAGAGAGAGAGAGAGACAGAGACACACAGAGACACACAGAGACACACAGAGACACAGAGAGAGAGAGAGAGAGACAGAGAGAGAGACTGAGAGAGGAACAGAGAAGGAAGGAGAGGAAGGGAGAGGGAGAGGAGGGGAGAGGGACAGAGGACGAATCTGCAACACACTAGTCATTATTGAGGGTTACCTTTTTTTGAATAAAAAAATAATTTGAAAATCAGCATGATAGAATCATGATTATATTTGTTAAGACAAATTTGTATCAAACTAAATGGGGCAAAATAATGCCTTTGTCATAGATAGATAGATAGATAGATAGATAGATAGATAGATAGATAGATAAACAAACTTCTTCATTTCTGTCTGAGTAAAAATTCAGCATGGGCTGCTACGTATGCAACTAGAGCTGTGGGTCCCTCTGTGTGTACTCATTGGATGACAGTTTAGTCTCTGGGAGCTCTGGGGAGTCCCGTTGGATGATATTGCTGTTCTTCCCATGGGTTGCAAATCCTGTTGCTCCTTCAGTCCTTTCTCTAACTCCTCCATTGGGGACCCCATGCTCAGTCGAATAGTTAGCTGCAAGCATCTGTCTCTGTATTTGTCAGGCACTGTCAGAGCCTCTCAGGAGACAGCTATATCAGGCTCCTGTCAGCAAACACTTCGTGGCATCAGCAATAGTGTACTATGGGATGGATCCCCAGGTGGGGTAATCTCTGGATGACCTTTCCTTCAGTCTCTGCTCCACACTTGGTCTCTGTATTTTGTCAAGTGAATATTTTGTTCCTCCTTCTAAGAAAGACTGAAGCATCCATTCATTCAGTAGTAAACCGGGTAAATAACACATTATACAGAATTAGTAAAATCTGTCAAAATATAAGTTCCATGAATATATGGCTACATATATTAGAAAAAAAGACAGTACAATTGTCATATAGACTATAATGTTCTGATCCTGCTACCTATTGAAAATATAACTTTCAGAAAGAAGTTTTAATGTTTTCTCTCTCATTTCATCTTAGAATTTGAAGCTGATACCAATTTTTTATAGAAAGTATCAAACAAGGCAATATAGGGATGGTTCTCAGATTGAAGACCTGAGAAAATCAAAGAAGGGAGCAAAAGTAGATTAAAAAAACAGAATATTCCATTGTAGATTACTTGAGTGACCTAAAACAAGTAAGCCAGTCAATTGCTCTCCTCATCTCTGTCATGAACATAATGGCAATTCTTAAATCATTTGGATTATTAAGAAGATCAAAAACTACTTCCACCCAAGCCTTATCAAGTTTGTAAACACATGTCAGTCTCTACCACTGGTACTTTTCTATTGCCACCTTCAATATCCTTCTCTTAAACTACTGTAATTTTGTCTTACTTTATAATAGCTCATTATGTCCACTTTTTTGTTTACTCTATGAACATGAATGTGGGATCATATCCTGTAGACAAGATGACTAGTTTCTATTGTTTTCTACTAATAATTTTCTATGAAATTGAGGGACAAAGAATGTTCATTCTCAGTCGTTAAATGAGTGATCTTCTCCAGTTCAGGAAGAAGCATATGTTTGGCATTATGACTCTAGACCATCCAAAATACAGATTTGAGACCAGAAGTAAAACAAGAACTAGAAAAAAAGTGAAAAATAGTTAAATTATTCTACCACATACTACTATGTGACTATAAACAACTTTCTTAGTATGTCTTACAAGTTCCTTATGCCTAGAATGGACATTATACCATTAATTGAGTTAGTAGGTTATTAAGAAGATCAAAACCTTCACAGTTAGTCCTGTAAAAATTGTCTACATAGTTTTAAAGTTTTATATTAGGTCATAGTGATGTTTATAATTATAATTTTTAGTACATTTGATTGAAGAGCCAGGGAAGTAACTCAGTAAGTTAGTAAAAGTACTTGCTGTCTATTAGTGAAGACCTGAGTTCACTACCTGGAACTCAAGTAAGAAACAGGATGTAATAATGTTCATCTATTACTAAACCAGTTCCGATAGCAAGATGGGAGGCAGAGAGAGGAAAACCAGCCAGAACTTTATAGGGTAGATAGACTGAAATATGTTGCTCAATGGCAGAAGGAAGAGAGAGCCAGTCACAGAAAAGTAGAAGAGAAAATCAATTCCCATATTTTGTACTCTGATCTCATATGTATTATGTACCCAATATATTCACTCATAAACCTACACACGCACACACACACACACATGCACACATACACACACACACAATTTTAAATATGCATAAATAAACTGAATATACCTCTTCTTTGTATTTTCCCAAAAATGCTAAAATACAATTTTATTTTTGTGTGTGTCTTTTGCACTTCTTTTGAATACTTGAGAATTGCTTTCAGTTTCAGTCTTTATCAGCACCCAATAGACTTACCCTTAAATACAGATATACAAGTACCTTCCTGTTTTACTAATAAACAAAAAATATATCAACAGTAATGTAAACTTTTGTCTTTTAACATGCAGCTTTCACAATGATTTGCTTCTATCACACATAGGTACATTTATTTCTTTTTTATTTTTCTTTCAGTAATTTATTGGACATCGTCAATGGAGAGAGTTTTTTTATATATAAAAATGTCATGCCAAAGATAACTTCAGTATTATAATATGGTCTAGATTTCACTCACTAAATTTTTGAGTATTGTCCAAAAAAGTAAAATTAGTACCACTTTTCTTAGAAACTGTCACTAGGAGCACTTGAAGAATGTTTTTTGCCTTCAGATATTTTTGCCACTGCAGACTCCAGAAAGTGAGTTTCTGTGGGTTTTGAATGTTTCCTTAAATCTGGAGATGGAGAAAGATTCACTTTTAAATGTAGTTTTCATATAATAGAAAAACAACAAAAGGCATTGAGCAGCCTTCCAGAACTGTCACATTGGTGAATAAAAGATGAATAGTGGTAAAGAATACTGACGACTCACACTGCCAGATAGTCAACTTAGAGCCTCAGGTAAGTTTCTAAAAGAAGGACAAGTATTTAAGATGACAAAATTTCATTTGGTTATTTTTCAGCAATTATCTAATGTATTAGTATTAATTTTGTACTGAAGTTATTTGTCCACTTAATGAATTAACCACCTACTTTTTTATTGTCATAATTTTATAACTCACTGAAAATAAGGTTTGAGATATGCCCATATAAATGGTTGAACAAGCTGTAAGTAGTAATGCTATAGATGCATGCATACCCATTTTAAATGACAAGATTACAAATAGAAGATTATATGAACATTGACATATATGAAACAATACTCACTGCCAGAAGCAAAGTGAAACACAACCTATATACGTAGTTAAAAACACATGCTTCTAGAATAATAAAGAGGCCTTGCTTTTCTCTCTCTGTAACTGGTTCACTGTGTGAATGTACTTTCCATTGAGATTGAGGAAGGTATTTCCACTTAAATTAATTATTCTAGTATGTACACTTACATACATGCCTAGGGACATGTAACTTAGTTTATTCCAGATTGACATTAACTATTAGAGGATTGTTCAGAAAACCTTTTAATAAATTATTACTATTTAAATCAAAAATCAAAAACTGAAAATCAATGTCTTTATTTAAAATTCTAATATTACAATATCAAAAGGAATATTTGAAAACCAGGTTGATGGCTCACACATAGACATGTGATGTCTGAATTATGGAAGCTAAGGAAAATAATTATTCTAAGACTAAAGTCAGCATAAGATACTTAGTAATACTATGTCTCAAAAGGAAAAGAAAGAGAGGGTGAAAGAAAGTTGAAAAGGAAATAAAACAAGAAATGTAATATTGGTAGTCAACTTGATTGGATCTCAGATCAACTAAAACATGTGTCTGGGGTAGGTGTATAATACTTTCAGAAAAGATTAACTAAGAAGGAAGATCTCCAGACTCTCCTCCAGTGTGGAGAGTACCTTGTGGAGGTGGCATGCATATAAAGTGTTCCAAGGAAAAAAGAAGATTGCTTTTGCTTCATTGCCTTGTGTCCTTACTGGTGAATGCCTTGACTGTTTCTTCCACTGCAGCTGTCATCTCTCATTGACACTGAAATCCATTGTCTTTGATCTTCTGGCATAGAGTGAAGTGAAGTCTACAGAGATACCTATCCGAAGGGTCTGAGAAGCTGCTTTATCGTTAGCCTTCAAGCAAACAAAAAGCTGTGATTGAGATACTCAGTCTATATTGTAAAAGTCAATCCAAGAGATTCCCTCTAAATGCATGTATTCATTATAGTCCCTGAAAAAACTCCCTAAATAGTCATCTAGTCAAATATCACTCTTCACATTTGAAGCTATTGATTTCCCAGTGACAAAAGTGATATATGGACTTAAGTTTTAAGACACAAACTACATGAAAAAAAAAGTAATTGAGAGTTTAAGAGTAAAAGGAAATTTTATGTTATGCCCTCAAGCAATAGTATGTATAGGTCCATTTGATTGGAATTACAAACCAAAAGAACCCCCAAAATCATGGACATTGAGTTACTTGCAGGAACTTATTAAGTAAAAAGATCAAAGAAGGGATAATTAGTACATTTGACTAAGTAATGACTAAGGAGTTTCTGTATAAACTGTCTTCAGGTATTTGAAAATCCCAGTAAGAGATGGAAATTACACAGTTGATTTCAATGGTATAATTAAAAATAATGTGATTAAATTGCGAAAAAGGAAATGTACCTGGAATGAAAAAGAAGCTCCCAATTTTCAGTGGTTGAAGTCTATTAGACCAGAAAGTAATCCTTAAAAGGAAGCAGCATAATCTGCCATGATCAGCATACATTCTCATCACAGAGACAAAGCCCTGCAGTACAGACCAACTATCCAGGTTCATGGGTAAAAAAATGACTTGAGACATATTTATTCTCATTTAACTTAAAAACTCTTTTCCTAAATATGCCATTAACTCAGTGAAAACAGCTAGCCTTTCAATTCTCAACCTGCCTACAGAGCACTCCTACATCTCTCTAAAACATTAAGGAATAACAGAAGCATCAAAAAATGATAGAAATTAAATCATAATTTATGAATAAAGTTAATTTATCCATATCTGGTTATTATTTAGTTTATATGGAGGCTAGTTTATTATTTCATTGCTGTTACAATTTAAAGGTCACTGGGGGAATAATCCAAAGAGTAAAGTACAAAATTTTCTTTCCCTAGAAGTAACCATATTTTAAGTATGTGATTTATGACTTTGTATTGTTGAACCCAAATGTTTTTCAAGATCTCATAGAAACATAACAACAGGCACCTACATCCTCAAATCTGTCAAACCAATACACCAACCAAAACCAATTTCTACAATTATTTTATGGGAAAATGTATGACACATGTTCTAAGTAATTAATGCACAGATTTTGCATCTTCTATGGAGATTAAGAGACTTTCCTCCAATTACTGATACCCTTTTGCTTTTTCTAATTTTTCCCAATTATTGTCTTTCCTGGATTTATATGAAATAATATAATTACAGTTTTATTCTTTTTTATTCTTTTTTTTAAAACAACTTTATTCATGACACATTATTTTAAAAAAAATTCCCATCCCCTGGAAATGAGTTAAAAAAATAAACAAAAGCCAGCTCCCCCTCCCCCCGCCACCCTGTTCCCACTTCCTCCCATTCCCTCCAAATAAAAGGGAAAAAAAGTAAAGAAAAAATAAAACAAAACAAAAACACCTGAAAAACAAAAACACCCCCAAACTCCCCAAAACAAAGTAGTGCATTTCCCCAAGGGTAAGGGGAATTTACACTGGAGCCGCTGGGAGCGAGATCTTCTGGCTACAGAAACCTTCAAAGAAAGACACTCAAAACAGAAAAAGAAGCACAAAAGGAAACAAAATAGATCACCAACCAGGCAAACTGGAGGGGCAGGGAGCCAGAGGAAAGAAGGGGAGGGTGGGTGGAGACCTGGTAGGACAGGAGCAGGCAGGCAGGGACTGCAAAAGCAGGGAGAAGACAAGGGAAGGAAACAAGCTGAACAGTTTGGTGTCCTTCCAGAGCCCTGGGTAAAAAAAAAAAGCCCTCCTACCACCCGAGCCCACCTACCCTTGAGCAGGCCCAGAGAGGATGAAGGGGAGCAGGGAAACGGGGACCAGCTTGCACAGTTGAGATGTGTCCATGGCAAATCCCCAGAGGGAATATGTAGCCCCTGCCTCACGCCCTGGGCCTTCCCTTACTCCCAAAGCAGGTCCCTCCTCACAGTTAGTTATGGGATTCTCCCCCCTTCCACAGTATATCTTTTTTTTATATATATATTTTTTTCCATCAAGGTCATCTTCTGTTTTTCTTTTTTCTGAATTCTTTTTTCCTTCTTTCCTCTTCTTTTTCCTCTTTCTCCTCCTAATACCCACTTTTTTTAGTAAGGGGAATACCATGATGTCGCTCTAGCTCATGCCTGTGGTTCAGTCAACCGTGTTACTATACTCTGTGACAAATTTAGTGGCCATTCCAAAGGGTTTGCATATATAGAGTTCTCATACAAAGAGTCAGTGAGGACGTCCCTGGCCTTAGATGAGTCCCTGTTTAGAGGAAGACAAATCAAGGTGATTCCCAAACGAACCAACAGACCAGGCATCAGCACAACAGACCGGGGCTTCCCTCGTGCCCCATACCTTACCCAGACTACCAATTACAACAGCTCCAGATCTCGATTCTACAGTGGTTTTAACAGCAGGCCCCGGGGTCGAATCTACAGTTTTATTCTTGATCCATCGTCAATCCTAAACAATACCTCTTAGTGGATCTTTTTTTTTCAGATTGTTACTATTATTATCTGTATACTGCTTTCTACTCTGACTCCAAATTTTCAAACTATATTGTATTCATGGCCTGACTTGCTATTATACTTTAATTTTCTGTGCTTTCAGTATAAACTGCATTTAAAAACTGAAACTAATACCTACTGCTAATAAATGGTGAGATTATTATATAAACAGTTGTGTGTTCAGGTCTGGACCTATAGAGAAGTAGACAAGACTCATTGCTCTACTAAAACTGTGACCCCAAAAGAACTCCCTGGGTTCGAAGTCAAAGGGGTTCTCTTATTATAGATTTGAGTAAAACAGAAACTAAACTTATGACATGTTTTCAAGTTATTTCCTTTTGTTTGCTTTGTTTGAGTAGTGTGACTCTTGTACAGAATTTATTCTTTCTGAAATTGCTAATGGATTTTCAATTTCTTGTGTATAAACTGAATGTATTCCTTCTCCACTATTAAAGCTTGTTGATTCTCCTAAAATGCTTTTATGTGTGTCAAAGGTTTCTACTTGCTTTCCTCGAAATACACTCATGCTTCTCCCTTTCTGCTACATGGAGTTGCTGCAGATAGGTAGAATTGGAAAAGGGAAGCTACATAGATTTCGGTATAAGACTAAACAATTAGTTTAACTGGCAGATGCTTTTATTCTGCCTGTCCATCTACTTAATTCATCTACTTATGTTTCAGTGTAGATGGTCTTTGTGCTGGCTGGAACTTCCGGTGATATTTGGGTACTGTTGTTAAATTGCCAGTATTCAGCTTAATCATCACTGTTCATAAACTAAGAAAACTGAGAAAAATTCACAAGCATGTTTATGTTTTAGTTATTACACTCAGGATTTTCACCAGCAACCAACACAATTCCCAAACACTATGCAAAGATGAAGATATTATTTACAGATTTATTTTTCCACTAGTCCTCAGGTCCTATCTTTATTTTCATTTCACTACTTCATAATTTCAAGTGATTTTTTCTTATTTTTAAATGATTATAGGTCATGATTACATACTTGCAAAGCAAAATAACAATAACAAGAACAAAAACAAAACATTTCTTACTCTCGTTAAACTGACTTGAGGATTTCTTCTTGGTGATTGTTTTTAGTTCATAGTCACAGTCTTTAAGGTTGTCTTTCCCTTAGGGTCAATTACTGGGGCTTTATTTTGTCCCTTTAATATTGTCACATTTCACTGGTTCTTATTGACCATTGAAGCCTTATATCTATAATTTTACAACTGGTTTTCTCTAGTCTCTGCAGACTGGCTGCAGTAGGAAAATTTCTTCACCCATTCATTTGGATGAGCCAAAGCATATTAAGACTGACGATAAAAAAATTATGGCTTCTAAATTCAATATTATTATTGTTAAGGACTTCCAGTCATTGTTATGTTGACATTTTTATTCAACATTAAGTCATATGTCTGGAAACTTCCCAGGGAGATTCGTCATTGCAGTGTATATTGTTCACACTTCAAAAATCATAATTCTCCCCTCAAAGGGGTGATGATTTATTCTGGAGTCAATTTTGAGTGGTCATGACATATGAAGTTGGTAATCCCAGATTTATTTTCCAACACGGGACTAGTAACATAAATAGGAGAACAAAGACAACCATGAACTCAGTTAAATAAAATAAAATATTGGTGGATAAACCAACAAAGCTGTTTACACCCAGGCAGATAGGTTGACTCACTATCTGCATGGCTGAGGAGAAAATGTTTTGTAAATATGAAGGAGAGTGTTGGAGTTTGGTCTGATGCTTCTATTATTCAAATGCTAATTACTGCCCGCCAATATCTGGTTGCACCTGAAAAGAACACATCATGTGCATCAAATGATGCTATGTAAACACTGCTCCCCAATTTAATGTTAGTATGTCAATAAAAGGCTAGAGCCGTGATTAGCCTGTAGGCAAAGAAAGACAGGACTGGAGCATCAAATGAGAGGTCTCAAAAGAGACCAGAGGGAGAAGGGAAAACAACACAGAGAGAGGAGGCCACCATGAGAGGAGATAGATTATGAGCAAGCACATGGCCAGAAGAAACAGCAAGTAGCAAGGGACATATGACTGGGATATAAGTTAGAATAGTTGTAAACCTTCTCAATCTAGGCTTATAGCTTGTCAATAAAATACCAGGACTATGTGTCTTTTAAATGGGATGAGTAGAATATATTTTTTTTTATAAGAGAGTTCAACCAGAGGTATACAGAAGGGTCCAGACTGAACTGAGCCATGAGAGGAAAGAATGAGAGGTGGAAGGAAAGTGTGGAAAGGGAAAGGACAAAGCAGACCAAGAGAGGACAAGTCCTAAAATACAGAGATTTTATTGTACATATATGTGAGAAAGTGGGTAGAAGAAAGAGTCTAGGCTGAACAGAAGACTAAACAGGACCATGGTAGGAGAGAGGGAGAGAGAATGTGAAAGAGGAGCTGCTGACCAAGAGGGTTGACCCATGCCAAGAGACCAAGAGACTGGTGGCATAGCCAAAATGGATGAGATTATATGCAGATTAGGCTGAGGAAGGTAAGCAAAGTCTTGGGGGGGGTGCTTTTAGAGGAGGTAGAGGGGTAAGAAGTGATAGAATGAACCACAGGTACCAATACACAGAAGTTTAATGGATCTGAGGGCTGAGGGCTTTCCATTTGGGAAGACAGAAAAGCAGCATATGGCAGGTATTTTTGCTCTCCCATTCTTCTTCTACACCAAGCTGCTAAGCTATCTCTCTTAGTGAAGTTTTTCTCTGGGTTTTGGAAGGAAATGAGTCTTGTTCCATTAAAGTCCCTCATGTTGCCTCTGATATGATGGTTCATTTCTCCTAAGGCTCTTCCACTTCAAGGTCCAATCCTTCCATCCACCTCAACAACATGGTCAGGATGTACTTGCTCCTAGTAAAGCTCATTCTGAAGGATAGTTTTGTGTGGGCTCTTGAGTCTGTCACATCTGACTTGCAAGTCTCTGATTTCTAACAAATCTCTTATCTCCAAATATAGCAGAAAACATATTTGAAAAGTGTATTTTTAAATCTATTTAAGAAACTCAAGTGTTACCTCAAAATGATTCCTTATATTAGCTCAGTGATTTCTATTTAAAATATGAACATTTGATTAATTTCATAACATATTTTATTCTTTATATTACATTACTAAATATTCAGTCTCACAGCAGCAGTTAGAAATAGCTTTCCAAGAGAAATCAATGAATTTTCTACATAGCAGCCTACACAAAATTTCTAAAATAGCAGAACAAGCTAAAAATCAGACCAAACACTCAAATTGACAGACACATTTTCCCTAACATTTACCTCATTAACTCTAAACTTCATTGAAAAATAAATCAATCTGGAAGCTTCACTGCATAGCTATTAAAGCTGCTTCTGTGGATACAATAATTGGTGAAGTTAGACCTTTGAACTAAAATATTAAACAGAACAATCAATTTTTTAAAAATGTAATTATTGTATATTTGATGATGAAGGGCATAGACAATTCATTCTGTTTCCAAAATTTACAACTCAACAGAGAGAAGAATGTCAAAGAAGCAAAGGCCCATTAAAGAAAAACTTGCCCCCTTTTTTTTTCAAAAAAAAAAAAAAGAATCTCTGCCCTGGGTGGGTCAAGATCTAACATTTTCAGTTTTCAAGAAAGTGAGACCACCACTAGGGAAGATGAGCTCACCTTAAGCCATATTAAAGATATAAGAGGAAAATTATCCCTTCAATGAGATAGTACAGTCTGGGTAAGCTACCAGGAGTTTCTGTTAGGTCTACCCACATTTCTGCATCTTCTCAAAACAGTATAATTTTTCCTTTTCTTCCTTTCTCTCTTTCAGATGCTGGTTGTTACCTATGATTGCTTTTTCTGGTACTTTCAGGTTCCTTACTCTCCAAAGTGCCTTTCCCCACCATATGGCTCCCAACTTTCCTCAGATGGCATGCCTTATTTCACTTTCTCTTCTCCATCTTCCTTCTTGAGGAAGATGCTGAGAGTTGTAGCTTGTTGCCCTGGTTGTTTCATTTAAAGTCTAATGAAGTTGCTCTCAGGCTTTAATTTTTGTCCTATTCTTAAATACTTTAGTGAATAAAACTAGAAAATCAAGGGGGATCTTGATTTCCTTGGTAACATTTTGCAATATCAACAGAATGCCTCAAGATTTCTGATAACGTAAGAAGCCAAAAATCTTAATTATTTCAATCTTGAATTAAGAATTACCTTAAATTACAGCTATTTTTAAAATATACCTTGGTGAATCAAGTGAAATACTTACTTTTGATGAATCTGATAGGATCACTTTCTGGTCTACAGTATTGTCCTAGGTTATTGAGATCTCTATCAGATGAATTCATACAAGACACAAAGAGTATACTGCAGAAAACACATAGGTAGAGTTTCTTAAAAAATAATATGAAGCATACTTGATGGGTGAGCATGGAAAATGGTTAATGAAACTATTTTGGCAATATGATTTTTAAGTAGGCTTTACATTTTATCTTGAAATTTCTGGGACAATATCCCTGAAGGATATCTTCCTGAACAGGTAATTTAAAGCAGATGTAGAGTATTTTTTTTATTTTTAAACTGTATTGTATATATAGCCATAAAGATGTCATATTGAATAATACTATATTAGAATCATTTATAACAGCTTTAAACAGAAGATAAAAGGGAAAAATTTGGGGTTACAGTACCACTCTGCCAGAATGTTTTTTTCTTTTTTTTAATTGGATATTTTCTTTATTTACATTTCAAATGTTATCCCCTTTCCTGGTCCTCCCTGAAACCCCTTAACCCATACCCTCTCCCATGCTTCTATGAGGGTGTTTCCCCATTCACTAACCCACTCCTGCCTCCCCGCCCTCAAATTCACCTACATTGGGGCATCCAGCCTTCACAGCACCAAGGGCCTCCCCTCCCACTGATGCTCAACAAGGCTTTCCTCTGATACATATGCGGCTGGAGCCATGGGTCACTCCATATGTGAAGAGGCTATAGAATGAATTTTTTTAAAACATCACTTCTAAGTTTATTAATGAGATACACTTATTTAATGACCAGTCATGCCCTATTTTTACTGAACTAAAAGACTCTGATATTAACAAACAAGACCAAAATTCACAAACAGCAGCTGGAAGGAAAAACAAATGGTGCATTCTTTTGCAATCTGAAAATTATTCTTGTTATTTCAGGAAGGCAACAGTGGTATTTATTTATTCTCAACCAGGAAGCATTCAACTAAATATTAGTCTTAAGACCTTCCAAGCAGTTCAGAATCTGATGTCACAATCTAAGTCTAGAAATACTTAGAATGCTTTCTTCCGATTAGCAATCAATATTCTACAATTTTAGTTTATAATATTATAAACTGCAGATTATGAGAAGATCCATAGTCACTGGCCTAAAAGCTTGTTAGTAGATAGCTAGTTCCTCAATAATGCCTTATAGTTTACCCTTACCTTTAATGGCGATTTTAATAACCTTTATTGGTTAAGTTTCTGTCTGTAAAACCAATTATCTTGAGACTGAAGCATTCACTGTGAATTTTAGGAAGGAACCAAGAGCCCATAAATTATCAAAAATCATTATGACTTTTACCTTAATGTGTTTAGTACAAGAAGGAAGATGAATCTTTAAAAATGCCATAGTTCAAGTGAATGCGGTTAAATTCTAAGCATAGTGAGCATGACACTTAGACACTTGAAAGCACAGGGAAGGAGCTGATCATGAACAATTGAAGAAGTCATCTTAAGAACTGCTTGAGTGTGCTGCAACCATTCTGTTCTCATCTATCAAAAAAGGAGGGAGCTCAAAGATTACCACATTATCCTTTGCTGCAAGAGAACTTAATTGATTTGATTTGTATCTCATTGCAATGCTTCCTGGCTCTTGGTGAAGGTTTGAAAGTTTTAACCTAGCAGCATACCTACAGAAAGAGGACATTATTTTCAGACTTCTTATTTCTCATAAATGTGTAGCAATTACCAGTCAAGTGAATCAATTTATCATTTTGTTGCATTGACTTAATTAGACACTATGGGAAGACTATTTCCATTATTGAAAGAAAGTTTAATCTTATCTGATATATTCCACTCATATACTCTTTGGGAGTCTACTATGTAAACCTAGTGAGATAGTTATTATCTTTGATATTAATTGTCAAAACACTTATGAGACGTTTTAGAAATACCAAATGCATTGATTTACATGGCATATAGAAAATTTTCTGTTAAGATTGTTATAGCTCCATTAGTAACACAAACCATATAAAAAAAGACTAATGAGAAAGAAGCAAATGGGGACTTACATAGTTTAGATAAACATAGCTCTGTTAAAAAATTCAGTATTGGCTTTCAAGGAGAGGCAAGTATTCCACTTGTGAAATCACATTCTCTATTCTTTGGAGATGAAAATAAATGTCATATTCTGAAATGTAAGAAGAAATTTAGGCAAGATATAATTAAATTGAATTGAGATTTAGTTGTTCTTTGGTAGGAAAGGAAGTAAATTACCACATCTTCCAGGTGTTTACAGTCTCAGTACAGTCACATGAAAAAAACCGCTAATTTAAATAAGAAAAGATACACAAATGTGCTTTCTTCTCTCTAACACTAAGGAATTGGGGGGGAAAAAGGTTCACCACTAATTGGTCATAATGAATACAGTTTATATGAGTAGAAAGGAAAAGAATCAAATCCAGGACTAGTGACAACAGTTCTAAAACAGTTTGGTGCCAGCCCCCGAATGGGGACATTTCTTGGAATGTAGTGAAAACATGGTATAGTAAAACTTGTAACAGTTTCTAAGAACCTCTATTGTGTATAATCACACTTTTATATGTACACTTTAATTTTACCTTTACACTACAACTGAGATGTTGGAACAATCTCCAAGACCAGAGTTGTGAGAATTCTTCAGTGTGTGAGGAAACTCCAAGAAAACAAGAATCTTGTGACATCAGTTTCTTCAAACCACAAAATTGGTTTTGGTATGTATTTCCATGTTCTTCCCATGTGTGGTAGATAAGAATGAGTTTGTTTCTACAGTTGTCATTCATAGGCTGTTATGAATAAACAGAGGGTTTTTTTGTTTGTTTTTGTTTTTTGCAATAAGCAGCCTATCCTCATGATTGGACAATTTGTGAAGGTAATTCTCCTTAACCCTCAGAGTGTAAATTGCCTAATGCTGTAAATAATGTTGGCTATTTCATGAGACTTTAGTCCACCTCATTTTAGGCCCCTGTTTCTTATGTTAATTGTACCATCTAGAGTGGTATGCAGGCAATCATGAGCATACCATGTCAGAAACAAATGGACATATTTTTGCCTTGGCAGAGTTTTACAATTTTGCATAGCATTAGAGTAATAAGATGGGGCAGTTCAAATAGCAGTAATGTGCTAAATAGTCCTACATGTCTCCATTACAATAGTTGAGGGCAAAATCGGTTCATTTATTTGAATAAGTAAGTTGGAATAAATCTTAGTTACCGCTGTTAGTATTTAGATAATACACATCACACAACAAAATCTATAAATGTATATCTATCAATCATCTCTCTATAGACTACCAAGTGACTATAACATTTTAATATGCTGCAGCAGAGTACAAGAGATTTCAGAAATCCAGAGAAGTATGGACACTGATAGAAATGTAAACAGAATACTTACTGAAAAGGTGCCTACCCAAATCCAGCTTCAAAGAATAAGCTGGAGAATATGTAGCTGGTGATCATAGAGTTACACTGCAGCATCAGAAATGAGCTGCAGAATTAAGTCTAGCTGTAGGTTTGAAAGGAAAAACTATGTCCAGTTGAACAAATGACCAGTCAGATGAATGGCATGTATAAATGCCAGAACAGGAAAAATGGAAGCAGAGGTTTGTTAGGCCATGCCAACATGTGGATAGAGCTGAGCTGAAAACAGTCATCTGTCTCTCTGATAAACTCTTTGGCCCGGTTTTTCTGACGTGATTTTAGTGCATCAGTGTAAGTTCTAATTGATCTCAATAAATTTGCAGGGTCGTACCTTTTCTATTCTCAGAAATAAGGCATTATCTGTGCTGTGTGGGTGGTGCAAGGAGGTATGTCACTCACATGCTCAATGAGGTGTGCAGTCATACTTCCATATTTTGTTCTCCAAATACACTAAAATGCTACTTATAGAATGGGATCTCTAAGAGCAATGTACCATCTGAAAACTGGAGATTTCACAATATAGGATAACACAGGGCAGGGAACAGCCTTATAGAAATATTAGTCCTCTTGTAGCTGTTATAGAGAAAATGAATTTGACAGAGTCTTCATGATTGAAGAGTGAGGCAAGAGAGGAATAAAGAAAAATAATTCAGGGATCATAGGAATGGAAAGGAGTCTCTTATCTGCTGTCTAAAAATCAAGAATACACATATGTCACTGAATCTTGAAAGGCCAACACTTTCTCTAAAGCATTTGCAACTGTCCTTTTATTAATTATTTCTCTTCCCTAGAGTTCAACCATAAACTTATTTTAAAAGACTTCCACAATAAATTCCAAATTGGTTTTACAGTGGCTCATCCTGAAACAATTCTCTATGGTGTAATTTAGGAATCCCACTTTCTAGACCCTTAACTTAGAACTGATCTTAATACATGCATGTAATTACAATGGTATAAAAGCAAAAAGGAGGAGGGGGATGGGATAGTGGGTTCTAGGGAGGGGAAATGGGGAAAGGGGATGACATCTGAAATGTAAATGAATAAAATACCCAATTACTTTCACTGAGGTAGAGGCCTATGGAAAAACTCCTAAAATAGCTGTAGGCCACCATTGACCTGAGCCTCCAGGAGGTGCTACTGAGAAGTGAGAAGCTGAGAGTTAAATTCCTTCTTCCAAATGATTATACTTTCACAAATTCTTGAAAAGATACATGAATTTCATCAGAATAATTATATGTATCTTGTCAAAAGACCAAAACGCCCATGTAGGAAAATAAAATCACTCTTGACATCAGTGATTTTGTCTTATCTCATAGCATGGAGATAGGTAGTCAGTTGCCAAATCTCATAATTAACAACTTTGGTACACAGACTTTTAGAAAATTATTTATTTGGGAAATTGGACTTGTTATAATAGTGTAAAAATTTTATATGCCCAAAAGGGTTCAATCAAATCTAGTGTATATTAAAAATATTTTGGTCACCTAGCTACCACTGTATTCTTTTTCCTGTAACCAACTCATATATTCTATTGTGGAGTTGGATACTGTAATGACATATACATTTCCATATCTTTAGACTAATAGATTTTGGTAGCTACATCTCTCATAAACATATCTTTAAAATAATATGAGTCCTAGTTCTTTTGGTTTATGTTCAAGTCTTTCTCAGGAACTGTTATATGCACAGTGGGATGTAGTCTTTCTTGCAGAGTAATTAAATCCTCTAGTTTACTTCTCTGTGGTCTGTTAAGTAATAGCAATAATAATGATAGTGTACTATAATTTAACATGATTTTTAAGATTCATATTAGTAAAATAGTTAAATAGAGTACATAATAAGTAGCTCTGTTTTCCAACATATTTAGGATGAAACTGTAATACTGCCATTTAACAGCTATGTAATCTCAGACAAGTTACTTAACCTTTCTAAAACTCACCTTCACCATGAATAAAATTAAAGTATTAATATTTCATAGGCTGGAATGCTGGGTAGATTAACTGACATAATGAAGCTAAGGCATCTACCCTAATATTATTTTAATAAAATTTCAAAGAGTGTACTGAATAAAATTTGATCCTTATAAAAGTATATCTTTAGCTGTTAATGATCGACAGATTTGTTCAAACAAAAAGCAAAACACAAAAATGCTTAGCGATGATATAAAAGCCATTTTCAGTGCAGTTGATATTGGGGCATACTGAAAAAAACACTGTTTTAGAAAAATTCTAGGTTTATGTAATGGGAAAACTCTTTAGAGTTTTTCTGAGGATAAAGAATATCATATCTTAAATATATGTGGGAGCATATATGTAATAATTAGTCTCCATTTAGAAAAACTGAAAATTTTTCAATGATATTCTGGGACTATTGAGGCTTAGAAACATTGACTAATTTTGTCCAGCGAACAACATTATTGTATGTTAAAGATATGAACCCAATTGTTTCTTAGGAACAATATAAAGCATAAATTAGAAGCAGGAACAAATATAAGAGCATAAAATATTGACATTGTTCCTTGATTTAATGAAAAATGATTATTTTTTCCATGATGGCATCTACTAAGCTTTGTTTAAGCCTTTGGACTTATGTAGTTACTATTCAGTAGTAACTACAATGGTTAGAGGATCATTATCTTCCCTCAAGACTTTCATGGGAAAAATCTATCTTCAGGACAGTATATTTTGTGTAAAAATGACCTAGCTGATGTTGTATAATCTACTTTTATAATATTTAGCAATGAATAAATCTGTTCATTTCAATCAAAAGTAAAAAGCCTCCAAGTTGCTATGGCATCATATATGTACTGATTTCATTTCCCTACTGACAAAACTTCCTTTCTACAAGGAAGAGAATGTCATACTAACAAAGTATCCTATTTCCAAGGTGTTATGAAGTTGCCAGTAGATTGAAGAAAGGAATGTATTCAAAGCAATATTTGAGTCTGGTTAGTTGATAGTGTTCTTCCTATGTGGCTATAATCCCCTTCAGCTCCTTTGGTCCTTCCCCTAACTCTTCCAGTATCAATTAACCAGACAGCCTTCCCCCCCCCCCGATCTCCCAGGAACTAAAGCGCCAAATAAAGAGTATATATACATGGGTTGGTCCATGGCTCGTAATACATATGTAGCAGAGGACTGACTGCCTCATCTGGTATCAGTGGGAGGGGGAGGTGCTTGGCCCTAGTGAAGGCTTGATGCCCCAGAGAAGGAGGATGTTAGAGAGGTGAGTTGAGAGTGAGTGGGTGGGTGGGTTGGTGGGTGGGTGCAGAAGTGCTCTCTTAGAGGCAAAGGGGAAGTGGGATAGAGGATTCGTGAAGAGAAGACCAGGAAGGGGGACACCATTTGAAATGTAAATAAATAAAATAATCAATAAGAAAAAATTTAAAAGAATAAAGAGAGAAAACTTATCTATCAATGTCTTAAACCTCTGATTGGCAAGTATCAGAGCCAAATACACAATGAAGGTCATTTGCTGAAGTATAGATTTTAATATCCATGAGAACCTCATAAATGTGTGTTCTGAACAAAGAGAGCCATAATGCTCAATTCCTATCTTGAAATATTTTGTGAGTGGTTTATGTAACTAAATTTGGGGACACTTTCTTACTATTCCTTAGCAGGTCACTGTTGTCAGAATACAGGAGATGAAAAGGCTTGAAAACCAAAGACAGTCCTTAACAAAAAGAAAAAGTATAGTGCTTCAAGGTTTCAGATGCCTCCTTTACATGTTGAATAGCCTGGAAGGAAATTATAATATTGTTCTCTTTAAGATTCTGTATCTTGGACATGTAACATTCCTATGCCTCAGAATTTAAATCTCTAAAGCTGGAATAATTATATTTCTTATGAAAGAAGACTACTATGAATAATCAATATGCAAAGTATTATAATTGTTGAAAGTACTAAGGATGTTAATAATTGCTATCCCATAATGAACACAGAGGCAATGCAAGCTGAGGCAATAGAAATCTAAAACTAATAATTTTATAAAACTGACGATTAAGAAGACCATATTCACAAGTTTTTCTAGATTTTTTCCAACCTACGATACTTTAATTTGACTTCTGACATTATGACTTCATTCTTGAATTTTCCTTCTGGCTATCCAAAATTAAAACTATTTGCTCTTCCTGAATTCTTCACCGTCTATGTCATACTTATTATAAAGCATAAGAAGTAAAATATAACCAATGTGATTACAAAGCAGACTCTCACATAATCACTCTCCATCAAAAATGAACTAATAATCACCATCTCTTTCTCAGCTTACCAGCTTGTCCTCAGTTTAGTGTCCTACAATTACAGTTGCATATATGATAGCAAAGTTTTCTTAGTAATAAGCAGTTTTCCAAAACTTGTTTTTTTTGGAGTGTTTTGTTCAAGTATTATCTGTTAAAATTTAATAAAATATCTATGCCTAGTTAAATATCTAGTTGGGAGAAAGCAATTGGCAAAACTCATCTAAGACTTGTAGAGATAATCACCTTTGCTTCTAAGAAGCATGTAGACAAAAAGAAGAATCTAGGAAATTGAAAAGAATAAAAAGTTGAAATCATTTATCCTAAATGTTAAAAAGATACTTCAGTAGTACACAGCTTATCTTTCAGGAGTCAGATCTTTCTTCAGTTCAATACCCAGTACCATACAAAATAAAAAGAAAGAAAATTATGTATGTGATAAAATTAAAGTATAATAGTATTAAACTAGGCCAATTTTAAAATGAGTATAAGATTTTAACAGATATTTCACCAAAGAATGTAAATGGAAAGCTAGGATATACTTTGTAAAAACCACATCATTTGGGATCACAAAAATCAAAATGAAAACAATATTATTCTACCACTGCATACTTATGAAAATTGAAAAACAAAATATCCCTAAACTTACTGGCAACGTATACTGTTTGAATGGTACAACGACACTTGGATATTACCAAGCCATAAATAGAAACTGTTGATTCAGGCAACATGGAATTAGATAGGCACTTATATTGAAAATATTTCATTCTGGAGTGTATACTGACAAAAACAGGTCAGTGGGTATTTATTTATATTTCAAATGTTATTCTTTTTCCCAATTTCCACACTGCAAACCCCCTATCCTATCCCCCTTACCCTGCTCCTATGAGGGTGCTTCCCCACCCACATACCCACTTCCACCTCACCAACCTACTACCATTCCTCTACACTGGGGCATCAAGCTTTCACAGGACCAAGGGTCTCCCCTCCCATTGATGCCAGATAAGGCCCCTTCAGCTTCATCAGTCCTTCCCCTAACTCCTCCACTGTTTTCCGTGTGCTCAGTCTGATGAATGGCTGAGAGCATCATCTATATTGGTCAGGATCTGGCAGAGCCTCTCAGGAGACAGCTGTATCAGGCTCCTGTCAGCAAGTACTGCTTGACATCAGCAACAGTGTATGGGTTTGGTGTCTGCGTATGGGATGGATCCCCAGATGGAGCAGCCTCTGGATGGCCTTTCCCTCAGTCTCTGCTTCACTCTTTGTCTCTGTCTTTCCTTTACGCAGGAGCAATTCTGGGTTAAAATTTTGGAGATGGGTAGGTGGTCCCATCCAGAGCCTGATTTTTAAGAAAAGAGCTAGATGATTAGGAAGGAAATATAAAATTAAGAGGCAATTCACAAAATAAATGCATGATAGAAAAGTATTTTATTCAATAGTCAAACTCAATTCTAATCCCTAAAATACAATTCAACAAGATGTAATATTCTGCTCTATTACAATCAAGAGGGCTAGTAATATCGTCAAGTTGTACAGCATCTGTTTAGCTATTGTGTGGTCTTGGATTTATCTACATGTAAAAAGATAGATGACACCATATTTATAGATATGAAAACAAGTAATTCTTAACTATACACTGAGCTTTCCATTTAAAACATGAAAATTCACACACAGAAACGTAAAAGTTTAAGACTGTATTAAACGTATTAGAAAGATGATTCAACAGTTCACAGCAGTGGCTGCTTTTCCAGAGTACTTAGGCTCAGTTCCCAGGTTCTACATGATGCCTTATAAGTATGTACAACTCCAGTTCCAGAAAATCCAATGCCTTTTTCTTGCCTCTATATGAACTGTTTAAATATGGCTTATGGGCATACATGCAGACAAATATTCACACATATAATATAACAACAAATAAAATCTTTAAAATGTTAAAATAAAGATATTATAAAAACCATTTTCCCTGGTGTATATGTTTTCTATTTACTGTAAATTCTATGCTTCTTGATTGAGATGACTTATTTACAGATTCATATTATCATGTATAAATTGTTTCTTTTCAGCAAGGGAAAGAAAATGTATAAAGAACATTTATGGAATGATCCCATTTAAGGACAGACAGGATCTACAGAAAGATTGATGATAAGGAATATTGAGAAAGAAAATGTACTAGAATGGAACTCTACATGCTCTTATGTTTTTATACTGACAATTACAGTTCCCTTTTTCATAATCTATATATTATCTAATGATATTCTGTTACTAGAGAAATAATAAAATTAAAATATAAAAGCCATACAGAACAAAAACTAAATGGACAAAAGAAAAATTAGATAACTCAATGATTTTTGTCTTTCTTATTTTAGATATTTTGTTTAATTACATTTAAGATGCAATCCCCTTTCCCCATTTCCCCTCCCTAGAAACCCCCTACCCCACCCCCTCCTCCTTTTTGCTTTTATACCATTTTAATTACATGCAAGTATTAAGGTCAATTCTAGGTTAAGGAAGTAGCAGTAAAATAGATGCAAATAGTCAAGAAGCAAGCAAGACAATGAACACAACTAGACAAAGAACAAGCAAGGCAATAAACAAAATTACTTGAACACTCCCTTGATCACTGTTTCTAAGAGCTTACCAGGATGACCTAAATATCTGAGCCAACTTCCTTGTCCTAGCCCAAAGTCATTTTCGTGTTCGAAGCCTACTTCCTTGTTCTAAACTAAAATTTAGATTCCTGTCTGAAATTACTTCTTTGTTCTAGCCTAATGTTAGGTTCCTGCCTTATGCCAATTTCCTTGTTCTTGGCCAATGTCATATACCTGTCAAGCAGCCCATTTCCTTGTCCATGGTCCATGTCAGATTCTTGCCAAGCATCCCCAAAAGCTCTCTGCCTCTACCCCTTTTTTGTATTTCATAAACAAGACTGAGCCTGTCTTAGGTTGTTCTGCCAAGAATGCCTTCCTTTACCCATCATGGAGTATAGATTAACAAAAGCAAATGTACTTCTGTCTTAGATTGGTAAGGCTCTGTGAAGAATCTTACTGATACTTAGCTTGCCACCTTGTTAATTTAATAACTCTGTCTATGGATCCATTTTCATGTACTTTGGCTGCCAACATGTTAATGTTGTTAAAGACAAGCTTTAACACAATGGGCAGGAATAAAAGTATTCCCAGGACAAAAAGGTCTAGCATGATCAAGCTGTATATGCCATTCTTGGGCAAGAAGATCAATGAAACAGAATTGAAGTCCCAGAAATGAACCCACACACCTATGGTCACTTGATCTTTGACAAAGGAGCTTAAACTGTCCAGTGGAAAAAGGACAGCATTTTCAACAAGTAATGCTGGTTTAACTGGAGGTCAGCATGTAGAAAACTGAAAAATAATCCATTCTTATCTCCTTATACAAAGCTCAAAACAAAACATATCAAGGACCTCCACATAAAACTAATAGACACACTAAAACTAATGGAAGAGAAAGTGGGGAAGAACCTCTAACAAATGGGCACAGGGGAAAAGTTGCTCAGCAGGACAACAGTGGCTTATGCTCTAAGATCAAGAACTGACAAATGGGACCTCATAAAAGTGCAAAGCTTCTGTAAGGCAAAAGACACTGTCAATAGGACAAAATGGCAACCAACAGATTGGGAAAAGATCTTTACCAGTTCTACATTTGATATTTTGATAATTCAAAATATACAAAGCACTCAAGAAATTATACTCTAGACAATCAAATAACCCTATTAAAAATGGGGTACAGAGCTAAACAAAGAATTTTCAACTGAGGAATACCGAATGGCCAAGAAGCACCTATAGAAATGTTCAACATCTCTAGTAATCAGGGAAATGCAAATCAAAACAACCCTGAGATTCCACTTTATCCCAGTCCTAATGGATAACATTCAAAACTCAGATGACAGCAGATGCTGGTGAGGATGTGGAGAAACAGGAATACTCCTCCACTTTTGGTGGGATTATAAGCTGGTACAACCACTCTGGGAATCAGTCTGTCAATTCCTCAGAAAATTGAACATAGTATTACCTGAGGATCCAGCTATACTACTCCTGGGCATATACCCAAAATATGCTCCAATATATAACAAGGAGACATGCTTCACTTTGTTCATGACATCCTTATTTATAATAGCCAGAAGCTAGAAAGAACCCAGAGGTCCTTCAATAGAGGGATGGATACAGAAAATGTGGTACATTTACACATTGTAAGTATTACTCAACTATTAAAAACAATGAATTAATGAAATTCTTGGGCAAATGTATTGAACAAGAAAATATCATCCTGAGTGAGGTAACCCAATCACAAAAGAACACAGGTGGTATGTACTCACTGATAAGTGGATATTAGCCCAAAAGGTCACAATGCCCAAGATATAATTCACAGACCACATGAAGCCCAAGAAAAAGAAAGACCAAATTGTGGGTGTTTCTGTCCTTCTTAGAAGGAATAACAAAATACTAACAGGAGCCAATAAGAAGATGATGTGTGGAGCAGAGACTGGAGGAGGGACCGTCCAGAGAATGCTCTACTTGGGGATCCATCCCAGGTGCAATCACCAAATGAAAACACTGTTTTGTGACAGCTCCAGCCCTGCCTGCTGTACCAAGCCTGAGGAAGTAAAGAAAGACTCAGACTCAGGTCATTCCGAATGTCAATGCCTTTACTGGGCAGGTTGAGTATATACACCAAGCCAAGGAAGGGAAAATACAAACTTGAGAAAAAACAGGAACTTAACCTGGGGGGCAATGGGATGTTAAGTGTAAATTGATTGGAAATAACTTTTGGAAAAAACCTCCGGTGGAGATTAAAAAACTGACGCATCTTATTATCTGGATAATGATTATCAAATTGGCTATTAATGGTACAAACAAACAAGGCCCAATCAACATAATTTTGAGATAAAACTTGGATCTGATCCTTATTATAAGGGATAATAAACATGTCTGGCTCTTTACCAAATGTTTGCAGGCTTACTTTATGGGCTTTAAACAACAAGGAAACCACTGCCTATGGGTAAGACAAAACAACCTTGGAGGGTAAAGCTTGCAAGTGAGCCCATAAAATAGGGCCCTCCTGCCAAAAAGCACCCGTTGGGGGATGTTTTGATGTAAAAACCACAAATAATAGTTTCCTTGAATAGTCTACATAATTTAAAGGAACTTGTTCTAGAACTTCCTATACCATTTTCAAGCATTCCCTAGCCTCTTCATTTAATTGTCTAGGGGAAGTGGGTGATACATCTCCCTTAAGAATATCAAAGAGAGGTTTTAACTGTAATGTGCTTAATTGCAAGGAAGGTCTTAACCAATATATGTCTCCTAACAATGTTTGATAATCATTTAAAGTTTTCAGAGTATCTATTCTAATTTGTAACTTTTGAAGATGAATTCCCTTTTGTAATAATTCATGTCCTAAATATTGATACAGAAAATTCTTTTGAACCTTCTTGGGGGCAATAACCAACCGAATGGCTTGCAAATCATTTTGTAGTTCGGCATAGGCCTCATAAAGCTCTTTTTCTTCCCTAGCTCCAAGTAGAATATCATTCATAAAATTAATTATATACTTGTATGGATGTCTTCTCCTTAATGGTTGAAGAGCAATTACCACATAGACTTGACACATGGTGGGAATATTATTCATCCCTTGGGGCACCACCACCCAATGATATCTATGGAATGGTTCCTTAAAGTTGACTGAGGGAATACTAAATGCAAAGCATTCGCAATCTTGAGAATGTAAGGGTATGGTAAAGAAACAATCCTTTAACTCTATCACCAACATGTGCCATTTTTTTGGAATAGCAACTGGTATAAGGCAATCCAAGTTGTGTAGCCCCTTTCTTAGGGATGGGCTCCGCTACCCACCAGTCCTTCAGGGAACATTTATTATATGCTGAAGGAGCAGTGGCCTCCATAGAATCCACAAAAGGGTTTTTACTAGATGGTCGCTCCCCTTTCCAATCAGCTCCCTTTCGGACCTTGCATTTCTTTAATCTTTCCTTTAAATAAGCTATTTCTTTTCTAAAGTTTCTTCCTCATCCTCAGAGCTGTAGCTATTCTCTGCCTCATACAAGGGTTTCTTACCTGCATCATCCTGTGCCAATACTCATAGGAAGGAACTCACAATTTCCATGCAATCAAAGCTTACACTCACGTAGCACTGCTTCCAGTTTGATCCAGTGCTGCTTCTCCAATATGTTCCATTCACAGCACCAGCAGTCCAGCTTCTTCCAGGAATGATCCCCTCAGGTTCTCCTCTCTTTCTCAATCTCGGTGGGACCTCCACTTGACAGCTCTGGCTATGCCTGCTATACCAAGCTCTGCCGTAGGCCTTGGGGATTAAAGAAAGATTCAGACTTGGGTCATCTGTTATGGTAGAATGCCAATGCCTTTACTGAGCAGGTTTAATATATACACCAAGCCAGGGAAGGAAAAACACAAACTCAGGAAAAAACAGGAGCTCAACTGGGAGGCAATGGAATGTCAAGTGTAAATTCCCTTCCTCGGGTACCATGCCTTAGGCAGGATGTTTTTGATTTTAGAGAAACCGCAGAATGTTACTTAGTAGACAGCAGCACACAAAAAGTCTCAGCCAGGGCAAAGCAGCCCTTCAGGATCCTACAGTTGTAGATGTCACAAAGTACATGCTGACAGGAGCCAGATATACCTATCTCCTGAGAGGCTGTGCCAGAGTCTGACATATACAGAGGTGGATGCTAACAGCTAACCATTGAACTGATCACGGAGTCCCCAAAAAAGGAGTTAGAGAGAAGAATGAAGGAGTAGATAACTCACGGTTAAATATATATATATGTTCAATAAAAATAAATAAAATCAAATCAGAAAGTATCATTATTCTATTCTACTGTCTACCTTTGTATTAAACTAAGAGATTCAAGAATGATTGTTGTAAAGTACTTTGATATTTACTGTATCTTCTGCTCTGACAAAGCTTTATTTTATTTTATGACTCATGAGTATATGTTATATATATGGTGTGCATATGTGTGTGTGTGTATGTGTGTGTGTTTGTGTCTTTATGTGATATGTTATGTGTGTATGTTTGCATGTGTAAGTGATATGTATGTATCTTTTTGTGGTAATGCACATGCAGCAAAAAAGGGAAAACCTTGGTGTCTTCATCTTTCAATCTCTGCCTTATCCCTTGAACAAGGATTATTTACTGAAGCTGGAATTTGCCATTTCACTAGATGGGCAGCCATCATTCCCCATCAAAGAGTCTTAACCAGAGCTTGGGTTGAAAATCCATGGTACCATACTGAGCTTTTCTTCTGCTTCTGGAGGTTGCACTTATGTCCTCATGCTTATTGAGTAAAAACCTTTCTCTACTGAGATATTTCATAAATATCTGACAGGATTTTTACATCTCTAATCATGCTTTGTAGACTATGAGAGAATAAAATTGTGAGCATACTACTGGTATAGCGATAAGTTAGTACTTTAGTTTTGCATATCAATATAACAATAAGTCTATGAATATACATTTGCATATTGCAATGGCTAATCTTGGTCAGCAGGCCCATTCTAATTGTGAGCCACACTTTCTAGGGGCAGCCAATGCAAAAGAACACAAAAGAAGGAAGCTGTTTTCTTTGCATGTTTGCCTTTAGTCTTATTGGCAAATTCGTCTATCCTTATGCTGATGCATTCCTTCACAGGGATTAGAATTTACTTCTTTGGGATTCCAATATAGACTGGAGATCAGCTGAGAAATATTACCTCATGGCCTAAACAACTACCAGATTCTTGGCTTTTCCATGGGGAGGCAGTCATTGTTGGACTATCTGAACCATATCCTATAAGCCACTCTGATAAATACCATATATATATATATATATATATATATATATATCATATGTGTGTGTGTATGTGTGTGTGATATGTGTATGTTTGCATGTATAAGTGATATATATGTATCTTTTTATGCTAATGCACATGATATATATATATATATATATATATATATATATATATATATATAAAATTTAACCATGGTGGCATGGCATTAGTTTGTTTATGTGTGGTAAGCCCTGGTGATTGAAAATATCTATGATAATATATGTTGCCTCTTGACTACAAGAATGTTCACATAACTGAAGTTACTTCTTCATTGTTCATGCTTCTTTGTTTCCTGACCTCTTGCTGTAGGAAAGATACAAAAATCAGTTTTGATGATTTTTTTCTTTATGCATATACAAAAAGTCCTAAAGAAATTAGATCACAGGGAGGAGAAAATATCTTAGAAGTAAGGTCAAGGCACATTGCTAAAGGATGAATTTATCAGGCATTATTTTAATGAAAATAAAAAAGAAAAATCTATTATTCTGCTTGTTTGCATTATCTACATAAAGAAAAACTGCATGATTCCTGTTGATATTGGACCATAACTTGAGACCATCCTTTAGAAATCTCTCTCTTTCACATTAAACACTGACATTCAGAGAAAATCTTGACTTCATCGTTCATAATCTCACCCCTACTCAACATTTGAATTGTTGCCAATATGGTTCAACTTTGTTGTAGAAAGTCTTTCTTTCTAACTTGATTCTTTTTATTTTCATTTCTCACAATCTATTCTACATTACACTGAAAAAGTTTTCAAAGACTTTTGCATTGATTCTTCATAATTTAGACTAACACTATTTCTCTGATCACATTTACCACCATTCTTTTCACTTGATTATCATTTTAACTTCTATAAACTTTTTTTCTCAATTGCTGGCAGTGATTATTTAGAGCATAGCACTGATTGTGATAATCCTTGCTTGAACTATTTCAGGGATGTTCAATCACAAACACAACAAAACCCAAGATCCTTAACATACCTTTTAAAATCCTTCTGGGTTGGTGCCCCAGTAATCTACATCTTAGATTATATGTCTAAGCTCTCTTCACTTCCTAACATCATATAGACTTCAGAAGCCTCTCATTCCTGAAATGCACCAGTCATACTGCTGTTTAAGAATATTTGCATTTGCTCTCACTGTTTGGAAAATCATTTCTTCATAAATCTGACTGACATATTCCATAATTTCCCTCAGCTTTCTATTTAAATATTCTCCAACTGCATTAAATAAAACAGCAGTATCTGCAATGCTATTTCCATATTCTAAGTAGCACACATTGCCATTATCTGTCTTAGAATGTATTTAACTTATTTAACATTTTCTGTCTACTCTCATGACTAATAAGAAGTAATCTGTAAAGGTCATAGATTTGTAACTGATATATAGTAAGTACTTCATAGTTTAAGAAATAAATATTTGCACATTTCTTACATATATGGATATATAGATACATCATATGGCTAAGAGAAAATGTTTATATACTAAGATATTTATATAAATCAGTTCTTTGTGGTAAAATTAGCTGTAGGTAAATTTTCACATTTTTTGCTTATCTATATTTTCCATATTGTCTAAAATGCATTCTTTTGGAAATAGAAAGAGTAAATTATAATTAGATTCTGATTTATGCTATATTTGTAATGAATACAAAATATTTAACATTTTATAAAATTTATTTTAAACATGCATTGTGAAAGAAGAGACTCTTCCATAACCTACTTTTACAAACTGAAAAAATAATAGAACTCAACAATAGTTATATGATAAGATTACATATGTATGAGATACACACACACACACACACACACACACACATACATATATATATATTACCCAAGTTGGTGAAGATGTTTCAGTTTTGAATGAGATTCAAATACTGAATGAGAAACAAGACACAGGGTTTATATTTCTAGGTGAAACTAGAGATGTGTTTCTGAATGGAGAATTATTGACATAAGAATAAGATTAGTGTTAGAGAAGTAAGGGTCTGGCCAAACAAAGTTAATATTACCCTAAAAAACCCAGTAGGGAATCAGAACTTAGGAGTTGACAAAGTTTGAAGATATGCTTGATCACATACTAAAAAAATCACTGATAAATGTACCCCATGAAACTGGAAAGCTTCTATAAGGCAAAGGACATAGTCAATAGCACAAATCAGCAACCTAAAGATTGGGGGAAAAAGCCATCTTCACTAACTGTACATCTGATAGAGGGCTAATATCCAAAATATATCAAGAACTCAAGAAACTAAACACCGAAAAACCAAACAACTCAATCAAAAAATGTGATATAGAACTAAGCACTGCAAGGGAATATAAATAAAAGATAAAAATATCTATCTGGGTTCCTTGAGGGACAAGCCTGAATGCATAGGGGTTGATGTCAAAAGTATACCCTCTCCAGGAAAAAGACATCAGGACGGGTATGGCCCTCATGCCTCACTGGACAACGACAGGGGGACTGGAGCCATTAAAAGGTCCCCTTCAAATACTGGAGGTCAGGCTTCTATCCCCACCTTTGCAAATTTAGAATTGCCACAGCCCTTCTATACTTAGAGAAGGGAGGAGATGTCAAGGGCAGCCCTGCTTACACACTGAAGGCCTAAAATCAGCCATAGGCCTAAAATCAGCAATAGGCCTGTAATACATGTATACTAACACCAAATCTTGGGTCTCAGTGGAAAAACATTGAAACAGATGCCTACAAGCTAATGTAAACAGGCAGCTTTTGTGGACATTTACCAGCCTGAGTAGTCATAGACCTTGTAAATAGGTAGCCTTGGCAGACAATACCAACTTAGATAAGGACAAGCAAGTCATAGGCAGAGTCATAGTGACTTGTCCCCTGAACCTTCACCCAGCCAATACCCGATTCTGAAGATATCTGTATTCCCCCTGAACACCCACACTCCAGTGTCATTCCCTTCCCCACATCCTGCCTTTCTGTGTTTATAACCTCTGTGTGAATGAATTACGATTTGAGAAAAAATAAATTATAAAAAAATAAAATAAAAATAAATAAATAAATAAATAAATAAATACATTTTTAAGGAAAAAAATAAAATGGCTACTAATCTGTAAAAAAAAAGAAAAAGAAAAAAAAGAAATTCAGAATGAACATTTGACAGATTTATATTTTTCTCCTCAGGGTAGTTGAGATATTGTTGAATTAAACATAACACCATGAAAAGTCAAAAAAAAAAAGAACTAAACAGAGTATTCATGAAAAAGGAATCTGGAATAGCTGAGAAACACTTAAAGAAATGTTCAAAGTTCTTAGTGATCAGGAAAATTATTTAAAATGACCCTGAGATTCCACCTTACACCAATCAGAATGGCTAAGATCAAAACCTCAGGTGACAGCACATATTGATGAAGATGTAGAGAAAGAGGAACACTCCCCCATTGCTGTTGGGGTTGCAAACTGGTACAACAACTCTGGAAAGGAATCTGGAGATTCTTCAGAAAATTAAAAATAGATCTACCTGAAGATCAATCTCTTGGGCAAATACCCAAAAGATTCCCCATCATGCCACAGGGGCATATGTTCCAATATGTTCATAGCAGCCTTGTTTGTGATACACAGAAGCTGTAAACAACCCAGACACTCCACAACAGAAAAATGGATACAGAAAATGTGATTAATTTATACAATGGAATACTACTCAGCTATTAAGAAGGAGGACATCATGAGTTTTGTAGGCAAATAGATGGAACTAGAATATGTCATCCTAAGTGAGGTAACTCAGACCCAAAAGGACATGCATGGCATGTACTCACTAATAAGTGGATATTAGCTAAAAATACAGAACACCCAGGATATAATCCACAGAACTCAAAAAGTTTAGTTAGCTGGAGGGCCCAAGTGAGGATGCTTCAATCCCACTTGGGAGGGAAAAGAAGCAATCACAGGAGGGGAGAAGGAGGGAGGGACCTGAGTGGGAAAGAGGACAGGAAGGCAAAGAGGGGAACATAATCAGTTACTGTGTGGGGGAGCAGTACTGAAGAGCTGAGGGCCAATGGAAAGAATGGAAATAAGTAACCTCTGGAGGTACAAGATGTGTGTGGGGGAACCTCCAGAAAGCACCAGAGACCTGGGAAGTGAGAGACTCAGGACTCAAAGCAAGGGACCTTAGATAAAATGCCCAACAGTGAGGAGAGGAAACTTTTAGAGCCCACCTCCAACAGAAAGAATAAGCATCAAGTGAGGGATGGGGTTGCCATCCCACAGTCAATATTTCTGACGCATAATTTCTCCTGTCTGAAAGAACTGCAAGGATGAAAATGGAAAAGAAGGTCCAGCAACAGGCCCAAATTGGGATCCAGCTCAAGGGGAAGCCCCAAGGCCTGACACTATTACTGAGGCTATAGTGTACACAAAAAGGGACATATTGTGACTGACCTCTAAAAGACCCAACAAGCAGCTGAAAAAGTCAGATGCAGATATATACACTCAACAAATGGACAGAAGCTGGTGACCTCTGTGATTGAATTACGAAAAGCTGGAAGAAGCTGAGGAGGATGGCGGCCCTGTATGAGGATCAGCAGTATCAAGTAACCTGGACCCACGAGGTCTCTCAAGACAATGAACCACCAACCAGGCAGCATACACCATCTGAAATGAGGCCCCCAACATATATACAGCAGAGAACTGCTGGGTCTGGGTTTAGTCAGTGAGGATGCACCTAACCCTCAAGAGACTGGAGGCCCCAGGGTGTGGGGAGGTCTGGAGGGGTGGGAAAATCTTCATGGATACAGGAAAGGAGGTAGAGGATGTAGAACAGTCTGAGGGTAGACCAGGAGAGGGATAAAATTTGCATTGTAAAAAAGATTAATAAATATTTTTTTTAAAGTAAATGATCAGTTGTGGAGTGAAAGTATTTGTACTAAATCAACCTAGAAAGGTTCTTGCTATTACTGAATGATAGAGAGCGAAGAAGGCAGATACTAACATATATGAAGAAAGAGTTTAGAAGAGATTGTCTAGATTTGTTTATGATGGCTACACTTATCATAATCTAATGCTTTTTGTTAGTTTGTTTGTTTGTTTGTTTGTTGTTGTTTTTGATGTTTCCCAGAAAGAAATAAAATGAGTAAACAAAAGGAGTCCTGTGTTTTTATAATTTGGTATAACTAGTGTTGAGGAATAAAAGAATACATATTATTTCTGGCTTATGATTCATGAGTCTAGAAATTTTTTAGGTTATTCTGCCTCACAGACCCTCACATTCTACTAGATTCCTGAGAAAGTATATTTCCGAGACCCATAAAGTGGTTGGCAGAATTCATTTCCTAGTCATTTTAAGACTGACATACCATTATTCTTGCTAACTATAAACTAGTGATTTTCCTCAGCTGCTGAGACATCCTCAGATCTTTGCTATATGTTCCTTACAAAAGCATTCTAACTTCAAAACTATCACCAGGAGGAGATTATATGTCTTTAAGGATGGTGCATGTTTGGTTATACTCATAGGGGTCATTTCTCTAGCTTCTTATAAGACACATTACTTAAACTATAATTTATACTTACAGCAGTACCTTTGCTATTGGCAATATTATTGGAAATCTGCATGTTTAAAATAGAATTATGTAATTCATCTCCAATTTCTTCCCACCATACCCATATAACTTAAAATAATGGTTACCACCAATTCCTCATTTTCTCCAAATGCTGGGAGAAATGAAAGTATTTCTCTTCCAATCAGTGACCAGGATCTCCTCGTTTCCTTTTAACTGTGAATTATTTAGGAAGACAATATTGTCCCAAGAAGAGAATATTTTACATAAGGTAAAACAACAAAAAAACTCACATGTTAAAATGACTTAAGTGCCCCAAAATTCAACCAAATCTAAATTCATGTACATAAGAACCATACTCTATGGAGTCTATAAGATACATGCATATGCATATGCACATGTACATTCACATGCACATACAAGCAAACATATGTGTGTGTGTGTGTATCACATAACAAAGAAGAAGTCATTAATTTGAGAGGAAATGGAATAATGGACAATGAAGATGTTGGGAGGAGAGAGAGAATTTTCAAAATGATATACTCAAAACATAAAATAATTAAGTAAACAACTGACAAAAACACAAATAAACAATAAAAACAATCACTATAAAAACACAGGCTAAATTCTCTTTCTCAGTTTTCAAATAATTGGGAAACACAAAATGTAAGTAATGTAATCCAATGTACTATTCAATGAAATAAGTTAAGTAGTTTGTATCAATTATCAGTTTATTTTTCTACTGGGAATGAAACATTTTAAAATGTCATTTAACCACTTATGACATATTACTTAATTTTTAAAGTGTCTCATTAAATTGTGACTGGGGCCTCTGTGTTTTATTTTCATTTTGTTTTGTTTTTGTGTTTTGATTTTTGTAGTAGAATATTCACTTGTCACAATGCGTCTAAAATTAAGGGACCATAATAATTTAAATTCATTCAAATATTGTTCTACTAGATTCCTTTTTTTTCTTTCAACATTTTAAAGTCCAGTCTTTATCTCATACTGCTCTTCCCTCTGACTGTTCCTAATCCTATACCTCCTCCCCACGTCAGTCTCCAAGTTGATGTCTCCACCCCTTAATAGCTGAAATCTTCAATTTTGATATCAGCAAGTTAAACCTTTGTCAATTATTCTAGAATAGACTACTAGAATAAATGTAATTTATCTTTCCATAGGCCATAAAACAGAAGGAGGCATTCCATTTTCCTTAAATAACACATTGTTTTGTCAATAATCCAAGTTTTAAGAGTTTTATACATAATGTTCATAAATTTAAACTTTGACTTAGCCTACTAACCTTGTTCTATTTAAAAATTTCAGACATGCAGATATATAATTTATGTAGAAATATATTTTTTATCTCAAATGGAAAAAATATTACAATAAAAAATAACTCAGTAATTTTATATCCATATGATGGTTTTAATAAGAAGTGCTTCCATAGTCTCATATATTTAAATGCTTAGTAATTAGGGAGGGAGTGACACTCTTTGAGAAGTGCTAAGTGTGGCTGCTGTGTGGCTGCTACAGAAGGGGTAGCATGACACATTTCACACCTCTGGAAAACAGATAGCAGAGAATGGGCCTCCATAAGTATTGGTAGTTGCTAGGCATAAGGCTTATTTGAATAATAATGTACATAATTTATTTTATGTTCCTCTTTTGGGAGATGTTCTTCCTGCCAAGGTTAGTAACTTTATTGTAATTAGAAGCAGCATGAATCCATGAGGCAAGGGTGTGTCTAATGTTTTTAGGAAAATGGTAAATGCTATGACCTTCAGCATTACCCTTAAGGATATAGGAATGAACTCTGAAAACATGAGTTCAAGAATGTATAATTCTTCAACTACACAAAATATAAGGTGCAATATGAATTGTATAAGGAGATTCACAGATCTATAGGAACAGAGGCAGCTGCTCTATAAGGCATCTTCTCAGAAAGATATTAATAAAGGAGATACAGATATTTGGGGAGTGGAGATAACAGGGCAAGATCCCATCCAGCTAAGTTTATTGTTTGTATTTACAAAAGGCAGGCAGATCTCTGAATACATTTGGCATGTAAAATAATGAGTGTATTTGCTGTCTATCTCTAAGAATCAAGGGACAAAAGCCATAAAATGGTGATTCCTATGATAATCAAAAGAGAACCTGGAGTAAATGACTAAATTGATATGTAAATAAAAGACTTGGCTTTGGTCTGCAAGAGAGAGCTACCCAGAGAAAACTGCTTGCAAAGTAAAAGCACCTCTTAGAATTCTTCTAACAGGATTTTTGACCTTGGGAGGAAAACCTAAGAATTATTTGTAAAGCTTAACTCATTACTTTAAAAAAATTTTTCTAGCAGCTTTTCTGACTTTTGTCAAAAAGTCCATGAGCTATCCAGGAAGCTTTTAGAATTTTTATTCATTCATTTATATATTTATTCATTTATTTATTTTTAGCAAGAGCTGAAGTGTATGGATTCTCTGAAGATCTGTCTTGAGAAGAACACAAGGCTCTCAGCTTACACCCATGATTGACTTTGAGCTGTTCTTTCACCACTCCTAAATACCCCTTCTTCAGAACAGAACTCTTCTCCATGTTAAGGCTGGTCCTTGGCAGAGAAGGACTAGAAGATATGTCCTTGTTACAATGGATGTGGTCTTGTTGGAAGAAATATATAACCATAGATGTGCTTTAAGGTTCAAAAATCCATACTAGGCCCAGGTTTCCTTCTGTCTGCCTAGAATTCAGGATGTATCTCCCATCTATTGCCCCACTACCTGCCTAAATGCCACCATGATTCCTGCTGTGATAATGGAATAAACTTCTGAAACTGCAAGCTAGCCCCAATTAAATGTTTTCCTTTATAAGAGTTGCCATGGTCATGAGCCTAGCCTTTAACAGCTAAGCTATCCCAGATCCTGACAAATACAGAGGTAGATGCTCACAGCCAATCATTGGAATGAGCACTGTGTCCCCAATGGAGGAGTAAAAGACTGAAGAAGTTAAAGGGGTTTGCAACCCCATAGGAAGAACAATATCAACCAACCAGATCCCCCCCCAAGAGCTCCCAGGACTAAACTATCAACCGAAAGTGTACACATGGAGGAGGAACCCATGGCTCCAGCTGCATAGGTAGCAGAGAATTGCCTTGTCAGGCATCAGTGGGAGGAAAGGCCCTTGGTCCTATGAAGACTTGATGCCCCAGTGTAGGGGAATGCCAGGGCAGGGAGGTAGGAGTGGGTGAGTGGGTGGATGGGGCAACACCCTCATAAAAGCAGGGGGAGAGGAGATGGGATAGGGGGTTTTGGGAGAAAACTGGGAAAGGGGATAACATTTGAAATGTACATAAAGAAAATAGCCAATAAACAAAGAAAGAAAGAAAAAAGAGAGTTGCCATGGTCATGGTGTACTTTCACAGTAATAGAATAGTGACTGAGACAATCTATCACAAAACCAGATGCCATTTGATATAGAAATATATATTTTTATTCAGGGCCACTTGTCTCACATCATATGCTCTATTTTCAATTTCTTTTACTGGATCATTATCATTAAGATATCAATACATTGAAGAATGACCACAAAATATAACAATAAAATTTCTTTAAGGCTATGTGTATATTAAGGTTAGAATCAATTGCTCTTTTAGAACTTACTGTCTAAAAATTCCTCTGCATTAAGAAAGTTGCTTTACTGGAGGAGTTTTCAAAGTCCAATGCCCTCTAGAGGTCATTCAGATATTTACAGGAGATTTGATGGGTCAAAACAATTCGTGTAGTAATGTAAAGATTTTCTATACCATTTATAGTGTTGTCATTTACATAAGTCAACATTGTCTTTTTCAAGAGACAATCTCACTTGAAGATATCTTTGATGTAACATTAAATATATTTCTTAGCTTTCACCTTTTACTGTTGAGCACATTAATTCTTAATATTGTCTCTAAAATAGAAATAAATATGAAGGCTATGTCATGAATTCTGAAAAGTAATAATTCCCTTCAGGAACAGCACTTACAAAACTGAACTAAACAAGTGAATTTAGAATGAAAATTTATTTCCTCTTCAAATTATTTCTCCTGATAGACAAAAACTATGGCGTCTCAATCTAAAAATCTAATCAAATATTATCCTGAGTATGAGCAAACATAGTTACTTTCTATAAATCAAATAACTGAATGTATCTAGAAAATTATAAAACAAAGTCAGTCTTTTTAATCTTTGTTTTATTATGTCTTTTATTTTTTGAGACTATAATTATATAAGTTTTCTCCTTTCCTACCCTCACTCCAAATGTTTCTGTACACTCTTCTATGCTCTCTTTTAAATTTATGACCATTTTTTACATTAATTATTATTACATACATAAATGTAGATATATACATATACTAACTATATCCTGTTCAGTCTGTATAATGTCACTTGTATGTTTATTTTCATGACTGACTATTAAATATTAGATAACCAGTAGATACGTTCTTTTCTGGAGAAGACTATTTCTCCCACTTATCATTCTTTCCCTGTTTGTAGTTCTTAGTGTAGAAATAATGCTTCTGTCAACTTCAGGATGCCTAGTGCCAGTGTCATTGTTCAACTCATCTTTAGAGAATCGTGTTATTGTGAGAGAAAATTTGATGTTTATCTTTCTGGTTCTAGGCTGCTTCACTTAATATGATACTTTCTAGTTTTATCCATGTACCTTCTGTGTTCATGATTTCTTTTTCTATACAACTGAGTGATTTTTCTATCATGTATATATATCATATTTTCCTTGCCTACTCATCAGTTGAAAGACATTTAAGTTGTTTCCATTTCTTAGCTATTGTGAACAGAACGGCAATGTATGGCAAATCAGGTGTCAGTAGAACAGCATCCCATTAGCAAGTATTGTCTTTGCAAAGGAAAGCTGTTTTCACTGTAATATGTTATTTATGTGTACATCACATGTTATTCATTATTGATAATGTAAAACAAATTTTTAAATGTTATAAACTTCCATGTTTAGTTTCTAGTATAGACATATAAATGACAAACCAACGCTATTGGACCTTTGCTAATTAAGCAGGGAAAGTAGTTATGGTAGCAAAGTGTTTGAGTTTGAAAATGCCAGTTATGTTTGACTTGTCCACAGTTTTGTTTGTTAAACAAAGTCAGTTTTTGTTTGAAAATAGTAAATGAAAACCTAGAAGTACATGTCCTATATTTTAATTTGTGTGCATTTTTCTAAAATATACAATGATATTTTAAGACTCTGACTAGCCTTAGCTACCAGGGACCCCCTGAGTGAACCACACAGTGCTGGGGATCAATGCAAAATCGAGAGGAATTTTTTATTCCAGCATGCTGGGGTCATCCTGCATCCAAAGTAGAGGCAACGACTCCAGGTAGCCCATTCAGCCAGTTTTTATACAGTTTTCAGGGGGAGAATAAAGCAACAGCCACTAGGCACAATGTGATTGGCAGGACAATGTGACTTTTAAACTGGTCTTTAGGGAATGAGGTAGCAAGGGCTTCCCTTATCTGCAGATAGTCATAGGTAGGTCCCACATGTGGTCTTCCTGAGGAATGTAATCAGCCTCTCTCTTCCTGAGGGGAGGGGTGTCTATATGCTCTATGACGTCTTTCTTCCAGGAGGGGAGGGCTCCCTTCATGTTCTAGTGCCTGGTGGAATTTTTCAAAGGGCCTGAGCTGACCTCTTCAATATTTCACCCTGCCTGGCACATGAACTGATTCTTTGTCTATTGTGACAACATTGTATTTTCAACCTGCTGCTTAGTGGTCATCTTAGTTTTCAATGCGAGTGTGAAATAGTAATCTCTTTCAAGTAACACTTACTTTACTTAATAAACCATTCAAAATGTAAAGACAATGCTGGATCCAAAGATCCAAAACTGGGGGATGTGCTGCTGCAGAAACACTCATGGACAGGGGATTCGCTGCAAAATCATGAGGTTTAATGATAACCACTGCACTGGGGCTCCCTGGCACGCAGGCAAGAGGAACCTCAAGACAAAGCTGGGAGCAGTTTTTATACATATAAATACACATACACACACACACACATA
>NW_021620798.1:3859368-3881122 GCF_004785775.1 Grammomys surdaster
CATATTTGGGTGATGTGCTGTTAGTTTCTGAATTGTTAATTTGTACAGTTTCTCCCTCTTCTGAAAAAAATGAATATATTGCTTATAGATAAAGAGGAACTAAATATACTGATTTACATGAATTAACTGATGAGCACATCACCAAAATATGAGTTTAGATCCTTATTCCCCAGTAAGAAGAGGAATAAGAAACCTTATATAAGCAATCAATCATTTCTGCATCTATTATATCTTAGAAATTTCTATTTTCTTCCTAAGGAACATTGTCCTTATTCTCACTATTTTTTAACTTCCATCTCTATTCTTGTTCTCCATGTGTCTGCTAGAAACACTACTACTACTAAACATAGTTTAGATTTTGTCATTGATGGTATTTTAATGGCTACTATTTACATTACCCTTCAATTCAAGGAATGACTCATAACCTATTTATCCTTGTATTTTATGCATTTTATTCATGAACCTGTTGTGTAGATCATGTGTTTAAAATGTAGACTGTATAAGTTATAGTCTCACATTGACTTTGAATCAGAGGGGTAGAATTTTGAAAGTTACAGTCTGCATATTTTCTTCCTTATTTGTAAAATGTACATTCCAATATATTTTTATTTTTGAAACTCATTGTAAGTTTTTGCAAAAGAGTCTAATAATTTGTCCACTGCTCCACAAATATGTCTTCTTCACCTTTTTACTATGTAGCTTGTTTCAGTTTTTAGATAAAAAATTTCATCTGCTCTTCTTTGTAATCAGATTCCTTTCTCATCCTCTATCACCATTATTGTACACCAAAATAGAAGTATATGTAACTATCACCTTAAATTGAATATCTACCACTTACTTTTAATTACTGCAATTGACCAAAAAAATAGATTTATGATAGCAAGGAACATACTTCTTTAGAGTAAAGATCCAACCCTGGTAAGTTGTAAATATTCACTAAAGATCCTAATAAACAATTAAATATCAGGATGCACAGGTCACAAGAATAGACACATTCACTGTGAGAGTCCAAAAAGTTCAATGAAAATAATATCACTAGGCAACTAGGGAAAATACATGTTTTAAATGCCAACTAGTATCCATGATTAGATATAATGAAGCAAAAGGCATTATCTCTGACTTTTTTATTCAAGGGAATTTACATACTTTTTGCATATAAGTGCTTTAAAGCATTTTATAATTTTCTTTTTAAAGGTTTAGATTCACTTATTTTAGTTGTTTAAATGTTTTGACTCTATATTTGTCTGTGTACCATATATCTGGTATCTATAGATGTCAGAAGAGCATCTGAGGCTCTAAAACTGTAAATGACTGTAAACCAATGTGTGAGTTCTAAGAACTGAACCTAAGCACTCCACAGGAGGAACACATCCTCTTAACTTCTGAGCCATCTCTCAAGCTCTCCAGCATGCCATCCTTATGTAGAAAAATATCAAGTACTGAACAATTAATGTGACCTATCCAAAATAATAACTGGAGTTGGAAATAAACTTGAATCCAGTCTAGCAATTCTCTCATTATCATCCATAGGGAAAAATAAACTTTGTGTAATGTCTATTAAAAGTCCTGAAGAAGTTTATTTGAACAAAATATGTAAAATCCATGCTAGAACATGCTTGACAGATTTGTTAATTTATCAGCAATGTTTTGGGAGTTATGTCTTTGTACACAGATCTAAACTATCATAAATCCAACTGTGCATTACAGAAAAGCTAAGGATTAGCCTGGTATTATGAAATATGGGTAAAGTTTCATTGCATAATTGAGTTTTAAGTTCTGATTTCCTTACAATAGAAAGTGATCTGCCAATAGTTTGATCCTAAACCTTTTAGGAACGAAATTCAACATTAACTGTGTTGGAGATTTTTTTGCATCAAATTAATGCACATTTTGTAGGTAAAAGGAGAGTTCAGCATGACTGTGTAAATCTTACAAAGAAAAGATAGGTCTTCTTGCTGAAGTATGTCAGCAACTGAATACTAAAAATAGGAACCAACATTGATTGTTAGAGTCTAGGGAAAATTGACATCCTGTGAACCTTAGTTAATCTGTGATTGAGAGTGGCTGCTTGTAAATCTATATGAATTGACTTAATATATTTTAATTTTCAAACAGTTGTTAGCTCCACATGTGCTTACCGATAGTCACACTCTTATTGTTAAAAGTAACTATTATTATAAAGAATAAATTATATGCAAACATTTCTTTTGTAAACTAAAATGGTTAGCTCAAGTAGGAACATGGCTTTACAGGTAAATTTTGTTTTATGCCATGTTTTTTGGCCTTTATATAAAAAGCTGCTAGGGTTAAACTGCAATTTGTATTGTGTACAATATTTTACATTTTGAGCCTAGATTTTTAAATTTTCACCTGAAAAACATAATATAATCATTATTATGTAGAGCTACAGAACTGATTGAATGAATATATCTATATCTTTATTGATAGACTGATTTATATATTCAAAAAGGGATTTATTAGATTAGCTTATACTAGTTGATCTGGGTAGCTGGGTAGCCAAATAATAACATCATCATGCTCAGGGGCAGAAATCTCCATAGTTGCTTATGTTGTAAGGCTGGATACTTTAACTATCGCAGTCTGGCAATAAACTCAAATGTCTGAAGGACTCCTGAAGAGTGGTATGATATCAGTCTACATTGGAAAACTGAAGAAGCTTGTTTCTAATTAAAATGAAAGCTGGTTGCAGCAATAGTATCATAAGACAGATATGCTCAGCAGAGGGAGAACAATATGGTGAGGAAATAGCAACAGCTTTCTCCTTGCATCTCCTCTGGGATAATTGTAGCAGGAGATGTAGAAATAAGTCATCCAGCTTACTCCTAGTGTAGCTGCCATGTTCCCACACTAATGCCAGCACCAGAGGTGGTCTCAGTGGTTCCAGCTGCGGCCCCTGAGACATTGGTGTAGCTGCTTACTCTGCCTACCACCACTCTCGGCCTCCATGGTTCTTGGCCTGGTCCTTGGCCAATCTTTCTGTCTTCATGACACTAGGCTAGCCCCATTCAATGACCAACATCTTTGCAGTTAGATATTACAATACCATTAACCCTGTGAAATCAAAACCACTTAATGCTTATAGTTTACCTAACAGATTTATATATTAGCAAATACTCAAGTCCCAAGATGTCCACATAATTTACACAAGTTTTCCCAATTATCCTAACCTTTAGATTTCATATATACCTATGCTACTCAAAGCCACTTGGGTCCACGTCCACTGCCATTTTCTACCACCTTTCTCTTCCTCATCTCTCGCCAAGTCTCCCTCTCTGCCACCCTTAGGTCTACCTTCCTTTTCCCTGTCTAATCACAGGCCTCCCACTGTAATTAGATTACACAGGGAAATTTCTGCCACATTTCACCATTTTTTTAGAATAAAACAAAACAAAAAACCCACCTTTCTCTCAAAAATATAAATTGAGAATGGCTATTATCATTTTGAGATGGTAAGGTACAAGATAGATCTAATACCCAGTCCAACATCATTGTCAATTTAAAAAAGATCACTGTCATCTATCCTAACATAACAAACTACATTTCTGTACCTGGCTTATGTTCTTGCTTTAGATTGAATGTCATCTGAAAACTATCCTCTCAATTCTGTTCTTTCAAAGTAAATACCCTGGGTTGGCTCTGAGACTATAAGTCTTCAACCCCTTCAGAAATCCAAGAATGACTGAATTAACTGAAAATTTGGGAAGCACAAAGAATAGCTTCCAAGACATAGCCAATTTATAGAGATCACTGATCACCTGGATAGTCCCTTATACTTCAAAATGTTGGAGCATCTGGTGTTCAGCCTTCTGGCCCAGGATCATCTGCTAGACCTAGTAATGCAGAATTTTTAAGGGCTGATTACCCTGTCTTGGCAGAGATTATCAGTTGACTATTCTGCATAGTGTGTCCTTTTTCTGGACAGTATTTTGTCTGTAGATGAAAAGAGGCAATTCTTGCCTAGTGACTGTCTTGCCACTATTGGAGTAACTCTATAGATGCTCAATTTCTTCTTTGAATCCAAAAAAGGGGTGCTGTAAGGAGCAGACATGTCTCTAGTCAAATGATCCTTAATAAATAAATGCCCATAATGTCATATTCTGTGGACTTCTGATGTGTTTGAAAACCAACTATCTATGTAAAGCAATCTGGACTGTTGTCCATTAACTACTATCAGCTATTTCTAATTAAAATCTAGAAAACAACCTAACAATAAACACAGAGCCATACATTTGCTATTTGGCCCTTAACTCATAGGCCAAACATCTCAGATCAGTTTAAAATAACAGTTAAGAAGGACTGGGTATAAGCCTTGTACTCACAAAATTTTGTATCAATAGAAGAAATTTATACTAATGAAACCCTTGATTTTGCATCAAAATAAATTATGTACCATCTAAGAAACTATTACTTCAACTTAGTAATGATTATAAAGATTTCTACTAATAGATATCTATGTAATCAATTCTAACTATTCCTCCCTGTTCCAATTAAGATCATTTCTAAATTCCCTAGAAAGAAAACCTAATAACCACCTTCAGCCCCAAAGCCCAGGGAATTGGGTCGACAAGTCTTCATAACTTCTTCAAGTTGAATATGGGCATTGAGATATTTTGAAGAGGCCAGGAAGGGTAGGGAAAATAGTCTTTGATGTTTCTGTCTTGGTTGGATCAGGCTGAAAGTCCAGGATATCAGAAGTTCAAGCAGGTCAGTTCAGCAAGCTTGATGAGGAGATTTACCAAGGCTGTATATTATGTAATATACAAATCTCAAAATAAATTTTAGTATCATCAAGATAATTTTTTTGTTTAATTCTCTGCAATCTAGCCTCTGAAGGCCTACCTCTTTCAAATCTAATCCATATTACTCTGGAAGGTGAAAATACCTTAATCACTTTTTTATAAAGCACAAAGATTAAACCTTTTCCCCAAATCAGCACGTACTTGAGCCAGTAATCAGAAAACACTTTTAGACCTCTCTGCCAGCAGAATACTATAACCACAAAACTCAAAATCGCACCCATTTTGAAAATTAAAACAATCTAAAACAAATGAATTAAACTGAAGTACTGCATGTGCCTATTATATTGGGCCTTATCTATCTATCTGTTGTCCTCTCTACCTGGAGCCACAGACAAATTTTCCCTATCTTTGTTCCGAAACATGGGCAAAATTCCCCATGTGATTCAGACAAATCTATTTATAATCTATCCTAAAAACAAATAATCTCAATATTATAAATTCATAGTTAAATCCCTCTGCATTAAAAGGCAGGCAACTTCATTCTTTTCCTAGTTAAAAGCAGGCTGCAGTTCTCCACAGCAGGGGACCTGGGAGCTGCTAGCAGTTTCTTTGTTTCAAAGTTCCTGAGCTTGAGTCAATTGACTCATTTAGGGCTACTCAGATACTCACTTTAATATATATATATATATATATATATATATATATATATATATATATATTTAACTCTAACTCTCAGGTTAATAATTTTAAATTTCTAGTGAAATCTTGTCTGACATGTTGCCACATGGGTCCACACTCCTTGTCATTTTCTGCCATCTTTCACTTCCCCTGTATCTATCTCCATGTCTTCTTCTCTGCCACCCTTAGCTCTGCCTCCCTTTTCCCTGTCTGATCACAGGCCTTCTGCTGCAAATAGATTGGACAGGGAAATTTTTGCCACAGATAACAACAAATGGGATCATGCCCACTCTTGGCCAGAGTCTTCCCATTTTGTTAATTCTTTCAAAAAGTACACTTATATCCCACCCAGAGGTTTTTGTTTTTTTAATAATTAATTCTAGGTCAAAATAATTTGAAAAATTTCGTCATCACAAATAGTTTATTGCAAAGATTTTATCAGGGATAGGATATATCTTAATTGGTGGAAGGCTTGTATAGCACACATAAACTCATGGGTTCGTTCCCTATCACATCATCACATAAAAGAAGGCATGTCTGTGAATGGTAGTATATAAGCAGGATGACCAGAAGTGTAAGGCCATCTTTGGCCACTTGGCTACATAGTAAGTTTAAGGCCAAACTCTGCTACGTGAGACTGTCTAAAAATAAGATTTACTCAGAAGGATAAATGGATCATTATAATCATTATAAAATTTATATTTGTCAAGTAACATCCAACAAATATCTGCTTAGTCACTGGGTATCTCTTCTTCCCAGCACATCCTGGCCACAGTTATATGTATTCAGACACAGAGGGCAATGAGGGGTATTGGTTAGTCTCTATTCTATTTATTTGCTCATGTAAAGGTATAAAGCAATTGGATTTTGAGTCTTCCAAAATACATCCTTGAAGGTAAAACTTGTCTTTTTTTACTTTATGAATCAATGCAATGCAATTCACTAAAATAGTTAATGTGAAAGGAGATTGCCAGATTCTATTAATTTTATTTTGTCTTTCATCTGCATGGTTGAAGCTAAAATTCCTTTTGTATGTCTAATTCCTGAGCAAAGATAATATTTACTGAGCACAGTCCGTGGCCCTCTGTCAGATTTCCTAGGTAGATCTCAAATGAAGAGGGAAAACCCTTCCCTGGGTGACTAGCAAAAACGTATTTTTAGAAGGATAAAGGTAAGAAATCCTCAAAGCTACAAAAAGACAACTATATGAACTGCTTTATCAAGTGCATCCCATTTAGCTAAATGCTGTACTAGGGCTAAGCCAATCTCTCATATCATCCTTTTCAAGTAATGTAGTATTAAATCTGTGCAGAACTGGTTTGTGTTTTGGGTGATAGCTTATGCTTTGGGGCAATTTCCAAGTGGGAGAGTAAGGAGAAGAAGTGTTATTTGCAGATCATGTAGGAAAAGGTGCCTTTTGAATACTTGGGTATGAGCAGAAGGCAGAGAAAGATGAATGATGCAAAGATGCATAGACTCAGATGTACGCTTATTATAAGTCCAAGAAAGCCATCTTTGGTTGTCTCAGCATAGAAAAATGATGAAGCATGAGTACCATTCTGTAACGGCTGGTACTGCTGCTCAGGTCAGCGGGTCAGGGCCTAGCAAGAGAGAGAGAGAGTGGGGAGGGGGACACAAAGAATGGAGACGAGACAGAGTCTGATCTGGAGAAGAGACAGAGTCGGCTCTGGAGACGGAGTCTGTCCTGCTCTCTCCTCAAGTCTCTCCTTTTATATCTCTCCTCAAGTCTCGCCTGAGTCTTGCCTTTAATCTCTCCTTGAGTCTCGCCTTTAATCTCTCCTTGAGTCTAGCCTCTGAGTCTCACAAGTGCTGGGATTAAAGGTGTGTGCCACCACTGCCTGGCCTTGATTGAAAGGAAATCACGGGTATATCAAGATAATTATCAGAGTGTGCTCAGCTGTTGTAGGCTGTTGAAAACAAGTCTCTTGTCAGGGTATATGGCTCAAGATGGCTGCAAAGATGATAGCGGCTTTCTGCTCAGAGTAGGCTCCCAACACCATTTAGTACTACTTCCTAAGAAAATATAACTTATATTCAATACTATATTTTACTCCCCCAAACTAGAAGCAATTCTTTAAAGCAATTGCAGTTGATCTTGTATATGATGGGTGTTGGTGAAGTGGCTATACTGGGAAAGCAGGTATGTTTTTCTAAAATTATTTATCTCATAAAGAAAGATCACTTCCTGCATTTGGATTTGGGGAAGTTGAGTAAGATAAAGAGTATACCTGAAAAGAGGGATTGAGAGGCACTGTTTATAAAAAGAAAACCAGCCAAATCTGTTTTTTCCCATATCTAACATTCAGAAACTGGTTTCTGAATTACTTCATTAAAAATTAACTCAGTTTGTATTTAGGAAGGCAGGCTTTGTTCCAAGAAAGGATGATAGCAATTCCATTATAAATCTTATAAATATGTAGGCTGACAAAAGGAGGAAAAAGAGCCTTCTTCAGTATTATAATTCTTTCAGTGGCTTTTCATGTGATTCATTATAGATATTTTTAACTTTTTCCCTCAGTTGAAAAAATTACATATATAAATCCTGACTTTGAAATTGCACAAACATGCACAGCTGCTGTTTAAAGTTCAGAAAAACACCAAAGCAAACAAAACAAAAACTTGGCATAGAGCCATGGCTAAACCTTTCTTATAACTGAATCTAAAGTGATAGAGGTAGAATTCTATTTTATACAGATAAAATAATTTTATAATAGTCATATAGAAATCCAAGCTGTTTTCCAGACCACACTCCTTAGCACATCCTTCTCATAAAACAGCAAAGAAGCATGATACATTTTAAATACACTACCCTAACATGGGCGTTTGTTACATGTGTAATTCTCTTTGTTTCATTGTTTAGTCAGACTCTATGTAGGATTATTTTAAGTTGGGTACTTCTGAATATATAGTCTTATATATTGGCTATTTATTCATTTCTATAGAAATTAAAGAAACTTTCTCAGAAGGGGCCTAATGAAATACTGACAAAAGAGAAAAATAACAAAATTCTTTTAACAAAAAATTTGTTTGAGGTTCTAAATGGACAGAAGTGGAAATTGCAAGTTTTAGAATCATATGCATGCACCTTCATAATGGACCAGAGACTTTTATATTAACTCACCAAAGCACAAGAAACTATCAAAATATCCATTTCTCTTTTGAAAACAAAGTATTTTTTTATTTTAAATGTATGGTTTTCTTTCCTAGCATTTATTTATGTGTACCACATGTGTGCCTGGTGCCTTCCAGTGCTAGAAGAGGATCCCTTCATCTGGAATTTCTCACAATTGTAAAATTCTCAACGTGGGTGCTGTGTTTAAACACGGATTCTTTGCAAAATCAGTCAATGCTTTTTAACCAATAAGTCATCTCTCCAGCCCCATACTTTTCTTTCAATTAGATTCAGTGAAGCAGTCATGTATCTAAATAAAATACAAGAGTTTACTATTTGTGATTTTATGAAAGATAATTCATCAATCATTTTATCCAGCTTTGACCCCTATCCACTGCAGTGTCAACCTGCTAGAAAGATATACTCTCTGGTACAATAATTACAGAATTGTTAGAACGTAACCAACTGGAATTTTATTTGACTTGAGGCCCACTCCATAGGAAGGAATAAATGTCTGGTATTATAAAACCATTTTATAAAAAAAACCATAACTGGAGAGAGAGAAACATAAGGGGGTCCCCACTACTGTAATTTAGCTAAATTGTCATGGCACCAAACTACAGTTAAAATATTTATATTTATATCTCTAGACAAAACCAGAAGATTACAAAACAAAACAACCCAAAAAAAGGACCTTTGGAAGAAGACATGAATGACAGATGTAGAAGGGATAGCAGGAAGGGAATGCAATGTTCTTTTAATATGGATAAAATTATCATATAACAAATTCAATTAACAAAAGAAAAGTGATATCAAAAATCATTTATCTCCTTATGAATATAAAAATATTGTCTTAGTTGTTATAAATTTCCACCCAAAGAAATGGTCTTTCAAGAACAACTGGAAATTTGTGTGGTGGATATGAATTGCAGTAAGCTGTCGATAATTAGGTACTTCCATTGTGAAATGCAGTCTCACCTGGAGACTATATTTCAGATGGGCAAAATTAAATAAGGATAGAAAGTGAATTCAAAATCATTGTTGTTGGAATAATGCTCTTAGAATAATTATATCGATTAGCACAACAATCTTTTAAGTTGGTCTGTAGATTTTGCTTGATACATTTTTGATGGTTCTGATAAACCTCTGCCCAGATGGATTATGCTGGAACTCTTTTTACCTCTAGTTCACATAATGTTGAAGATTCATACTCATGAAATCATACTTGACTTTTGTCAACTTTATATTCACAATTTTTCTTTCTTCACTCCTCCTCACCTATGTGATAGATTCTACATTCCTCAGTGTAGGTGTCATAATACCCTGTGATATATCTCTTGTCAAACATGCCTACCTTCTTTCCATTACTCTTTTACAAAAAAAGCAATCACTTTATGGCAAGTTTTCTCTGAGAAGGAACATGTAGGTATGTGACAATTTGCAGAGCTCAAACCTGGTTGACCAAGGCACTCTAATGATTAGGAAAATCATGCTCATTTGCCTTCAAGCCCATATGACACACTGCTGCCTTTCTGAGAAAGTTTCTTACTTGAATTACTTTCTATATCATTTTTTTCTAGAATAAATTTTAGTTTATGCCCAAGGCTCAATCTTTGTTATTTTTCCTGAATTTGTGTTGCAGTGAGCCAGCTTCATTCTCATCATCAATCTGCTCTTCTTCTATTATTAGTTTATCATTTATTTTATTTTTTCATTTGGTATATTTATTTGAATATAAATGTCTTCTGCCCTGAGTGAAATAGAGCTCATTGAACAAAGAGCATTCTATTCTCTTGTAACAAATAATATAGTAGCACATTTTGGTTTTCCTAAACTTCAAAGGAAATAAGTCAACAAATTAAAATTTTCTATGTACTAGTGTGGGATATATGTGACATAAAATACAACTTAGCTTTAAAGAAAACAGACTCCAGGCTGCTGTTTCTGGCTTTTATTTGCAGTGGTAGAAACATTGAAGGCTCTTGTGTTAACCTCTTCTTAACCACCCCATCAAAAAACAAAACAAAACAAAACAAAACAAAACAAAAACAAAAACAAAAAAAAAACAAAATGAAACAAAACACAACCAAAGAAAAACAGTTTAGACAAGAAACTACTTAAGAAAGTAATTGAAAATTGTGATATTGATGCTGAAGTATAGCTCTTTGCAGTTGATACCTACTGGCATGGGTTGTGAAAGTCTCAGTTTTCTTTAAGAGACTGGCCACTGGGAGTTGGACCATGTTCGAGGGTGTATATGAGCATCACAAAGTGGATTTGGTGTTGTTTATTTCCTTTCTTTTGGTGGGGAGAGTTAGGTGAGCTAGCATAAGGGCAGTAGGGTGAACCTTGTGGTATTAAAAGCTAGTTTGGTGTACACTGGGTGAAATTTCCAATTTTCTAATAAAATTATTATGTTGGGGAAAATAATAGAAGAAAACAGACAAATTTTATCTCAGAAGCTACTAGCTACCAGTAGCTCCTCGGGTAGGGGTAGGAATTCCTATATAGCTTTCTCTCCATGCTTGGAATTTATCTCCTGGAGTTTCATGGGGCTCATACAGGCTGTCACAACTGCTGTGAGTTCATATGTAAACTCATTACTTCTTGTAATCTTTCACTGCTTTTGACTTTTATAATCTTTTCATTACTTTTCCCTCAATGATCTCTATGTCTTGTGAGTGCTTTCTGGTATAGTTGTTTCATTTAGGGTTAATTTATCTGTTTTATTTCTCTTTACCTTGAACACTTGTAGGTCTTTGTGTTAATCATCACCTACTGAATGATGAAGCTTCTCTGGAAAGAATCGAGAGATGCTTCTATCAGTCCTAATAAACTGCAACATCCAAAAACTATAGACAGTGATTCAACATTTAAACATACACATACACACATAACACACACACACACACACACACACACACACGCAAACTACTTAGTAGTGATAAAGCTTCCTAGTAAGTACCAGGCTCGATGTCTCCTTGTACCATGACTTATATATGCAGTGTTATAAACAATAATGTTCTTACCATCAAATTTTATACAGTAATCAAATACACTCACAAAAGCTTATGATATTGGGTGATGTTGTGTGTTCTATGAGACCTCACTGCCCAACAATTACAAAAGAGATAAGCCATTTCTGACACTGAGGTCTGGTAGAAATATATTCACCCCATTTTATTAGTGGATTTCAATACAACTTCTACAGAAGTTTCTTAGTGCTAGATACTGCTCCATCCCTCATCCCATTTAAGCCATGCTGTTGCATTATTCCTCTTTATCATTTAATACTAAAGATCCTAAATACACAATTAAGTAGCCAACAAACTAATGCCAGTGAAGTCCTAGATCTTGAAAGAAAATCCATAACTGCCACTTGACTAAATCTGCATGATCTCTATTTACATTCTAAATATTTGTCATGACATTATACCCACAGATAACTGTAGTCCTCACCTCACATCAAGGAAACTTCGATTTGCAACAATAGAGGCATTATAGATAAATACAACCAATAAAAATGCTGATATTCAGAGCCTCATCCCAACACTTGAATCTACAAAGAAACTACAGGACATAAGCTTCCAGTATCTCTGTGGAAAAGCCAGAGGATCAGAGAGTTCACATTGAGATTCTCTTTCTTAATAATGTCAGAAGCTGCTCCCATAAAGTTTCACTAGCATGATCGCTTAAATGTTTGCTGGACAATACTAATAAACATATTAATAGGGACAGGGGAAAATCAAGGTCAAATGGTCAGTCCTGGAAACATACATACATTTAGGATTATATCAGGCTATCTATCTATCTATCTATCTATCTATCTATCTATCTATCTACCTACTTATCATCTATCTATCCATATATATAGATATGCCAAATGCAAATGGACAGTCCTGACTATATGTGCATTTGAATATATATTTGAATAAAAATAGCACCCATGGGCTCATAGGGAATTGCATTATTGAAGATGTAGACTTGTGGGAATAGGTGTAGCCTACTTGGAGGAGTGTGTCACTCGGGACAGGCTTTAAGGTTTCAGATGGTCAAACTGGCCCTGTGTCACTTTTTTTCTTGCTGTGTATAGATCCAGATATAGAACTCTCAACTACATCTTCAGTACTATGTATGCCTGCATGCCACCATGCTTACTGCTATAATGAAAATGGACTAAATCTTTGAAGTATAAGCCAGCCTCAATTAGATGTCATTTAGAAGAGTTGCCTTGATCATGATGTCTCTTCACAACAATGTAAACCCTAAGAATGAATCTATATAATATAATATTGGCTGATTTGTGTGTCAAGTTGATACAAGCTGGAGTTACCACAAAGAAAGGGTATATATATATATATATATATATATATATATATATATACATATGCCAGAAATAGGGCATAAATTAAAACAAAAAGCAAGAAGGGGTATATGGAATTGTTTGGAGGAAAAAAGGATAGGGGAAATGACTGATTAATTATATTATAATTTCAAAAAATAATAAAATTCAGAGCTGGACAGATGACTCTGCAGTTAAGAGCACTGACTGCTCTTCCAGATATTCTGAGTTCAGTTCCCATAAACCATATGGTGGCCCACAACCATCTGTAATAGAAACCATTGCCCTCTTCTGGTGTTTCTGAAGAAAGTGACAGTGTACTCACATACATAAATAAAATAAATCTTTAAAAATAATAAAAATCATAAATAAATTGAAAAAATTAGATGCAAATCCCCAAAATAATATAATGATTTTAATATAAGAGACAGAGTTCCAAAATATAAAAACAGCAATATATTTAACTACTGTTTAACAAAGAAGCAATGGCAACATGATAAATAATGCTGAAACATTTCAAAAATATTATGGGAGTCTTCTTGCCATCATAAATCTAACAAGCTACAACAACCAAAAACTATAGACAGTGATTCAACATTTACACACACACACATACACACACACACACCACTATTTATACAAATAATTGGTTCAAAAGATAAGTGACCTAAATTTCCACTGCATAATTTTAACACTTTGAAAGTGCATTTTAGAAAAACAAATAAGTAAATTTGGGTTTTGATAAAGCCTTTATAAACAGCATATCATAAGCACAACTAATGGCCTAGAGAAGTGTCTCAGAGGTAATACCACTGGATGCTTATCCAAAGAATCCAATTTGATTCTCAGCATCCACATGGTGGCTATCAATCATCTGAAAATCTGGTTTCAGGGGATCTGATGACATCTTTTTGCCTCTTGTAGGCATGCACATGGTACACCTACTTACATGTAGATAAAATACTTCTGCATGTAAAATAAAATACTTAAAAACATTTTAAGACAGCATTTTAAGATTAGTAGTTTGAAAATGGTAAGGTAGACTTTCTTAAAATTGAGAACCTCTACACTATAAAAGATACTATAAGGGAAAGTAAAGACACCCACTAACTATGGAAGAAGATACTTGCAAAATACCTATCTACTCAAGGGAAAATATTCAAAACACTTAGTACTCAACAATAAGGAAACCTATTTAAAAAGAGTTAGTGTCACTGTTGAAAGATAAACACCTAAAATAGCAGATTAAATACAGATGAGTAATTACTATGAATGTAAATAAAATGACTACCAAATGCCTATGTATATTTGCTGGAAATAAATGGATAAAAAGCAAAGTACTTGAAAGGAACTGCACAGACTTTGAAACATTGGAGTAGAAATTCAGAATCAACAACAGAATTAATATTTAAAGGTGCTGAAAGGAAAAATAGTCAAATTTGAGGTGAAAAGATATTAAGTAGGTAAAAAATGGTAAATGTATATTTTATATTTAAGATTAGAATCTTTGTTTTACTGAGAATTACAAACTGAAAATTATATCCTATTCTTTCATACATATGATTGATTTTATTTTGGACATTTTTAGACATGTTACATATTTTACAGTGATGTCATTGAGCCACATTGACCTTCGAAGCATAATATAGAAGATAAATATGACTCTTCACACTTTTGAGAGAGTATATGTTTTTAGGAAGTCATATTATTTCCCATAGAGATATTTCATAAAAGTGACATTATTTTGTCTTCTACATCTATATGCAAATCTCTAATAATTACAATTTACAAAACTGAATATAATTAGGAGATAATCATTCTGGCTAAATTCTGACACAAATTCTGCTCAATTAAAGCTAAGCAGCAAACATCGTTACAATAAATTATGTTAAATGTGCTGACATTGTAATAACTATATCAACTATATCTCTAATTTGAATGTTATTCTAATTTCACTAAGAGGTAATGGGTTGTGGTAAATCAATTACAGCTTAATAGCACAATAATTTGGGTCTCTGAAGAAAACTATAGAAACTTTGTTACAAATGCAAAGTAATTAGATTTACAGAATATATATATCTGAAGTACTTATACTGGATTACCAGAATATCTTCTACTTTTTTTTTCATTAATTTATTTATTCACTTACTTCCCAGCATCAATTTTCCTCTCCTCCTTCCTGGACCAGTCCTCCTCTCACACAGATCCTTCCCACTTTCCCCCATCTCCTTCTCCTAAGAAAAGGGGGAGCTTTGCTTCTTGGTATTATTCCCCCCTTTCCCCTGGCACTTCAAGACGCTGGAGGACTACGCACATCCTCCCCCACTATGGACAGAGAAGGCACTCAGAGCAAATGGATGCACAGACAGTCAACTGACTCAAGCTCATACCCTGATCCAGCAGTTGGGGAACCTGCATGAAGACCAAGCTGCACATCTGCTACATATGTGCGGCTGTAGAGGGCTAGGTCCCGCCACCATCTATTCTTTGGTTGAATGTTCAGTTTCTGGGAACCCCAAAAGGTTCATGTTAGTTGATTCTGTTGGTCTTTCTATGGGGTTCCTTCACTCTTCAGGCCCCCCTAATACTTTCCCCAACTCTTCCAGAAGACTCCCCATCTCCCACACAAACTCCACTTGGGAGTTTGGCTGTGGATGGCTGCATGTGTTTTCATTGGCTGCTTGGGAGAGCCTCTCAGGCAACAGTTATGCTAGGTTCCTGTCTGTAAACATAACAGATTATCATTAATAGTGTCAGAAATTGGTGCTTGCTCATGGAATTGGTCTAAATTTGGGTCAGTCTTTGGTTGGCCATTCCCTTGGTCTCTGTTCTAACTTTCTCCCTGCATATCTTGGAGGCAGGACATATATTGGGTTGACAGTTTTACGTTTGGGTTGCTGTCTTTCTCTTCTGCACTGGGAGTCATGCCTGGCTACAGGAATTGGCCACTTAAGGATTCATATCTCACACTGTAGGAGTTTCAGCTATAGTTACCCAGACAGATATCCTGGAGACTCCCCAAATCCCAGGTCTCTTGTATGTCCTAGGGATGCCCCCAACATACCACTTATTTCTGTTCTTCTCCCTTACTCTCCCTGTACCTGATTACCCTACACACACAAACACACACACACACACACACACACACACACATCCTGCTTCCTTCCCCATCCCCTATCTTATCCAGTTCTTCCCTCTATCCAACTCTAATATTTACTTTGTTTCCCTGTCTGAGAAAGATTCAGCCTTCTTCCTTTCAATCCTCCTCATATTTTTGCTTCTCTGGGTCTGTGGATTTGAAAGTGATTATCCTGTACTTTATGACTAATAGCTACTTGTAAATACATAGCTTGCCTGTCTTTTGGGTATGGGTTACCTCACCCAGGGTGATATTTTCTAGCTCCAACCATTTGCCTACAAAATACATGATGTCTTTGATTCTTGGGTCCGTTTACTTGGAGAACTTTTTTTTACAGACCTTTACTCTGAGGTAGTATCTATCTGTATTGTTGAGGTGTTTTTCTTGTCTGCAGCAGAATGATAAATCCGATGTTTGCATTCACTCTGTTAGCTTGTGTCTTTGTGTTGGGAAATTGAGACCATTGATGTTGAGAGGTATTAATGACCAATGATTGTTGGTTCCTGTTACTTTGATGTTGGTGGTGGTATTATGTGTGTATGTGTGTGTGTATGTGTGTGTGTGTGTGTGTGTGTGTGTGTGTGTGTGTTTTGTTGGCATGGAATTACCTATTTTTTAGTTTTATTTGGTATAGTTATGCTTCTTGTGTTGGAGTTTTCCTTCTAGTATCCTCTGTATAGGGCTGAATTAGTGGAAAGATATTGTGTAACTTTGGTTTTGTCATGGAATATCTTGGTTTCTCCATCTATTGTGATTGAAAGTTTTGCTGAGTATAGTAGTCTGAGCTGGCATCTCTGATCTTTTAGAGACTGTAAGACATCTGCCTAGGACCTTCTGTATTTTAGAGTCTCGGAGAGGAACCTTGTAGAGCCAACTTCCATCAGAAAGACATAGCATCAAGTGAGGGATGGGTTGACATCCCACAGTCAAAACTCTGACTAGTAATTGTTCCTATCTGAAATAACTGCAGGGATGGAAATGGAGAGGAGTCTGAGGAAAAGAAGGTCCAGCGACAGACTTAAATTGGGATCCAGATCAAGGGGAGGCCCCAAAGCCTGACATTATTACTGAGGCTATGGAATGCTCACAAAATGGGGCCTATCATGACTGCCCTGCAAAAGGCCCAACAAGCAGATGAAAGAGCCAGATGCAGATATTTGAAACCAACCAATGGACAGAAGCTGCTGTGGTTGACTTAGGGGGAAAGCTGGAAGAAGCTGAGGAGGAGGGCAACCCTGTAGGACAAGCAGTCTCAATTAACCTGGACCCCTGAGATCTCTCAGACACTGGACCACCAACCAGGCAGCATGCATCAACTGAAATGAAGCCCCCAACAAATATACAACAGAGGATTTCCAGGTCTATATTTAATCAGAGAAGATTCCCCTAACCCTGAAGAGACTGGAGGCCCTAGGGAGTTGGGAGGTCTGGTGAGACAGGGATGTGGAGTAGTGACATCCTCATGGAGACAGGGGGGTTGGGGAAGAGGTATGGGTTGTGGATCAGTCAGAGGGTGGACTTAGAGGGGAATAAAATCTGGAGATTAAATTAAATAAATAAATTAATAAATAAATAGATTAAATTTTTTTTTAAAAAAAGAAAAAAACTGAAGCAATCCTGGAGATGGAAAACCTAGAAAAGAGAACAGGAACTTCAGACATAAGCATCACTTACAGAATACAAAAGATGAAAGAGAGACTCTCAGGCACAGAGGATACAATGGAAGAAATAAATACATTGGTCAAAGAAAATGCTAAAGTTAAACAATTTTTCTAGTATAAAACAACTAGAAAATTTGGGACACTGTGAAAATATTAAACCTAAGAATAAAAGTAATAGCAAAAGAAGATTCACAAGTCAAGGGCACAGAAAAATATCTTCAACAAAATTATAGAAGAACATTTCCCTAACCTAAAGAAATAGATTCATATAAGCATACAAGAAGCATACAGAACACCAAATAAAGAAGAACAAAAAATTCCTCCCACCACATAATAATCAAAGCAAAGTGTACAGAAACTAAAGCATATTAAAAGCCACTATGGATAAAAGTCAAGCTTCTACTTTTTAATCATAATTTATTTAACAACATGTAGCATCTTAGTGGCCTATTTTGTGTTTCAAACTAAGAAGCAATCTAGTTTGGCCTCATATGACTAATGATACTTGCAGTGATTCTTAATTATGCTTAACACACTAAAACCACAGTTATAATTCCCTACCTGTAAAAACGTGAGTATTTTGAGAAACCAATAAGTAAACAAAGTTTGTAAATATAAGAAAACTTTAAAAATGTATCCAATATCTCTATTTTAACAGCAGATGACACAAAGAAATCTGAGTTTTAAAATAAAATGTAAACAGTTGACTCTGGAAACAAATCCTGGAATTGTATTGATCGGCAGTTTTTGAAGCAGCTGATATTTTACCAAAAACTAACTATTGTGTCTGGAAGCCAACAAGTAAATGTGATGTTATTAATTATTCCTCTTTGTCCTAGCAAAATGAATGTAGCAAAAAATAAATTACTCAAAAGGCCCCATGGTTTTATGAAGCACAGAAGCATCATGTGCACATACACACACACACACACACACACACACACACATACACACACACACACAAATACACAATTTTGTTATAGGAGTAGATTGCATGTTTAAAAGTTCATAAAGAAATTGTAAAGAGAATCGTCAATATGTCTAAACTAAAATTGCTTTCTAGAGAAAATTTCCTAAAATTTCTCTCCAGAGAAGCTAGAAAATTTCAAACATATCTTAAAATTAATATCTAGTTTGCTTTGTAAAAACCATTCAGTACTATAGAAAATTATACACTGTTCTCATGCTCTAAAACTAACCAAAACAAGAGAAAATTTAAATAATCAAATAATTTTGTGAGCCTGAATTAATATTTGTCCAGAAATGGCAGTACTTCATAAATAATTTGATCTTATAGAAAAAAAGACAAAAAGAAGTGTATTTGTTTGTAATAAGTTAATATATGTTCCAATGAATTCAATATGTACAAATTGAAAGGATTTATTAAACTACCTTATTTCAGCTATTGTTGGATTCCAGAATATGATTTTAGAAAGGCTGGTAACTGGGATTATAGCTTACCTATCCATAACTTACAACAACTCCGCTAACATAACACCAGGTAAATTATGTCAAGAAATTCCCCAAAATGATTATTCCAGAGTCTTCTGTCCCTAGACCATTACCCATCCTTAGTGGAGTTGTCACAAGTACTTTAAGGCCTGCTGACATCTATGCTGTCTGTCAGCATTCACACTGCATTCTTGGCCTTTTAGATATCAAACACATCCTCATGTACACATGTACTTTGTAAAAGAGTTTCTATGTAGTCACACCTTAAATTTTATTGTGCACCTGAAATTTGACTGATTAGACTGATGATTGTGGTCTAACCTTCTCCTAAATTGTACTAAATATTGTACTAAATATGCCAGCAGTGAACCTCCTGATATTAGACTCCTGGTTGATTAAGTCATTTTTCACAGGGTTTTCATTCTTATCTTTATGCTTTGTTCACTTCCCTGCAGGGACCCCCTGAATATCAAAATATAATATATAATATAATATAATACAATACAATAATATAAATGCCTTAAAAATAAAGCAACTTGATAAATAAAAAAATCTATTGAAGTGTAATGTGTCATGGTTATAAATGATGGTATTTAATTTTACTACATTGATTTTGAGTTTTTTCTACTGCACAGGAAACTTTGTATTCCAAAGATAGTATAAAATATTTGGGAGCAAATAAAAGTTTCTCTGGTTTGAATATGTTTTGAATGTGTGTCCCAAGGGCTTTTATAAAATGCAATCTTCATAGATGACAATAAATAAAGAAGGTTTAAAATGTACCTTGACATTGTGATAGTTAGTATTGTTATCTTCACAGGCTCTAGAAATATCTGGAAGATGGGCTCTCGGTATTCCTATCAAGGATTACTTTGATTAAGGTAATTTATCTAAGAAGACCATCTTCATTGTGGTCATGACCACTCTTTGAATGGTGATCCCGGACTGTATAAAATGGAAAGAGCTAACATGAATTCATTGCTCACAGTTTCTAACTGTGGATGCACTGTGATCAGGTGCTCTTAAGTTTCTGCCTCTTTGACTTTTCTACCATAATGAATTCATCCTTTGAACTGTGAGTACAAATACACTCTTTCCCTTTAGGTAGTCTTTATTGGGGTCATTTTTACCACAGCAACACAAAAGTAAATTAGGGTACTGACTATATTTGAAGGTCTGGTCTCACAAAGATAATTAGGATTAGATATAATCAGAAGAACAGAATGTCAAGAATGTACTATGGTGGCTATATGTGGAGAGAGACCTAAAAAGATGAAGGGAGGAAAATGAGAGCGAGAAGGAGAGGAAAAGATAGAGAAAGAAAAATGAGGAAGAAGAGGAAGAGCAGAAGGAGAAAAAGTAGAGAGAAGGGATATATTGTGTTTGAACTTTGTCTTTTTCCATTTTTCCAAATGATTTCTTGTGATAAAATGAACCATCAAGAAGACTATCCTCTAATGTGCACCCTTGAACAAATGGAACTGTGAACTAGATAAGCCTCTCTTCTATGACGATGACTAATGCTAGGTATTTTGTTATATTAGGCAAAAGCAAATATTTCACCAACTCTTAAACATTCTCCACAAGGAATGTGGAATTTTAGCTCCCCTAATCAAGTGATAGAATTAATTCATCCTTCAATCTAAACTTGTTTTTAAGTTACTTTGTCTGTAATATACAATGACAATGAACATATTTTTTCAGCAGGCTCAATTTTTAGATTATGTTTGGATTTTGGATTATGTTTAAAATATAAATATCTTCCCATAGTCATTATTAAGATTTCTATCTCCAGTTTTATATAATATAGAAAAGGCAAGTAATGATAGCTTTTATGTTTTAGTAAAAGTTTGTTTAATTATGACACAGGAAATAGCATGAACTGGAAATGAAAATGTCTCACTCAGATTCTATACGTAACTGGTGCATTTTGGTACTGCTAACTCACTTGGAACCCTGTCCACTAGTTACTTGAAGAAGCCCTGGAAAATCTCTGGTAGAAAGAATGGCAGTTGGCTGAGCGCCTTTATCATTTAAGCTAGCAGGTGTTGAATCATCACTGAAGAGTCACTTAGCTCACTTTTAGATAACTATCAGTTAATGAAAACTTGAAATAAATGAAAGAAATACTATGCTGAGCTCATTTCAAAGTGTCAAACTGTTCATTGCTCTTCTTCCTATATGTTGTCTTAGAATACAAACATATGCTGCAACTGGTATACTGGTAGATTTGCTGGGCCTGAGAATGTGACTCATTTTTAGAGTACTGTTTAGCATATTACAATGCCATGATTCCATACCCTGCACTTCATAAACAAGTTGTAGTGTTGCACTTGTATAACCCCAGCACTTCCAGTACATCAGAATTAGAAGCAGGAGGATTAGGAGTTCAAGTTCAAATTGAATGTTACCACAAGATACATAAAAGCATGTTTTCATAACAAAAAATTTTAGATATTACTATTTCTATTATTAAGTTTTATTCCTTGACAGTGGCAACCAGATACACGTATATGTATATGTATGGGTATGGGTGTATATGTATATATATATATATATATATATATATATATATATATATATATATAT